>NC_069736.1:15661492-15995659 GCF_027358585.1 Pangasianodon hypophthalmus | reverse complement strand
CGAGGCCTTGATGACACCACAATAGCTTTATGGTAACTCCATAACCACACCAGGGTGACACCATAATGACACCATGAAGACGGTAATGGCGTTGACGACGCTGCAATGTGACCTTTCCGTTTCTCAGTAGTGTTGATAAAGTGAAAACTGTACAAGTTGGTGATAACTGTTTAGAAAGAAACAACGAAGTTAAAACACAACCACAAGAAGAACGGAAAAAACCACTTGCGTGCCATAGTACAATCACGGAAAGATCTACTCGTCAATAGTTAGGCCAAACTCCGTTCTACTCTGACCTCAAGAACATAAAAAATAGAGGAAAGTCAAATGCAGCAAAAAAAGGAAGAGGTATAATAAGAGAAGTGTTACCAGTAGTGAGGAATATGACAAACTATTTATAACAGCAGTAGTAATTCAATAGCAGCAAAAGTATTCCAAAATATCCAAACAGTGACCAAACTGGGCTGGTGGTTCCTGTACATAAATAAACAAATAGATTAAAAAAGCAGTAAAAGTAGACCTGTTTAAAGGGACTTGCATAATTTTAGCAGGAGATACTGTATTGTTGTGTCTGTGACCGTGCCTTTAGTAAGAGGGCTTGCATTTCAACGGGCCAAACCATTCGGTACAGTGTAGACAGGTTGCCACAGATAGAACTACTAAATTCCTTTATAAAACAATTAAACACCTTGTACTTTTTATACATCGTATGCTACAGTATACTTGTCGATTACAAGTATGAAAGTGGAAAGAATTGCTACATAATCAATACAGTTTTACATATCTATTTTACAATTTCAAACCCTTGTGTGTTTATTTTAGCACATCGCGTGTGATTTCGCATTTTTGTTGTTTCTGTATTGTGCGGTTAGTTCCAGCATTTTGTTTATTCGTTTGAGGAGCGTGATCGTCCAGGCCACACAGCAAAGGAACAAAAGTTTATCTTGGTTTGCCTCTTAGTGTCTGATATGAATGGCAGAGCCTGTGTGTGTGTTCGTGTATGTGTATGTGTGTGTGTGTGTGTGTGTGTGTGTGTGTGTAAGTAAGAGTGATTGAACCTTAACCAACCTCAAATGAATCTCTGCAACAATTCCATATGATTGACACCTATGATGACGCTGTCACTGATATGAAGAGGCAATAATACTTTAACTTATGTACATGGATTAGCGTATGATACAGAGTCATGGATCCATCTGCAGATCCATCCAGATATAGATTATCCGATCTGATTTCATCATCCTGAAACACGCAATTGTCGATCTTCACTGCTCTGATTTAGGTCTGGCACTCCAACACACTTTCTTCATCCTCCTACGGACCAAGAAGCCGTTTAAATAAATAATGACACAAGCACTGATGCCAGACACGGAAAATGACAATGACAACAGATTCATTTACAAAGATTTTCTCAGCCTCCGAATCCAAAATGCCCAAACTGCCCAAAATGCCAAACCATAACCGAGCAGATCGAAATGAGATCGTGATTTTCAGCATGGATACACCTGATGTTAAACAATGTTAAAGGAAAACGTCAGTGTTTTTCAATGCAACTTCCATCCAACACGTCTGTAACATACATTTGATTATCACAGTCTGCAATTTTGACTTGTTTCCCTGGTCTAGTAAAAGAAAGAAGCTTTTTACTCACTATTTTTAATTCAAAACTAAGGGCAGCTGTTGAATTCCATCAATAAACATTTACAATACGTGACAAAAAAAAAAAGGTCATTACACTTTAACAATAAAGGTCTTAGTATGAAAGAAATGTCTTCACAAAGCTGTTCTTACTTTGAATGCTTGCGCAGCAGAGTAAAAAAAAATTTATTCCATAAACAGATGTGTTGGATAGAAATGCAGTTGAAAAACGGTGGAGTATTCCTTTAATAGTCCACTAAACAGCTAGCTTCTATTTCCCGTCTATTATCTTGCTGATTATGTAAGTACACTAAGCAATGAGACTTTCATCTAGAATTTCATCGTTTGACGTCTCCGTCACATCAAAGTGGACATTCGTGGTCTTGCTGCTTATTGTGCATGATGTGATGAAGCTCTTTTGTGGGAGTCTGCTCTGTGTGAACAGACTCCAGTTATGTTTCCGGAAGCAAATTGCTACAAAAGTCAAAAAAGAGCGTGTGAGAATCATCTCTTTCTGTGTTTAACTCTTAGGTAGTATAAACAATCAAGCTGCAACCAGAGACTGGTCACCTTCACGCTCGATCAATAATATCAACATAACGAGAAACCCAGCAAATAAGCACTCATACAAACTACGCCGGCAATACACACCTCTGTACTTTACAATGCGTCTGTGTTTTGATTTAGCAGTGTAAGTATGTACTGGTGTGTGTGTGTGTCTGTGTGTGTTTGCATGTGTGTGAAATGTACATATTGGTGTGTGTGTGTGTGTGTGTGTGTGTCTGTGTTTGCTTAAGCAGTGTAAGTATGTATTGAGTGCGTGTGAGTGTTTGAATGATACCTTCTGGTCTGTGTAGGTGTGTGTATTTTTTTTTTTGTTGAATTTAACTAGTTGCATTTTAATTCTACACACACTATGTGCTCATCTACAGCATTATCACTTTCCAGGTCTTTCATTTTAAGTCTGTCCTGTCCATATCCACATTCCAGACACTCACACACACACACACACACACACACACACACACAAATACACACGCACGCACGCACACGCATACACTTCAGCTTGTTCATTAACAGACTGGCCACAGCCTTAAAATCTTTGTCATGATAGCTCATATACCCAACACACACACACACACACACACATATCCCTCTGGAATGTAGAAGCGCCCCGCTGTACTTCCATGTCATCCAGATGTGTCAAGTATTTCATCATCTTTTCATCCCTCCGTCATCCTGGCTGGAGAAATTCTCCATCCGTTCAAGAATATGTATAGAGAGCTCCAAACGTTTGTGTAAGAAGTCCAGTATGTTTTTTAAAAGGCTGTAAACTCAGTGTAGTTCTCTTAGTAGTCGCGATGAGGCATGGTAGGTAAAAGAGAGTCCCGACTGAAATGTGTCTCTCCCGTGTGTTTATGTATATATTGTCTTTATATGGCACATAAAACGCTGTGATATTATAACCCCCTCCCCCCAAAAAAACAAACCAAAACAAAAAAAAAACCCAGAGATATACAATATGAACTCTACATCTTTATAATACACCCGTCTTTTTTCCACATTCACAGGTTCCTCACCTGTCCAATCTTATTAATATTCCCTCCATCCTCTTTCTACTCGTTTAAACTTTCTCTCTTGCAGATATTACACGTACACTAATTTACCAATTTATTAGGTACAGCTATGTTGTATATACACTCAGTTGTCATTTCATCATGTACACATACCATGTAGGAGCATTTTGTAGGAATAAAGTTACTAACTGTAGCGTATTTCTGGCTCAATGTATCAGCCTCCCTCTAACCTGTCCATTAATAAAAACCACAGGATGACCAATGAGAAGACGTTATTTGAGTGGTGGATCTTCTCAGGACAGCAGTGACATGTATGATGCAGTAGTACAAGTGTATTAGGCACAGCAGTGTTTTTGGGGTTTGGTGCATAGCAACAGATGGGCTACAGTCAGTAACTGTATATCTACAAAGTTAGGATGTAACCGAATACGAATCTTCAGAATGAACAGATAATGCGTTCTAAACAGATGCAAATCCAGATACGAATAGGAGGCACATTATTCGATTTTTTTTTCAGTGCATCAGGACTGGGATCCTGCCGGATGCAACAAAAAAGCCATGCTAGAGAGAGGTTTTTGCTTTCATACAGGCATGAGTGAGCAGTCAGATATGAAGCTTGTGGGTCAGACAAAGACTGCGTTTGTAAACGAGTGCGTGGTGCTGAACGATTTTACGGTGTTCATTCATTAATCTTTATTCAGTGCCTGGAAAGGGTCAGAGTGATTTAACTTAGGCTAGTAATTTGTTTATACTTTGGTAAACAGAACCAGCTAATCATGGGCAGGTACGAACAAAGAAAATAACTGCGCAGTTATCTCTTTAAATTAATATTTAATATTCATATTTAATCTAAAAAAAAGAAAGAATGAAAAAAGCCATGCCCACTTTGAGTTTAAAACTGAATACAGATATTTGGAGCACTAAACATATACAGATACACGTAGTGGCATTACGTTATACCCCTACATGGGAGGTTTACTTGATAAAGTGTCAGGTGAATGTAGACACGAGTTAGCTGTACCTAATAAAGTGGCACATCAGTGTATCTCAGTCTCTCCAACTCTCTCTTTGTCAGATAGCCGTGTCCCACACCACGGCCTGCGGTCTCTGGCAGGGTGGTGTGCCGGTCTTACGCGGCTCAGGCGTTTTCCTCCAGCTGGGCAGGATGGGCATGCTGTCCTGCTTGCACAGGCTCTTATCTGGTCGCCGGTGGGCTTTGATCTCCTTGCACAGGCACCGCTTCCTCTCTATCACCTCCAGCAGCTTGCCATCGCGCTGGGTGGCTGTGCCTGCTGTGCCTGGGCTGCCTGCCGTGCCGGCGGAGGTGCTGCCTGTGCCTGGCATGGCCTGAGCCTGCGCTGCCAGCTGGGCCAGGTGCTGGAACTGCAGCTGCAGGTGGTGCTGCTGGAGCTGCTGCAGGTGGAACTGAGCCTGAGCCTGAGTCAAGGTCTGAGCCTGAGCACGAGCCAGAGAGGGACTGCAGGGCGCCTGAGAGAGAGCGTGCAACTGCAGAGTAAGAGAGAGGGTGAAAGAGTGAAGTTACGTAGATACAGCTTGTTGGTCTGCCAACATTATAAACACTCTCCTGAAATTTCCTGTTAGAGGAAAATAATCAACAAGCACATTAATATAATATTGTGATTTGCCTTGCAGCAGAGCTCAGAGCTTTACACTGTCTTAATTGTTAAACTGTTTTAATTAATTGACGCCTTCTGACCAATCAGAATCGAGAATTCAACAGCACTGTGATAATAATAATAATAATAATAATAATACTAAGCAATGGCAAGACTAGGGACGTACCAATCCAATTTTTCATTTTCTGGTATATTTTCTATAAAAATTATTTAATTCTGATGATATTATTCTCTTTCAGCTAATGGAGATCAGTGATGACAACTCTGACTCAGCTATTTGATGTTGCATAAAAAAAGAAGAAAACTGTCAGTCCACATTACAGACAACAAACACATCAGTGCATCATTTTGAAAAATATGTCAGATGCAATGTGATCCCATGCCAATCCAACATTTCTGGATTATATTGGTCAGATATAGTAGTGGCTGGGCAGACAAAAAGAAACTAAGCGAGATGGGCAAAAGAGGAAAGAAAGAAATTAAGAGAGATAAAGGAAATGAAGGAAGAGACAAGGACAGAAAAGAGAGAGAGAGAGAGAGAGAGAGAGAGAGATGGTGCGGACAACAGGCAAAACCGAGATAAAGATATGCATATAAGAAGAGAGAGTAATGATGCAACAGTGATGAAAAAAAATGATGAAAATGATGAAAAGAGATACAATGATGAATCAGGGAGGGATAGATAGAGAAAGAGAAGCCGTGCACCTAGTTTAGATAAGTTGAATGAATTTGAACATATTCTTTCTGACTTCAGTGACCTTTTGAACATTTGACCTCATGAGCCATGGCACACTGAGTCAGATTTAAACACAACTGAATTCTTGCTGTTTCCCACACAGCCACCAGATGGAGATATTGTACAACCTCCCCCCATCCAACCCCTCCTGCTGCAAGACAGAAGGTCAAATCAGCACACAGTCTGGCTATGCAGCACACACACATACACACACACACACATACAGTCACACACTGCGTCTGCGTCAGCATCTGAGCTTCTGCCAAGAGACGGCGGCACATGAAAAACAGGAGAAGAGCAAAAAAAGCAGGAAGAAGCAGCAGAATTATAGCCGAGCAGCCAAAACACCAGGTAGAGCTGCTGTAGAACTGTACACGCACCCACACATACACATGTACACACACACACACACATGCACACACCCATCACGTTCTCTTCAGGCAGATGCCAGGTATCAGTGCTAGTTGAAAATAACGACGGAAGCTTACTAGCCGTGTCTATGTTTGATCATCTGTATTTACCGTCTGCCTGTTACACCGCAGACACACCCACACACACTACGCCAACGTCACTACACACCCTTTCTCTCTGCCTGCTTCTATCTGTTTCTCCCTCACGCTGCCTGCCTCTTTTTTTCTCTCTTTCTCCCTCCCTTCCTATCCCAATGCAGCTCCTGTCTTCCTCTCTGTCTTTCTGTATGCTTCCCTCGTTCGCTTTGGACTCGGTGAACCCACAGCTGCACACCCGCCGCTCGTCTCCTCTGCAGACGCGTTTGGGTGGGGATGCTGGAGAATCAGGAGAATCTCATCCTATACCATCTACTGCGTTTAGCACTCATTACTCTAAATGCTGATGCCATATACCATAAATGCCTGGTGTAATGGTGTGATCACACATGCATGTGTCTGCTGCTCAGCACAGCATCATCATGTATTCCACGTTTATATCATGTCTGCTCTAGGCAATATAACATTTATTAAGAAATAGGTAGGAATTATGTTGAATTCTTAAATCTGATTAGTCAGAAGGTGTAGATTAAAAAAAGGCAGCTCTGATAGTAATGCTGGCTGTAATGTAAATCACAGGTTTATATTTATGTGCTCGTTCTAATGCGTTATCGTTTCCACAGTAACAACTTACACAGGGACTTATATAGGGGATACTCCACAGAAATGGATTTTCACACGTTTTCTGTTAGGTGTAGTTTATTTAGCATTTTTGGAGTCACCAGTGTCAGCTTTTTGTAATAGAGGTAAAGCTGTAACTTAATTTTTCTCCAAAAGTCTTCAGCATGGACATGATTGGGCTTTGTGGTTTCTTAGTAACATGAAAAGATGCATTTGTTTCATCACATGAACTTCAAATAAGAGGCAAAAAAAAAAAAGAGGGTCATGAGGGAATGGCTTTGTATAGCTGCTGTAACATAAATGATAACAAGAAATAACTTTCACAAATGTTACATACCATTAAATGTAACAATAAACTATAAAAATGTTGTTCTTTATTAAAGGAAGGTCTGTAATCATTGATCAATTGCTGTGGTATAATAGGAATAAAACACTTTCAGACATGCTGTTACTGGAAAATAATCAAGTTTGGGGTCACACCCCATAACAGCACGCCCATCCATGTTTGCTTTCTTACTCACCGCCATCTTGAAATATGATATATGATAATATGTTAACAGTAAGAGCAAAAGTTACCTGATTGAGAGCTTCTCTAGCCGGCAGGCTACTCTGTCTCTGAACATCCCCTCCTGCCTGCCTCACTCCAGATGTAGAGGATGATCTACCCAGCCGGCCGAGCTCTGTTAACACACACACACATACACACACACACACCTACACTTCAGCTTCTTCTCAACAATGTTGTTAGCAAATGCAGAAACCTATTTTTTTGCCTCAGGATCAGTAGAACCATATAATGTGTTTATAACCCTAGCAAGTAATGAGCATTAAAAACCTCACAGTCCCTCTGGTGGAATAGTCAGCATGTCTACTGTTTTCTGGTCTGCTTTCAAAAAGCCGTGGCAGGTCAATCCTTAAGGCCTAATTCTACTTTCTGTATGCAATTGGACCAAAGACTCGTCTGTAATAAAATTCACATTTTTTTCAAACATAACTAAAGAACCATTCCATCAAAAGTCAAACTCATTCTAGCACATATAACGGAAGCAATGGCTCACCATTTAAACATACAGATTTTCATTCAGTTATATTTGGTTCTCTGGAGAGGAATAGTTAATACTTATGTAATAAAATCAAATGACCTCCGTTGCGGCAGGCAGGGAAGGTCTGGCATGGCAGGGGCAGTCCTGTGCGGGGCATTACCCTGAAGCCTGGCGGCCCATCCGCCCCCGCTAGACTCTCACTGTGCCCAATTCTTCCCGCTGCCCGCACAGGGATTCCAGAAACGCCTCCAGCCCGGCCACTACCCCCAGCGTCCTCTCTGTCTCTTCTTAGCAGAGCATCAGTACTGCCATTCCACACACGGCCTTCTTCTTCTACAGACCGAGAGGAAAGTATACGTTACTTTGGTCAGCTTAAGGTGTTTTATATTAAAGCAAGGATTGTATATTTAAGAATACAAAAAATGCAAGTGAATTGCAAACATCATTCATCACTAATGGCAGAAGTGGATGTTGTACTAGCATACTCTCTAACATCTCTAACCCCCCCAACATTTTACATATCATCCTCATATGGGGAACCCAGGAATCACCAACTCAGGTGTTGGCTCTGGGAAAATCCTAAAGTGCGCAGTGTTGTGGCTACAGTCCTCCAGGATTATAGTTTGGCACCCCTGCTGTTAATGCTGACACAATTTCTCCCGTCTTCTCTCTCCCTCTCCCTCACACTGTCCACAGTGGAGTTTTCAATCGCCTGTTATTATGCAATTTGTGGGTTTGTGCACAAAAACTCACTGCAAAGCAGATATAAAAAATTATGCAAATCTTTTCGTATATGAGGTGGAAAAGTTGGTTACTTTAAAAAGTTACTTTCGATTACTTTAATTACTCATGTTGCTCCTCTCCATAATATCAACATCAGCATTTGAAGGATACCCATGGTCCATATATAATTTCTGGCAGTTGGATGCTTTTGAATGAAAATATACTATCTAAATACATCCATGTTCTATTTTCTCCCTTGACCTTTCTCTCTCCCTATTTCCATTCTTCCCAGACGTCTTTCTCTGACCCTTTCTCTCTCCCTCTCTATTCTGTCTCTACTACTCCACCTTCCCATGCCACTCCACCCAGTCTCTTACTCTCTGTCTCTCTGCTGCCATGGCTGAAGGACAGCTTCCTGTGCATGGGCCAGTACACCTGATCATCAGTGAAGCCTAGACCACTCCCGCTGGCATCCCAGGGCAGGAACCCTGCCTTGGCATGTGGGACCTGGGTGCTCCCAGCCTTGGTACTACCCTCTGGCTGCAGGGAGGGCATCGGTGTGCCAGCACGCAAGCTGTCATAGGCTGGAGGCCGACGGAATCCTGCGGATGGGTATGTCCAGAGCAGGGGGCTGTCTGCAGGTGGGGGCTTATAGGCAGGGAGGTGTGTGTGAGGAGTGTGTGAACGCTGAACTGAGCGAGATGGAGGCCTCTGTGATGCTGAGGATGTGGACGGTGTCCCCGATGATGTGGATGAAGACAGTGATGCTGGAGGAAGGCTAGTGGTTGTGGTGGCAGCAGTAGAGGCAGCCATGTCAACCTGGCTGGATGACTGTGTGACTGGCGTGTCTCTCTCTCTGTCTCGATCCCTCTCTCTGTCTCGGTCTCTCTCTCTCTCTCGCTCCCTTTCCCTCTCGGCTTTGTCTGACTTCAGCAGAAAACTGACTGACTTGCCCTCTTTGGCCTGTGTTTGAGTTTGCGTTGATGACTGCGAAGTACCCTGTGAGGCCTTACTTGACTCTTTCTCAGGTTTGCGATAATGGTGGTAATGTGAGGGCCGATGGTGTGGGTGGTGATGGTGATGATGGTGTGAGTATGGTGAGGAAGATTTTGAGGATGGAGGCAAAGGTGTTGAGTGGCTCCGGGCTCGTAGGCCTGGTGCTGGCCCTTCCTTCCTCTCCTTTTCCTTGTCTCCACCTGTTGCTTCCTTTGAAACAGAAGTGCCAATAGTGGGTGGCAGGCTGGCTGGTGATGGGCTGCTGGTGGAGCCCAGCTTGGCAGAGCCACTCTTTGGGGGTGGGAAAGCCAACAGAGGTGGCTTGTGCTGAAGCAAGTTGGGGAAAGGTGCTGGGATCTTACTGGAGCCAATCTCTGACTCTGATTTGGTGCCTGGTAAGAGGAAGGGGGTAGGGGCTCGAGGAGGGTGTGGTGAGGATGAGAGAGGCTGAGGTACAGGTGTGGAAGAGGCAGAGCAGGATGAAGGTAAGGGGGAAGAGTGAGAGATGGAGACGGCAGATTTGGGCTTAGAGGATGGCAAAGGGCAGGAGGGTGAGGAGGACGAGGGCCGAGGGAGTGAAGAAGATGTGGAGGAAGAAGAGACAGAGGAGGACGTGTAGGATTTTGATGACTTGGCACGCTCATGTTTGGGTGGGAGGCGTCGCTGGTGGGCATCATCAGCCACTGGGTACTTCATCTCCTCATAGATAGCTTCCTCGCCTGGATCTGAGTCAGAGTCAGGTGTTGTGGCCGAGGGTGTTGGCACACCAGGTGTCTCTCGGGTGAACACTTGACCCACCATCTCAATGTATACAGGCTCATCATCACCAGTGCTCTCAGCACTCTGGAATGGCAGGGGTGTGGCTGGGGGCGGAAGCCGAGGGGGTGGAGCATCAAAAGACAGTTGGGTGCTCGGGCTCCGTTTGGGCTTCTGGGGAGGTACCTTCCTACCCAGTAATTCACCGGAGTCTGACTTCTTCATTGCTAGAGAGACAGAGAAAGGTGTGATTGGAAGAAGAAGCCAACAAAAAAAAACACTGTGAACTAGATATTGCATAATGTTTTTCTATGTGATCCAAAGTAACTCTCTTAGCCACAAATGGACTCATCGTGTGAAGTATTTAAGTGGACGAGAATCATACTAGGTGTTGGTTACTTTTATATATTACTTTATATACTATTTATTTGAGCAATTCATGTTCATGTTTTCTGACTTAACCACTTCATTAACAGCCTGTCAAAGAATTACATTTTGTCAAAGCCCAAATCTATCTACTTTTTCTTTAAAAATGGCAAACACTCCACTGTCTTTTAAAAAAAAACCTTAAGAAATTCGATTTAAGAGGCTCCACAGTGCAGTTCAAGAATAAAAGGTGGTACTTTTGGGTTTTGTTGGCTTTCTCTTTGCTTGAAAACTTTTATTGACTCTCTTGTTAGAGAAAGTAGTACCCTTTGTGATTAATTAACCAAAGGGTAGGAAGGGACCTTTTTGCTTTGGTTCTTGTCAGGCTCTTTCTTTGCTTCTTTTGCTTTCTTTGTTTTGATCATGAAAATGTTTTAGGCATGTTTCGCCCAGAAGAACCAAGGCCAATTGTGATGTATGTTTAGACAACATGAATTTGTTTTCACCAGAGCACGCAGATTTGATTTTAGCTTCTTGAATCTTTTGAATTCCTGCTAAGGGGTAGGTCGTTTTATGTGGACCAGGAAGTACTGGGGTGGAGCTTTTTGTCTTACTGGTTAAATGCAAACTTCACAGAATGATCATCCTGTCTACCTGCCATTTTTAAAAAACTGCAATTGCTAAAACCAGTTTTATATCAGGCGCAACATGACTGGCATAGAAGAATGGTTCCGTTGCTGTCATATGTATGCTTTTGGATGGCAAGTCACTTGCAACAAATGGCAAAAATGGATTTGAACCTTGAAACTATGCAAGCAGCTGGGCTAAAAAGGTACTTTAATGTCAACATCATATTTCTGTTAACAAGCTAAATAAGGCTAAACAATAAAGAACAGCACAACTTCATGTTCACTGTGTTGCTGAACTTTTGCCTCATGCTCAACGTAAATATCAAGAATTTGCATCAGTTTTGCATAAAACAAAAACAAGGACTTGCCCAGGAACTAAGAACATTAAAAAACAGCCCAGTCAACACACAGCCCTCATGCACTCACCATTCTTCTTCTCAGGGTGTTTGGGTGGGTGTTGGGGTGGTGGAGGTGGAGGGGCGTCTGGTGGTGCGTGTCCACCACGGACTGGATGCTCCTGCTGCGGCGTGGAGCTGAGGCGGGTACTTGGGTGACGTTTGGGCTTAGCCGGGGGACATCGTCCAGTTTGAGAGGGCATCTGAGCATCCGAGTCAGGGTCGTCGCCATTTTCAAGGCCCTCTCCCTCACCAGTGCCCACAGCGTGGCATGACTGAGAGCGCGGCGCCATGGCGGCAGCGCAGGAATGCGGCGAGAGGTCCTGAGATGCGGGCATCGTCATGAAGCCCATGCGGAAATGACGGCGGAAAGATGCCAGGTCACGCACCTTCCCCACCGTCGCTGAGGAGGCATCTTTACAGCTATAGAAGAAAAATCACGATGCAATTGGCACAATGTTGCTACTGTGATTTGGTTATCATTGGCATCATTATGCATTATTATTCTTAATGGTGTTATTTTTGATGTGTGAGGAAGAGGGGAAAAATATTTCTCACTAATGATCAGATTCTATAAAAGTCACCATCATTTACAGTATCATTTTGCTATCATTTCTTTCCACACTCTCTCCCTTACTCCCCACTCTTGCACCTAAAAAGTGTTTTAAATATATCACAGACAATTTCATTTTGGACTCCCTGTTCTCACACACCTCTGTACTTTTCTTCCTGAATAAAATGCAAAACACACACACACACACACACACACACACACTTGGCATGTGTAGTGTAATCTCCAGTTTACCGACAGCATGATAAGAACAAGCTGTGCACCCTAGTCAGTGAGAAATACACTCCAGTCCCTGTTGTTCTTCTCCACCCAGTTTCCTCTCTTCATTTGCATCCATCCATTTCCTCCCTTTACCCACCTATCCACCATTCCCCTCTCTTATCCTCTCAGCCACTCATTCTTCTCTTTTTTGTTTATCTAACCACTCTCCTCCCTTCTCCTTTCATCCACTTGTTTTTTTCTTTTCCTCTCATCCTTCCAGTCTTTCTTTGATTTTCCTCTCATCCACCCATTCTCCTCCCTTATCCTTCATCTTTCCAGTTTCTCTCTTTTTCTCTCATCTATAAGTTTCTCTCTTATCCTCTCATCCACTTGTTTTTCCCCTCATCCACCCTTTTCCCCTCCCTTATTGTCTCATCCTTCTAGTTTCTCTTTTTTCCCCCTCATCCACCAATGATCCACATCCTTCCATCCTTCCTTCTTTTGCTCCATTCCTTCCATCCCTCTTTTCCTCTCTGCATGTCCCCCTCTTCCCTCCATCTTTCCCTGCAGCAAACTCCTTTCCTCACAAACAGTGGCCCCATCTGTTACCACGGCAACTAGACCGCCGTTTGGTTGTTGTTTACCAATAATTTTTTCAAACATATAATTCCATGTACACATTGTCTGGCATGTACACACACACACACACACACACACACACACACACAGCCAAATGTTGCCTGTCTGGCTTGTTAGGTGTGGCACAGCAGCATATTGGCAAGGCGACATGCTTTCATCAATCGAACATGCAGACACACACACACACACACACACACACACACACCCAGGGGGCACAAGTGATAACGTTCCCTCACATTCTCATAAAGCATTTTTGCATTTTTTTCAACGGGTGTGTCACTTTTTTTTTGATTTATTATTTTCTTTCCTTTTAGCTTCAGCCCTCCATTTTGAGAAGCATTTGTCTATATTCAGAAAACACCCATTCTTTTTCTGTCTTCATTCAGAATTTCATCCTCCCTCTCTCTTTCTCTTCTTCTGTCTCTCTCTCTCTCTCTGGCTCTACTGAATATTGGGTGCATGAGGCCCAGATGGGCACAATCTTCACATACTGACATTACTACGTGTGTGTGTGTGTATTGCTTTACTCACACACTCTGTTGTTAGGCAGAGGGCAGAGAGGCTGCTCAGGCAGCACATGTCACACGGACACACACACACATGCACACACACACACACACACACAGTGGGACCTGTCAATACACAGACAACACAGACAGCCCTGCTTCAGGCGACTGCATGATGGTACACAAACACTGCCAGTACCGGAAACACACTCCACTCAGTCATATATAACACACACATTCACACACTTCCCCAAATGAGGGGCACAAAACCGCTGTATGCTCTGTTTTTGTGTGTGACATTTCTTACAGGCTGCTCCTGAAACAAAACCAGTAAGCAACACAACATTGTGTAAATTCAGATTGTGTCTCTTCCTGCACTTTATATGTGAAATTCTCCTCCTGGCACCTGATAGTAGCGCTTGTGTGTGTGTTTGTGTGTGTATGTGTGTGTTTTATCTGTGATCTGCACTGGGTCAGACTGACTTCCCACAACAGTTAATGCTTTTCCACCAACACACTGCCTTATTTTTGAGCATGCTGAGCTTTTCTGTAGCTCAAAAGCCAGTTCTCAGCTGGAAAATGAGTTTCATTTCATTTCAGGCAACACGAAGCTGATAAAACATGGGGACTGTGCTTAGAAAGAGAAAAGAGAATATGAGGGGGTGACTCAAGAAACTCAGGTTTTTTACTTTACTGACATTAAAAGTTGTGAACAGTGTGGAATGTTTGATGATCATTGTTTTAAAGTGAGCAGAATTGATATGAATGAGTTAACGGTCCATTAGAATTACATAAATGCAGTATTAAAGAGGAGAACAGATGTTGTAGCGATGGATGGGTGGATGGAGGTTGGAGGGGAGCAAATAGGAATGGATGGATGGATGGATGGATTGATGAATCGATTAATAGATGGATAAAGGCATGGATGGAAGAGAGAAGGATGGAAGAATATATGAATGGAGGGAAAGGGAATGGATGGATTAGGGGTGTGAGGAGGAATATGTGGATGAATGGGTAGAGGGATGAATGGATGGATGGATGGATGGATGGATGAATAGACTAAAGGAACAATGGATGGAGAGAGGGAAGGGGGATAGATGGATGGATGAATGGGGAGAAAATTGGGATGTATGGATGAATGGATGGGGAGAAAATAGGGATGGATGGATAGATGGAGGGGAGATAAGAGTGAAGGATGGAAGGATTCATGGATGGACAGATAGATGGATTTACTGATTAACAGATGAATCGACTGATGGATCTACTGATGGATCAACTGATGGATCAATCAATCAAACAATTAATGTGTAGATGCATGAATGGATGGAAGATGGATAGATGAATGGATGGGAGGATTAATGGATGGATTAAGGGAAGGGAAGAAGGATAAATAGTTGAATGGGTAAATGAATGGATGAATGGATGGATGAATAGATGGAAGATGGATGGATGGATTAGAAATAAGAGTGATGAATGGATGGATGGATGAATGAACTGATAGGTTGATTGATTAATGGATGGATACATGAATGGAGGGAAGAGATGGAGGGATGAATACATGAATGGAGGGAAGATGGATGGATGTATGGATGTATGGATGAATAGACTAAAGGATATTGTATAAATTAGGACAGAATGACTGGAAGATAAGTGAGAGGCAGATAGAGAGATAGATGGATAGATGGCTGGACGGATATACAATGATACGGATGGATGAATGGGCGAAATTCAGCAGCCGGACGGAGGAGGATGGAATGACTGAGTGGAGGAGGAGTGGGAGGCTGAGAGAACGAGTGAACAGCCTGTTTCCTGTAGTGTTTGTGTGTGTGTGTGTGTACTAGACAGAGGAAAAGGTAGTGTGTGTTTGTATAAGGGGTTACCAGGCCTATGAATTTAAGTGTGTGTGTGTGTGTATGTGTGTGTGGTGTATCTGTGGAATGGGAAAGACAGAGAGTATGTGTGAGAAGATGCTGTGCTCCCAAGCATGCATCAAAGAGCTCATTTAGGAGTTTACTTTGTGTGTCGAGCATGTGTGTGTGTGTGTGTGTGTGTGTAGTTTAACCAGAGGCAGCTAAAAGCGGGCCTGTTTTTTTGAGGTCAGGATGGGATGTGAGCTCTCTATGTGTCATGAATCCAGAACATCTCCCACACACAGCTCTTACACACACACACACACACACACACAGAGTCAAACAGTGTAGAAGTCACCAGCAGAATTAAAACAAACTATCACTTAATGCTGATTCATCTGTAAGCGTTAGCTTAACCAGATTTACTAGATCTGTGTGTCTGTGTGAAATCATACAACACTAACAAACGGTCATTAATCAACCTATCCCAAAATAGCTAGTTGCAAATCCACACATGACTACACTACTTCTGATTAACCTACAGCTAACTCGGTAATTCAGGGTACCAACAGTGGAGCAAAACACACTTTTCCAGCAGCAAAATCTGAAAACTCCCTGAATTATACCATCTGCACAGACACATGGACAGCTAACCCCTTGCCCTTTCTGCCTGAAAATCAAGAGCAGATTCTATTAATGAATGTATGAATATATAGATTTGGAGGGACAAAGAATACTTGAAGAGACAAGGGTAAAAATGGAAAGAACTATCAAGCAGGTCTTTATGCTAATTAGGCTATTACAATACTAGACTAGCTAACTTGCTAAGTAACTGATCAATGTGGACTAATTCCTGTGTAGAAATATTAGACACCTATCATAATAAAGATTAATTTGTGAACTTAACTTGTCAACTTAACATTTGAGGGGAAAAAACAACTTGCTAGCAAAGCTAACCAGGATTTTTCCATTGCTAACAAAAGTATTTAAATCCCTCTGTCATTTGACCTCACCATCAACCCTAAACATTTGTTTTACAAATCGACTACTGCTAATAAACTTTTCCTGTCTGAATCATGCTCAGGGTAAATATGACAGACTAGACACACCTTTGTGAAGAACTAGTTGTCTGTTCTTTGTGAAAATCCAGTTTATGGCTAGTTGCTTTGGGTCAATACTCATGTAAGACACTATAACACTTGTGCTTGTAACACTTGTGTGTAAGAGACTGTGTGTGTGTGTATGTGTGTGTGTGTGTGTGTGTGTGAACACAAGCATTTTGTGTGCGTACGTGAGTGTATTTGTGATCTACTGGGACACCAGAGGGCCAGATTGTCCCTGGAATATAGGCCATACTCCTACACTTTCTTTTCTCGCTATCTGTCCTGAGTAGAAGGAGGATACAATTCACAGGCTTCGTATGAAATATGAAAGACGATCTCCCTTTCTAACCCACTGCCTTCTACCTTCAATTCTACATTTTTATTTCTCTCTGGATTTATTTGGATTTGTACTTTTCACCTCTTCTTGCTCTCCTGGTCTCGGTGTCTCCAGTCCAGTCGACTCTTGCGGTACAGCAGGTTCATGTCGCCACGGAGAGGCGCCTCCTGACAGCCAATCACAGCGCAGTGCAACCGCTGGCCCCGCCTTTCTATGTCACGCAGGAAATGCTCCACCGCCACATCCTGGGCAGAGCCAGAGTTCATGGTATAGAAGGCCAATGAGAGGCAGGGGAGGGGGGGTTACGTGCCACTTGCCCCACCTCAGTTACCTGTTAAGGAGACAAAGGATATTAAAGAAATAGATTAGTATCTGAAAATTGCTTGTTTAGCTTTGCATTCGAGCTATGAGGCCAGAAAAAAAAAAAAAAAGAACAAGGGAAGCATTTTGGTTGAGCGCTGTTAAATTCTCGATTCTGATTGGTCAGAGAACAGCAGGACCGACAGTTTTTATTAATACTGTCATTCTAATATGCACAACAGTCATGTCTTGGCTGATCACCTACATGTCAGGTAAGCTTGTGGGTAAGAGTAAAATTATGTAAATTTATTTTTTGTCAGAAATAATCCCTTAAATATGAAAGTATGCAAAAACTCCACATACAAAGTGGTAGCAGATCAGAGGCTTCTGAAAAAACAACAAAAAAAAACATTGCATTGATTAACATAAGTATTATGCAGTCAGAGGTCTACAGTTCTAAGGATGATAAAACGATGATTAGTGCCTTTGCATAACCGTTATTCTCACAGGAAGTAAACACATCATGTGATTAGTCATTCGTTATATACCGTGATCCGGAGTCCAATTTGAATGCGTGCATGGATCAGAATCAGAGCTGGTTCATTAACCAAATTTTCTCATATGAGAAATTTGCTATGGTGAGTGGGATAAAGATCAGCAGCACCACCAAGTATAAAAAAGGACATATCCAAAGTATTTGCACTCTTTAACCACAGGTAATAAATTGCTTGGAGTCAGAGCAAGAACAAATTAACAGCCGTCAGTCAATCTGAATTCTCTGTAGAGCTTAGAAATCGATATGATTAGTAAGAGACACTGCATAAGGAAAAACAGTCCTTTGTCTTGTGGGCTTGCATCCTAATCATCTTGAAGCATTTCCCAAAAGGGAAGGCTTGGAAGATGTGTAAGAAAGGACATGCTGGAATATTACACAATGTAATTTCTAACTTTTTCCTGAGCATTGAGGACACGTAGGTAGCATCACTGAATGAAGCCAATGTGTGAGTCACCAAGCGTTCTCCAGCGAGGTGCTGAACAGTAGGGCCTCATTCACCCACGCATAAGCCAAACAGCTTTAAGCACCATCAGTAACCTTAAACTTGATAACGGACCAAATCCGACACAACAGTGAGCGCACCAGTATATGCCAAACTGTACCATATGCATGAAATTCAGAGTCATTCTGTTTCTCATAGCAATGTATATAACTCAAACTGGCTCCGATAGCACAGCATACTCACCATTATCTAAACAACACTGCTTTAGAAGCTCAAACCGATCTGATTTAATGCTACATAAAAATATTGTTCTAAAATATCTAGCTTAATAAAGAATCTACAATATAGTGCAGACAACTAATACTACGGTTGTCTCAAATAATGTCAGTTTGGCTACTTCTAATCCATGGAAGAAGATGGAGATGCAGCTTTTTTCGTGCAGACTGTCTTAAACACTGAATCCACAGCTGGATCTGAGATCACAGACATCGCTGTTCCATCACTAATATATACTCCCATCTCCATCATTAGTGTTCAGTAGCACTATCTTTATCATTACTGCACCAGACATCCATAATTATTGCTCTGCATCGCCATCTTCATCATTAACACATCATATTTCAAGAATCACGCCTCTATATTTACGTCACACTCTGGTAGTAGTTCTGACCACTAGATTACAACCTAAAATGCTAAGGTACCCATTTCAACCATGGATCCTGACTAACGCTATTGCTCTATATCCCCATTACCCAGTATTGCTCTATATCAGCATCTCCCTCAATTCTGCTCTAGATCTCCATCACTATTGCTCTAAATCTACATCTCCATCACTATTGCACTATATCCTTATCTCCATCATTATTGCTCTACATCTCCATATCTCTGTCATCATCTCCATCACTGTTCTGTATCTCCATAATTACCTTATGTCTCCATCTCCATCTCTATAAGAGAGATGCTAATGTTTACCTTCTATCTCTGCCCTTACTCTCTTACTCACTTACTCCCTGCTTGACTCCCTTTCTTTCTGTCTCTCTATCTCTGTCTTTAAAGGAAGAATATCTGAGCAAGCAGGGTTGGCTGTAGGGTTCCCGGGCTGCCCTTGCTGTGCCTGTCTGAATCTGTAGTTCCTAATGCGGCCTGTCACTTAGAGCTCACACAGAGAGAGGGTGAGAGAGAGAGACAGAGAGAGAAAGCCTTGTTGTGAGGCAGATATGCTACAGAGTGCGAAGAGTTTGAGCACTAACTAGTGAAAGCAAGAGCTCTGATTGGCTGAGAAGGACACTGCTGTCAGCTGCTGTGCTATTCTGGAAGGAGGGGGTGTTGTAAGACCAGAGAGTTGCTGATTGTGTGTGAAAATGTGTGCATATATAAACTCTGGAGGAGATATGTATAGCCTCCGTTGTTTTTTGTCCCACCACTAAAGCAGTAAGAGAGAAAAAAAATATTTACATAATAACTCATGGAAATGGCTTCTGCAAGTCAAAATACTGAAAAGTGGGTCAGATCAGAGTTGCCACTAGGACAGAAAGCAATACTACACAGTCACTGTACCAAATACACAAATCTGTACCAAATACAAAGGCTCTGCTATTATACCAGATATAAAGATCTAATATTTGTACCAAAGACCTGCTACTATACCCTACATGCAAATTATATAATTTTTTTTTTTGATATGCTCATTTTACTTTTTAGGATGATAGAATATGTCACATTTACTGGAACCTTTAAATTCACTACCTTGCATACCTTTGTCGAACAGCAAGTTTTATGCTATATAGAGATGTAACCAAATTCAAAAGTGCACTATACATATTTTTAAAATTTTTTTTATAGAAAGCTTGCCAGAGATTTGGTTCATATGGAATCTCGTTGAGACTAGAGATGTGCATTAGGATAGGGATCCTGCAGGATGCAAGAAAAAGAAGTTGCACAAGCAGGAGGTTTTTTAACTTTCATTTGGGTGTGTGTGAGCAGTCAGAGATGAAGATTGCAGTACAGAAAAACACACTGTACATTAACATGAATGTGATGCCTTTCCAGCTTTCATTCATTCATCCTTAGTAACTGCCTGGTCAGGGTTGTGGTGTTTTAAATTAAGCTACTAGTTTGTTTATATTTAGAGAAACAGAACCAACTAACGATCTTAGAGATCTTGAGCACCCTTCCATCACTGTCCAGCTAAACAAGCTCTAACATGTCCTGATGCTATACCTAATCCATGATGCTGAGGCTGCCTTCTATGTAACAATTTCTCTTTTATACCAAAGCTTCCTGAGCTGCATGGCTGAATACTATCTCGGTCTGATATAATACCTGTATTATCAAAATCATGGAAATCTACTACTCTGCCAAACACAGAGACCCACTGTTCTACCAAACATAGAGATCTACTACTCTAGCAAACATGGAGATCCAAAGCTCTCCAAAACATGGAGATCTACCACTCTCCCATACACGGAGATCCACTATTCCACTAGACATAAAGATCTACTACTCTACTAGACATGGAGATCCACTATTCTACCAAATATAGAGGCCTACTATTCTACCAAACATAGAGATCAACTACTTTAGCCAACATGGAAATCTGATGTTCTCCCAAACATAGAGAGCTACTACTCCACAAACATGGAGATCCAATGCTCTCCAAAGCATGGAGATCTACCACTCTCCCATACATGGAGATCAACTATTCTAATAGACATAAAGGTCTACTACTCTACCAGACATGGAGATCCACTATCCTACCAAACATAGAGATCTACTATGCTAACAAACATGGAGATCCACTACTCTACCAAACATAGAGATCCACTACTCTACCAAACATGGAGATCGACTCTACCCAACATAGAGATCCACTGCTCTACCAAGCATAGAGATCCATTATTCTACCAAACGTGAAGATATTCTCCACTATTACTTTACCAAGGACAGCAACTCAACTAACTGGACTAAGCAGGGAATTAATATTGAGGTCCTTCCAACTCACTTGTGTTTTTTGATGGTTATATATATATATATAGTATATGTAAATAACCAAATGTATCGATAACCTGAGTCAGTCAATGTTACCATGCTAACATTTAGTCAGCTGGAACAAATTGAATTGTCCATCATAATTGCTAGAAGCTCTTTGCTGTGCAGTTCTGTATTGTAATGTAAATGACAGTAGAGTTGACTTGTAATGTACATTGATTAGCCTGATGTATACAAATCATTTGATTGTTTGTTGATGTTTCCTGAAGACTACTACTCTCCGTAGCCATTCACATCCTCTCTGCACCTTTCTCAGTACATCAGTGCTGCATTCAGCCACACTGTATTCATCTACTATTCTTCCTTAGAGCAGACAACTCAGCAATTACAGTTACGCGGAGTGCAATTATAGAGACAGGGCAGACACCAACACACACCCTCAAACACACACAATACTCACAATTCAGTGTATGGTTAGAGGAGTGAATGGTGAAGAATAAATCTGTACAAATGCACACAGTATTATACACATTCTCACTTTCTCTTTCTCTCTCACTCTCATACACACAAATACACACCCACGCACACTTCATATATGCAGATGTATGCATTGCCCCCTCACACATTTAATCAAAACACATCCCTGGGCCTTTCTCACATCATAGATAGTCCCGTAAAAGATTCATGCATACATGCGAATACACAAAATATGAGAGGAAGTGAGAGGTCAGGGGTCAGTTAGATACAGCTCATTAGCATTTAGAGCATAATGTACATATGCACTGAAATATCTCTGGACCTTTTTTGGCTGAAATTCATGTTTAGGGCAATATAAATGCTCAATATTTTATGCAATGCAATTTGAGTGCTTTATTACAAAATTATACCAGCTAAATAGTACTCATTCCTTCATTCATTCAGGTAGTCAGGATTGCAGTGGATCTGGAGCCTATCCTGGGAAACTAGGTGCAAGTCAGGAATATCATGCACACACACATGTACACCTGGAGCAATTTAGAGTTACCAATCCACTTACAGGCATGTGTTTTGGAGATGGGAGGAAACCAGAGAACCTCGAATTGAATCGCGGAGCCTGGAGCTATGAAGCTGCGACACTATCTGCTGTGAAACCATGCCACCTCTGCCATCCCTATCAGTAAGGGTTCCAAGTAGAGCCATTTAAAGGGTAAGAGCCTTTAATTATCCATTATTACATGGTACAAACTTCAAATTATTGTAATTATTTTCTTCTTAATATCTAATATCTGTCAGGGTATTACAATTGAGTTAATTTGTCTTGGTATTTGGTACATTATTAGAAAAAAAAGGGGTTCATCTTTAAGGATTCATAGTATAATGAATGGTTTCTAGCCTAGCAAAAAGGTTCTACTTGGAACCCTCCTGATAAGACGCTCTTGTAGGGTTCTACAGAATTTTATGAGAACCCTTATGCATGTATTCATGGCAGGGAACATGTATTTTACCCCAAATATTTCAATACTTGCACTAATTTCACATCCAAAATGCTCTACAACTAACAAAACACAAAATACTCATCTCAAAATAGAGCAAGTCGATAAAAACGACTAGCACATTTTTAGAACGTCTAGAATAGAATGACTATATTCATCAGAGTATAATAACTTAAATAACATTTAAGTTGACATTTATTTTAGTTAAATCTCTGTTTTTTCCCCAGAATACTAGTGCATTATATCAAACGTACCATGGTACATGAAACAGGAAGAAGAGGTTGTAATAGTAAAAATACAGCACAATGGATGACTTTAGTATATTCATTGTAGTAAATGATAGTAACTATATTGTAACTCACAGTTAATAGTTGTGTACTTGGTCTACTTCTTTGACTACTACTTTGAAACCTTCTTTGCATATCTAATTCTTCTCATGATGTTCAGCTGATGTTATGGTATCTATTACATTCCATGTGGATCATGTGGAAGATGCTAAACCTTCCATCTCTTAAGGAATAATCAATAAGGTGGAAGAAGCAGAAGTAGAAGATGTGACTCCATCTTTGCATGAGATGCAAATCAGTGTGACTACAAGAAGATGGTGAAATGTCATATTGTCCCAGGCAATAACAAACGTCTGACCTTGTTCCTTACATGTCACCTTAACACATGCTCAAGCCTTCCATAGAGCTCATTCAAGGCGAATGCATTAGATGATATCACTGCAGATGTTGAGTAGTGGCAGTTCTGATTAGCACTTTCAGTTTACTGAAACGTTCTCTTCATTTGTCCTGCCCTTTAATTATTATTATTAGGTTCTGCTGTGGTATTTTATAGGATGGCCAAGAATGAAGATAGTGGAACCCAGGTTTGCAGAAATGGCAAATTAACTTCAACTACAGTTCTAAAATTTAGAACCCTTAACAGTTGTTTTTGCAATGTTCATAAGAAGAACCCTACCACGGAGTATTTCCTTATCAGCAAGTGAGTAGAACCATTTTTGGAAGTTAAGCACATGTAACTATCGAATAAACCCCACAAGAACCACTGAAGAACTTGGTACACTCTTTAAGGGTTCTTTGATGATTCATAGGAAAATTAAGGGTTCACAGAGCCTCAAAAAAGGGTTCTACTTTATGATAATGAAGCACTAAGGGTTCTCCAGACAGACAACCAACAAACACTTAAGAGTTCTAATTTTTCTAAGAGTGAAAAATGCATTTTTTATGGTTTTAATATTTGCGTTTTAGATTTTTATACTGTTTTTTAAGTACTTTTGCTTTGTTGTTGATGTCCTTGTTTATACTGTATGGTGAAGCCAAAGACAAATTTCCACTTTGTGGACAATAAAAGCAACTAACTAATTACCTAAGTAAAGGCAAGAGATCTGAAAAAGAAAAAAAAAATTAAGACCTCAGAGGTATGACCTGCATGAAGATCATTTCAGTAATCTGAATGAAAATTAAACATATCAGGGTCTGAACTTTCTCTGCATATCTATTAACATATTATCTGAATGGAAGTCGGCTGAGTGGTTACGTTCACCCCAAACAAACGGGCACCATTTTACACACATAAACACAGACTGGCCATTTCCTCATTAAGGCCTTTTAATGATCTCTGAACTGTTCATTTTGGGAATTTGGGGGATTTGGAATGGGGATTTCTGGCTCTTCCTAAAAGCCACCAGCTGTGCATGTGTCTGTGTGTGTGTGTGTGTGTGTGAGAGACAGAGAGAGAGATCCCCTGGTCAGGTGCTTTCATACTGCACCTGGCTGTTGTCGTGACGACTGGTCTACTGTCAGTCTAGAGTGGGAAAACAGTAGAGCGCAGAGTGACAGCATGTGGAGAGAGAGAGAGAGAGAGAGAGAGATGGAGAGAAAGAAAGGACAGACAGAGAGAGAGACAGAAAGAGAGAAAGTTAGAGAGTGAGAGAAAGAGTGAGAGAGGGAGGAAGTTGGGAGAGAGGGGAAGAGAGAAAAAGACAAAGGGAAAGAGAGAGGTCTAGAGAGATGTAGAGAGGGGTAGAAAGAAGGCGAGAGAAAAAAGTGGAGGGAGAGAGAGAGACAGAGTGGGAGAAAGAGAGAGATGGAGAAAGAATTTGAGAGAGAGTGAGAGAGGTATAGAGGGCGAAAAACATACAGAGAGAGAGAGAGAGTTAAGTCGAGAGAGTAAGAGAAAGAGAGACAGGAAAAGGAAAACAGAGAGACAGAGAGGTAGAGTGAGGGAAAAAGAGGGAGATACAGAGGACAGAGTGAGAAAAGTAGAGCTGGAGAGAGAGAGAGAGAGAGAGAAGAGGGGAATCCATGATGGGTGAGGAGGAGAAATCCGTGTTAAGAGATACGCACTGAGAAGGCGGGAATGACAGAGGTATGAAGGAGACGTGATAACAAGAGGCAGAGAGAAAAAAAAGAAACAAGGATTGAGATAGAGAGCGAGACAGTGAAAGAGAGAGAGACAGCGAGAGAAAGAGAGAAAGAGAGGGAGGGAGGGGTGTGTGTAGGAATGGCGGTGCGATGTGAAAACGAGTCTCTCACCCCAGCCACCGTGTGTGGTCTCCTAGCAACACTGTCTGCCTCCCGCTTCCCTCTCCATCTCTCTCTCTCTCTCTCTCTCTCGTTTGCCAAGCTGCACATCAGAACTGAAGGTTTTCAGTCACCGACTGTGTGTGTGTGTGTGTGTGTGTGTGTGTGTGTTTGTACGTCTAAACACTTTTCTTCATACTTTAGCCCACTCACTGACACTCAACAGACGTCAGTGCTGACTTTAAAACACACACACACACACACACACACACATTCATATACATAAGCCCACACAAGCTTCATTATCATGCAATAGACAAAGGCAAATAATGACCACACACACTCAATGCAAGTTTTCTTTTTCCTGTGAGTGCACTCAGCAAAGTGCACTGCTGCATTATCATATTCTCACACACACACACACACACATTTATGCTTATAGATGAACAAATGCTGGAGGTATAATTACTTTTTTGTGTGTGGGCATGTATTTATTGTTTTGTAGGGACCAAATATCCTCATGATGAGAGGAATTATTTGATGATTTGGACTTTGTGGGGACCTTTCGCTTGTCCTTATGAAGAAAAGCGCACCTTTTATTTAGAAAATGAAATGAGACAAAGGATTTAATTTAAGGTTCTGAGGTTCAAATTAAGGTGACAGTAATATAAGTGTGAGTGTGTGTGTGTGCACGTGTGTTCAATATGCTGAAGCAGTGCAGTTGTAAAAGTATGTGACAGAACTGTGATAACTGCGTCCCATTTGCTATAATTAATTTTGAACATTAGCATACCTGCATGCATTTAACTTCATTTCAAGTGATGATTTAAAGATTTAGAGAACTAAAAGTGGTGAACGCTCTCGTCTGCACTCACTAGGTGGTTTATCAGGTAAACCTACCCGTAAGTGTGTGTTGGCCTGGCAAAACCTTTCACATGGTCAAAACCTGTCGTTTATTTTACAGCTGGAGCTACTGTCATGCGGTTATACAAAAATAATCTACACCTCCTGACCAATCAGAATGTGAGAATTTAAGAATTCGCCCTTACTGTGGTTTTAAAGAATTATACGTTTACAATGAGAAATGAGTTCTTACTTTGATTACCAGCATAATTACTCTCTGTCTGTCATTTGTGCATTTAAACACGAGCCTCATTGTCATTTTTTCACTCAACTGATCTCCGTTCGTGTTAAAATTGGTGGGGAAATTAATCACTGATTCACTCGCTCACTCCTGAGTGTGTAAGCACTCTTCTCTGTTTTTTTTTTTCTATAATAATGTGATGGCACGGGAGCATGGTGGACATTTTGACTGACAGTATCTAATTACGAACTGAATTAATTAGGATTATGACCATTTCACCATGGGATATCTAACAACATGATCAAATTGTGAGGAAATCTCACTTAGTTAGTGAGGTTTTAGACATTTTTTATGCTGACTGATGTCATATCAGAGTTAGAAAGTAGACTAAATAAAAAATATTTCCACATTGTTTTGGTGTTTTCTTAAAATAGACCGTTCAAAGTACTCTAAATGGCCAAAAGATTGTGGACACCTAACCGTAAGACTTATATGTGCTTTTTGAACATCCCATTCCCGATATAGTCTCTCCTCAGCTGTTATAATAAGCTCCACTCTTCTGGGAAGGCTTTCCACTAGATTTTGGAGCATGTGAGGATTTGTTTTCATTCAGCCACAAGAGCATTAGTGAGGTCAGGCATTGATGTCAGGCGAGGAGGCCTGGGGTGCAAGTCGACGTTCCAGTTCATCCTAAAGGTGCTCAGTGGGGTTGAAGTCAGGGCTCTGTGTAGGACACTCGAGTTCTTCCACTCCAACCTTGGCAAACCATGTCTTCATGGAGCTCGCTTAGTGCACGGGGGCATTGTCATGCTGGAACTGGTTTAATTCCAGTGAAGGGAAATTGTAATTCTACAATAACATTGTATACAATTGTGTGCTTCCAACGTTGTGGCAACAGTTTGGGGAAGAACCACATATTGGTATGATGGACAAGCGTCCACATACTTTTGGCCATATAGTGTATAGTATTATTATTTTTTTTAAATCCTTTTTGGCTGTTTTCCAGAATTCGGCCACAGTGACATCTGAAGGGTTTTCCCAGCCCACCACACATATAGGTCACTTCGTAGGTGTACGATTACTGACTGTAGCCTGACCCTTTCCATTTATGGATGGGGTAGAGGGGGGGCTAAAATTGTCCATTGCAATAGATGAGCTGCAGTCAGTAATTTTACACGTACAACGTGACCTATATGATAAAAGTGGCCAATGATTTTGGATTATGAATTCTGGATTTCATTTTTTTTTTTAAATCTTTAGACCTTTTTGTTTAAATAAAACCTACACTTGCGTCAAGCTGCTTATTCTGGATCCTGGCATGACAGCTGCACTGTAATGAAGAATGAAGCACTGCATGCGTGCACACATACATACATACACACACACACACACACACACACGTCTCTCCTTGGCCTCGTAACATACCAGTACATGCGTTGTCTCCCTGAGGTACGGATGTATGCGTAAGGCTGCAGCATTGCTCAGGGAACATGTGTGTGAGTGTGTGAGCCTGAGAGTGATGTATGAGTGTGTATAGGAAGGAGGGGGTTACTGCAGATCTTGGCCTCCTCCTCAGCCATGCTAATAGAAAGCTATGGACTGTGGCCACAGAAAGAAAGAGAATGATACTGAGGAAGCGAGGGAGAAAATGAAAAAAAAAATACAGAAAGAGGAAGAGTGGATGTGTGTAGGTGTGTGTGGGTGTCTGCAACGTGTTTGTGTTACTCACTGACAGTGAACGGAAGCATCTACTGCTTTAAAAGTATCATGCTGTAAAATATAAAATAGAGATAAAGACTGACTGAAAAATGTCAGAGAAAGAACAAGCGACACAGATAATCCAGGCAGGGGGGACCACGTTAAAGCTCCCGCAACAAATCGTGACAGGTGTGTGTGTCAGTGTGTGAGTGTGTGTCAGTGTGTGAACGAATGGCAAGATTTCCAGTGTCAGATCACATGACATTGATACACTGATGTTTATATCACAATTTAACTATTTACTTTAGTTTAACGGTACATTCATCTTTTTAGTCTTTGACTGGTACTTATCTTTTCTAAAGTAGGATGAAAGGTGTCATCCTGTGCACTGAATCATATCATACTGTAAAATAGGCAGGGGTTCGAGACGATGCCACCTGCCTGCCTGTATATGTGAAAGTGCCCTTATACAAGTACAAGCGTGGATTTGCCTCGGTTAGACCCAGCTGTCTGTGCCTCTGTTTTGACCCCAGCCATGGATTTGGACCATTATTCTCAGCTATGTCCTAATAAAGAGACTCAGCATTGCTGGCTGCATTACGGCTCCTGTGTGTTACATGTAATGGCCACTGAGGTCACTGATGTAGCTGAAATGTTTCGTCTGTTTGGCTCTTTCAAATTCACTAGCACAGAGAACCTCACTATTACCCATTAATATGAAGAAAACTTCCAGTTTTACTTCATTAAAAAAAGCTGATTGTAAAAATTCTATTAGGAGTACAGATATGGTCACTAGAGATACGGTCACTTTAGACCCCTTTACCAACTTAATTAAAAAAGAGCCTAGTGACAAATCTAGAGACTTTTTGAACAGACATTAGCGACTGTCCTGCACTCATGTATATTCGATTCGTGAGTATTTCCCAACTGCTCACTACCACTGCTTCATTTTTTCTGAGATCTTGATAGAAATTATAGAATTTTGTAAATATACAAATAGTTAGTTTGTGGCAACGTGAGCAAAGATGACTTCTTTATATAAGAAATAAGTCATATTCTATTCTATTCTGAAAAAAGTTCTATTCTATTCTATGCTTATAAAACTCTGACAAAACTCTATTTTATTCTATTCTTTTCTATGTTTATAAAGCTATATTCTATTCTATTCCATTCTGATAAAGTGCTATTCTATTCTACTCTATTCTGATAAAACTGTATTCTATTGTATTATTTTCTATTCTTATAAAGCTATATTCTATTCTACTCTATTCTGATAAAATTCTATTTTACTCTACTTGATTCTATTATGTCAACTCCATTCTACTATATTATATTGTGATGAAACTCCATTCTATGATGTTCTGATAAAACTCTATTCTTTTCTATTCATCTATTCTATTCTATTCTATTCTGATAAAACACAATTCTATTCTATTCTATTCTATTCTAACTGTCTTCAGAAAATCTTCCTTCTTCTTGTAACACATTTTGATATTCAAATAATCACGGCAATTGAGTGAATATGCAAATTAGTCTATGATGAAAAAATTGAGAATTCTAGCAACATTCTAGCAATGAGTGTGCTTTAGTTACTTTCCACTATAAAGAGTTGGCAACATTGCTCAGGACGGTTAATTACAGTACGGCTCACGTGCCAGTGGAAATCACGACAAAATGTGAGATCACAGACCGTGATCCGTGTTACCGTGCCCTGCCATACCATACCATACTGTCCAGTGGAAAGGCGCTAATATATACACACTATGGGTCCAGTTACACCACACTTCACTAATTAGTAGCAGTGTGGTGTGTGTGCTTGGAATAGGGCTACTGCATAAATCACTGCAGCACACAGATGCACACACACACACACACACACACACACACTGTATATACTGTACATACTCTATATACTGTATATATAGGATACTGCAGCACACTGCTGGGTAGAGATGAGCTTTGACCTCAAACCCACTTCTCTCAGGTACAGTAACAATGGCTGTAGCTTCATCGTGGATTATCCACTTTGTGTCTGATTCTGCAAGCTGACAGAATATAGAGCCCTCCACCTGTCCTCCATCCTTCTCTCCCTCTCTCCTTCTCCTCCTTTCAGTGTCTCTCTCTCTGTCTCTGCATGCACAGATGCACAGAAGCACTCATTGACCTTTCTTTTCCTTTCACACCCCCCCTCCTCTCTTCCCACTCTGTCCTTGGCCATTATTCACAGGACTCAGCAGTAAGCAAGACGACTCACTGCATGCCATGCACACGCAGCAACACGCATTAAGAACCGTACACACGTGCGCACCCACACACACACATGCATGCACATGCACTCAACGCATGTACACATGGTGAACTATGGAAACACAAAAACTGAGAAATACACATGCATCAACACATGCACATCCATATGGTCATGCATACAGACAAGCTTACGCACACACACTCATGTGCATGCACAAAATACACACTCGCAAAAGCAAAGATGCATGATCAGTAAATTGTATTTAATTATGTGATCTTCAAGCAGTATATTTGATTTGTGATCGTTAGCTTGTGTCAGTGTGTACAATCACCCAATAGTTCCATGTTCAATGTTTTTGTATTCTGATCAATGTGTGTACAAAGTGAGTGTGTGTGTGTGTGTGTACATGAATACACTACACCCAATGGGCAGCCTTGTCTTAACACACAGCTGCAAATTTTCCTCAGATGGGGCATCCGCACCCTGACGGCATCCCCTTTTGATTAAGCATGCATTAGAGAGAGAGCGAGAGTGAGAGAGAGAGAGCGAGAGAGAGAGAGAGAGAGAGAGAGAGAGAGACTATGTGACTAAGAATCACCACACACAAACACTTCTAAACACTCACGAAGACACACTCTGATGTAATACACTTTTCCAGTGGATTCCAAGAATGGACGATGGTATTAATGGTTTGATTATTACTTCCTACATTGTGAGAGAGTGATTGTGTATGTATGCATGTGTGTGTGAGTGTGTGTGTGTGTGTGTGCGAACTAGCGCCGAGTTCGGATAAGGACAAATGCATGTACGGATGACAGTGGGGAAAAATAAATCAAAGAGCTTGAGGCGGGGAAGAGGTGTAACCTATTTATCAAGCCCTACACACATACGCACACACACACACACACACACACAAATGTTAGTTAACACACTAGAATCTCCAGCTTCTTCATTATCCATGCTAAACACTAATGCTATATTCTAGTTTCCCCATGGGAAGTCATAATTATGAAGTCTTTGCGTTCAGGTGCACAACTAATGTTGGCCAGTTAGCTAGCCTGAGCTATTTCCTTCTGTTTTAAAGATATAGGCCAGCATCAATGACCTAATTGGTGGTTATTAAAAGTAACTATTTAGAGAAATAAAGATTTACCCACAATAAACGACTGAAACTGTCTTTTTCTCTACCATTAATAACAATTTAAACTAGAAGGGATGTTCATGTGCAATTTTTAGCTTTGGAACCATTATGTCATTACGATACTGGAACAAGTTTGGGTCTCTTAGTTCCAGTGAAGGGAAATTGTAATGCTATAGCACACAAAGACATCCTATACCATATAGTGTAGCTATACTCAGATCCCTGATGGTAATGAATTATATGATGTACCACAATATCATTACTTGTTGCTTAGGTAGGCAGATTTTTGGGAAGATTAGGCTTGGCCAGATTTGAAGGTAGCATCATACACCTTGTTCTTAGCAATGAAACTCCAATATATAAGGAATAAAACACTTCAGGGTGTGTTGTTATAGGAAAACAATCAATGACAGGGTGGTGTGATGCAGCAGAGTTACTGTAAGCACACTGAATGTGATTAATTTCCTAGTACAGCATGTCCCCAAGTGTTTCATTTCTCTTATACCACAGCAATTTGCCAACGATTACATTACATGATTTTTTTTTATTATTGATCAAACAAGAAGTCATACATTTTATCCATTTAATGTTGTGGAATGTCCGTGATACAAGTTAGGTCCTGTTATAGCATGTAACAGTTATAAATAGTCGTTTCCTCAGTTTCTCTTAAAATGAAACTTAATAAAACAAAAATGCAGCTTGTCACATTCCCGAGAAACAAGAAAGCTCCTCACAGAAAGCTTCACCATATCAATGATTATACAATTGTTGTTTGTTAAAAAATCTATTTAATATTAGTATTATGTTATATGGCATACAAGTCCTTGCGAATTAGATGTTACTAAAGAATAACTGTTTCAAAAAATTTTATCAGCTTGCTGAGTTTTTCTTTTCTTTTTTTATTTTAAATAGTTTATGTAGACATTAAAAAATCTAATTTTTCCTTTTTTTTTCCCCCCCTCAAATGTGGCACTAATGTTTTGATGGCAATACAATTTTTCATATTGTGGAACTACTTGTAAACACTGTGATATGAGATTTTTTTTCTACATTGTCCACCCCAAAGTAAAATTAAGCTAGCTAACATAGCACAACCTGATAGAAAACGTATATAACGTTCTAATTTGAATTATTTCGCTAGATAAGGAGCAAGCTAGTGTACTAAAATGAGTCTACAAATGCTAACCCAAAAATATCTAGCTGTGTTTTATTGTAGCTGAAAAGCTAACACAAGATTACACACGGATAAATATCACGTAGCTTACAGATCATTGTGCTGAACACTTCTGTAACAAGCTACAGGTAAAAATTAAGTTTTTTTTTTTTAAATGTTGATGTTGCAATAAATTGTGTTGTGGCAACATACTAGTCAATTAGCATGTTTAGGAAATGCAATATATGTCACACGCATTCCTCAGGCTATACATTAACCTAGCAACATACTGTATTTCTGTGTCACTGAGGTAAGATGATACACTACATAGCGGCGTTTTTATCCCAGCCCAAGCACTATGGGCTACAACACGACCTGACAGCACTTTGCTGTGCTTTTAGCACATCAGATGCTCTTCAACAAATCTACCAACAGATTTAATATTTAATGTCTTTTTTTTTTATCTTGCTCACTATCATTTATGTTTAGTTACATTTCTGTCTCTGAAACATTCATGTTTTCTGTCTCTAGCATGCTACAAACCTGCCCTCAAGCAAAAAATATGCTGTACCTGCTGTCTCTATCAATTTTAAGTTTGAATTCATGCGTGAATGTGAACATGGATTTGTACAGTGAGGTTCAAACATCGGAGTCCAAGTACATGCTAACAATATACCATAATCCCCCATGCTAATAATGCCATCCTGTGCTATTGTTTATTATTGAGCTAAGTCAAACAGATTTCTAATTGGACAATAGATTAGCAAACTGGGTATTATCATGACAGTCTGGTATTGTTGTTGTTACTAGCTAGCTCTTGAATGGTGTGTCTTGCTTGATTTGATCAGTGGATTACAATTCCCCAGCTAGTTTGCCAAAAACTAGGCAAATTAGCTCGGCTAGTTCTAGCTAGCTATGTACTACTCGTAGTCTCAGTTTTTGCCTAGAAAAGGCCTTTCATTCACTGACTGACTGACTGACTGGCTGACTGACTGTGTCCTGTTGTTAAAACACACATGCGCGAGGAGTCTAACTAGCCGAATTTCAATCTTGCTACCCTTAGCTAGCAAGCAGCGAGCAACACCAGGGACATTCTGTGATATACATGCATCTGCTGACACTTATTTAACAAAAGCTATGCAGCAGAAGGCGATCCGGAAGACTCGGCTTGCCTAGTTGCCTTGTTTTTGGCCACAAGCTTTAGAAAACACATACTTTTTCACAGCAAGATATAATCACTGGATTAAAAACAGTTGAATGTATAATGCATTTAAAAGTTATTAAAGAGTTTTTCAAGCAGCTAGAAGTGAGTAAACAAGCTAATCTCACATGTTTGCCGATCGGCTATGGGCAACTGCCCAATTCATATAATACACAAATTATATGAATTATATAGATTCTTAAATTATGAACTAAATACTTTGTATTACATTTTGATAAATGAAATAAAAACAGAGGGTACTGGAATTTTAAACATTAAACCAATAGGCACGACTGTGGGTTTGTCCATATCAATGTACGCGTAGTAAACGTAATGCTGTGCTACTTTCACTGGCAGGATACCAGCTGATTTCATTTACACCATCTTTTTATGAACCAAACTGACAATTTCTTCAAGTCTAACTGCATCTGTGCTTTGGGACAGCTTTTGTACTGCTGCACTACACTACATAGTTCTCAGATCAGGTTTGTTTATAATACTAAACTAATGTGACTCCTTCATCCACTGTTCTCTCTCTCTCTCTCTCTCTCTCTCTCTCGCTTGCTTTCTAATTGTTCCACTAATCACGCTCCATCTCCTCCTTCCAGCCTTTTTTTCCTTTCTCTCTTGGTGTTTAGAGAAAAAAAACATGTATACATGACAAAATTCAATAATTTAATTTGGGTTTCCAGAGAAATGGCAGTGAAAAGACAGAATCTAAAGCTGAGCCTTTAAAGATGAGCTTTTGTCAAAGTCTAATCAACATTATCCCTCCCACACACACACACACACACACACACACTCTCTCTCTCTCTGTCTCTCTCAATTTCAATTTTAATTACTTCATGCTTTGTGGGAATGACAAGAAATAATATTGTTAAAACTTGAGTTGCCATAGTATGTAAATGCTTAGGGGAATGTAATAAAGTACGAAATTTTAATGAAAATACAAAAAACTTGAAATGATGTAAAAAAAAAAAAAAAAAAAATTTAAACTAGCCATTGCAATATGAACAGTATGAAGCAAAAATAAATAAATACATAAGTTGTGTAGTAGTAAATGTCTAGCTATATTTCCATTTGAATTACTATGTAAGAACACTCTTCCCGCGACTAATGCGAGCTAGTTTACTAGCTACTTGCTAGCTATTTATGATGGCAGGATGACTTTGAACCCTCTGTGTTGTAGCTACGGCTGTTTCTAACTATAAGCGGTATTAGCAGTTGCTTAGGGCCCGAGCCACCAGGGGGCATCACAAGAATGCAAGAATTTTATTTTTAATATTGTAATAATATCGTTTGGTGATATGTGACGGTGAGCTACACAGAACCATTAACTCTACATTCACGCTAGCAAGCAACAAAGCGAAAGGCAACCATCATCCATGTATTCCCATGACATGGAGCTGCGATTTCAGCGACAGCACCAGGTCACAGCACAAGCGACATTTTAAATGTGATTTTCACATTTCCATCCAAATTAAATATGATGGTGTAAAGCAACAATTCCAAACAGTTGGCTTGAACGATTCCTCGGACCAATCCTATGGCGCGAGTGGTCCGGCTTTTCTTCAGTTCCCCACTCACAATTTTAATTCCTACCTGCAGGTAGGTTAGTTCCCATTTACTGTTGGACCCTTAAAAATGGAAGAAAAACTTATAACCGTGGTTTCGTCTTATCCTGTTATGTACGACCTCTCATTAAACGTGTACGGAGTCATTAGTTGCCTCTGAGTTTATATAGCTAGTACAGTTAGCATGTTTTGCTAATCTAATCTGCCAACGAAGCTAGTAACCTGTTAATCAGGCAACGAATTTTCACACTGGTTAGTACATTATTTAATGTGTTTCCCTAGTTAGCTTTATATACACTGTAGGTACTACCATTTGTCATTCACGCTTGCTAGTGTGAATGTAGAGTAAGGATTTCCTTTAGGATGTTACAGTTTTTTTTCTATAATTGTCTGACCTGGTGTCTCTCTCTCTCTCTCTCTCTCTCTCTATATATATATATATATATATATATATATATATATATATATTTTTTTTTTCTGTCTCATTTTCCCCATCACTCTTACTGATTGGCTCCTGCTGTTTCACCTTCCAAATATGGAGTCTCTACACTCATCCTCTTTGCACACCTTCACCTTAAGTACCTCAGATCCCAGCTTCCCTCCATTATCCCCCCAGTCTCCTACTCTTCCTCTCTCTCTTCCTCTCCCAAACGAGCTACTAATCACACCAAAGGCACTGCATGTCCACGTTCGTTGTGAATGAGCCGCTTGTGTGTGAGAGGAAGAGCAGAGACAGAGACAGAGAGAGAGAGAGAGAGAGAGAGAATGATGAATGATGAATGATTAAGATGAGGATACTGCAGAATTCAGCGTGTGTGTGTGCTTCCAGAAATCAATGGCTACTCCGTGATACGTGCGGCGAACAAGTGGACGATCCAGGAGTCTCAACACAAACCAGTGCTCCATACACGCACACACACTTCCACACGCACACACACACACACACACACACACACACACACACACACGTCCACATGATCCACTGTGCCAATTCAGCATGATTTTAATCCAATTTTAATTTCATTATTTAGGCTATTTCTTAAACACTGATTAACAGATAAGGCCAGAACCCAATATAATCCAGTCCAATGCATTATTCAGTCATCTATGTAATTAATATCAACTACAAATCTGTCTATTGAAGTGCGTCAATACTGCATCATATCTCATGCATCATTTATCCTGCATCATCACGATTTATCGACGACCAGCTCGAGCGCGTCAAAACAGCGCGTCATCATCGGTCGCCATGGTAACCCTCCAAACCGCATGTCTAAGCTACTACCGCACTGCCATGACGTAGACTTACTACGTGCGGTGTGTGATTTTAAACATTAACGCATATGCGATAGAGGAGACCGCCAGGGACACGCGCGTGAACCGCGCACAGCCACGCCCACTTTCTCATTCCACAACCGCGTCACGAGCGTGACCAGCGGCCGCAGTAGTACGGTACAGCTCGGTGCCCGCGTGCGGATTCCCGGTTGCCAGATTGGGAATTTTCCTATCATGTGAATACCCATTTTTAGCTAGTAGAGCTGGAGGATGTGGCAACAAACAACATTATATCTGAACAAATCCTCGTTATACACTCTCCAAAACTGTGTTAAGACACACATTTAGTTTTTAGGACTATCCATATTTTAACACAATAACCTATTTTGTGTCATATTGTGTTAACCCTTGTGTTATGACCCATTGGCCCACATCATCGCTTTACAATTTATACTAGAAATACAGTATTTTTTTTTAAATCCAATATATCCATGCAGTGTGTATAATAAATACTAAAGGATAGCAAAGGAATGGATATAACCATTAATACCATGTTTATTTATCCATTCTACTCCAGGATGAAAATAAGCCAGAGCGTCACTGTGGTAATATAATTTTTTAACATTTTTAATGCTGAATGTTTAGCACTGATAAAATGTAAAATGAGTTATGTAATACCATCATGTGTCTGCTATTAATCAGCTGCTTTTTGATTTCGTGCAAGAGTCAACATTAAACGAGTCTCGTGCTTGGATCGTAAAGTAGCCTTCGCTATAGACTAGACTGTGATTAAACACGTATTTGTTTTTAAAATCTGCCCAGACTGCCCACATTTAATGCAAAGTAACATGCAAAGTAGTCATCTTAAAAGTAACACAAAATGTCCTTAACTGGACATGCAAGTATGTTAGCAACTAAAAGGCAGGGGAGGGCCATAATATGAACGACAACATGTTATACATTTATGAAATGGTATATATATCGAAGAAGAGGAGAACATGTGAAAAATATGTTTTTGGTGTCCAATCAGTTGTACACAGTTAGTAACAGGTTCGATCCGGAGTTCTGGTTACTGTCAGTGTGGCTTTTCACATGTTCTCCCCATGACTATCTGGGTTTCCTCGGGGTTCTTTGGTTTCCTTCCATTTCCCAAAGCATGTCTGTAGGTTAACTGGCTATGCTAAATTTTCCCTAGGCCTGAATAAGTGTGTGCGTGGTGCCGTGTGATGGACTGACTTCGCATCCAGGGTGTATTCCCGCGTTATCCCCAGTGTTCCTGATCCATCTCAACCCTGGCCAGCATGAAGCATTACTGAAAGTGTACCTTTAATTAACTTTGAGAGTAAGGGTGCAAATATACTTCACTTTCACCATGTGTATGTGCGGGCACGCAGCTGCTATGCGAGCAGCATTGTTCACATACTTGCATATCTAATGTATATCTTGGGATTAAAAGCGGCGTCCACCAGATGGCACGTCAGAGCCAAAACATCTCTGTCCATCAGTCAAAATGTTTCGCGATTTCAAGCAAGGTAACGTTAAACAGACTGACGAGCTCCATTTCTCTTTAAACCTTTTTGCCGTTGACGTGATTGTTGTCATGATCTGCTTCTCAAATCGAAAACCCTGATCAATCGAAAAGACTGGTACTCAAAGCCTGGTACTGGTACTCGAAGACTGGTACTTGAAGACCGGGCAGTGGTAGCTCAGTGGTTGAGGTGTTGGACTTCTGATCGGAAAGTCATGAGTTCAAACCCCGGCACTGCCACTGCTGGGCCCTTGAGCAAGGTCCTTAACCCTCAACTGCTCTGTTGTATTAAAAATGACATAAATGGAAGTCGCTCTGGATAAGGGTGTCTGCAAAATGCCATAAATGTAAATGTCAAAGCAGACCTTTCAGTAGAGTTAAGACATTTTTAAAATTCAAACATCAACTGTAATAGGAAAATCATTAGTGTTAGTATTCAGTAAGGGTCTAGAATAGTACATGAGTATGTGATGTTTTGAAACATGATGTTAGTTTGTTTAGTCAGTTGGGGACACAGTGTCACATGGTGCTATACTGAATCCACTATTTACGTTGGTGTTGCACCATGTAGACATGTTGCGTTAATTTCAGAGGACGCGCACAAGCGACACACCAAATGACCAGAGGATACGCACGGCAGCCATCTTGCGTACGTGTACGTGTAGTTACCAGCAAGTATAAATCAGTCTTAATATGTTAATGTTAAACTGTATACATCTTTCCTGTTAAAAGATACAGAGTAAAGGTATAAAAGATGTATTGTTGACAAGGAAAGGTATAGGTTATGTGTGACAAGGAAAGGTAAAGGTTAGTACCCTGTTTTATATCAACATATTCTCCCCTTTATTAGAAATAATTAGATTTAATTTCGTTGATTAGTGCTTTCTTAATTTGTTGATTATATACCTCTAGGCCATTTGTCTGGTTTAGGCATTCACAGTAATGAGCTGGATGATGACATTTTGGAAAGGGTTGAAACGGTGTCTCCAATCTGGCAACCCTGACTCCTGATACGCGCGTGTCACGCAGGCGAGACGGCGCGCGAGCAGAACATGGCGGAACGCCGACGAAACGCCCATTCAGCTTCTGTATCCTCGACAGGTCCAAACGCAAAATAAACCTGAAACGCCTTTCTGACGGTTTTATCTCCCGCACAGAGGCTGAAAACGCGTGTAGCGCGCGCTGCACATAACTGGCGGAGACGCGTCACGCGTCTCACGCATTTCCCTTCGAATAAATAACACCAGACCGGCGAGAGAGGCTCGCTGTGTTTACTCTGCTCCGGTTACCGACAACCGCTGGCGGGGTTTGGAGGCGGAATAGAATCCGCGGGAAAGATCAGCTGACTTTTTCAGTGAGAAAAAAAAAAAAAAAAAAAAAAAAAAAAAACACGCACGGGCCGTCACGACAGAAAGGGCTCGCGCATGGTGTTTACGCAGCAGCCGCGCGCATCCACGTGAGCCACGGACACAATTATGGCTAAATGAGAGAAAACAAAAACACAAAAAAGCAAAAACAACAATGTGTGTAAAAGTGAATTCCTCCGAGGCGGCTCGTGTTTCTAACCCGCAACTCCCCGCATCCGCGCGCGCGCGCACGGATGTTTGTAAGCGTATATTCAGACACAAATCGATACCAAAGCAGCTCGGATTTCACCACAACGAGCATCGCGACCATTAAACAACGTCCCGGGGCTGTATTTCACTCCCTGCTGAAAATCAAAACCCATTAATGAAATGATGCGCGGAAATAAAACGCGCTCACACACTTTAATGCAGAGGCCAAAATTCACAACAAATGCACACACCAACACCAACACCAGCTTCGCCTTCTTAAAGGAGGAGGAAAAACATAATAATAATAATAATAATAATAATAATAATAATAATAATAATAATAATAACAGGCTTTGGTTAAATCAGGAGACGTCTCGGTGTGTGTGGGTCGGCGGCGTTTTGTAAACAACAGTCATGTTCAGCAGAAAAAAAAAGCGCTGCACTTCACTGCGTAGAAAAAAAAAACAACAACAAAAAAAAACAACAGCGTAAGAAAAAAAGCCCAGAAAAACATCAGCGTGTTAAATGTATGCGGTGAATATGTGAAGGTCTCGTGACGTACCGGCGGCGTTTCCGTGCGCAGATTTTTCACAGCGATGAATGCAGAAGATGATGAAGATGATGAAGATGAAGAAGAAGAAGAAGAAGCGACAAATGAGAGAATTTGCATGGACATGAATTTTAATGTCGCAGTTCTTCCTTAAGGAGCTCGCAGAGGAGAGCACAACTGCTTCCCGTCACTCGCGCTGGATCATTATTTTATTATTATCATTACAATAACATTTTTTATAGCATTCCGCTCCGCCTTGCTAAACAGGTACACGGCTGTTGTTTTGCGCTCACCTCGTGCACGAGCCCGCCCTCGTCTCCTCCATCCTCGCCGGTCTCCGTCCGTCCGCTGACTGACTCGTCGCGCCGATGTGACAGCTTTCCTCCGCGATCAGCCGGTCAGCAGCGCGAGGCGTCGGGAGGAAGCGCGCGCGCGCGCCCAAACCCCAACCCCTGATGACGCGCACGCGCGCATACACACACACACACACACACACAAACACACACACAGAACGTGTCTGGACACCCCGCGATATCAAACGGACTATCTTTATTTTCTGATCACACACACACACACCCACACACACACACACACACACAAACACACACACGCACTTTCCCTCGGTCTCATACACACTCGGAGGACATGTCTAGACACCCTGCGATGTCAGACAGTCTATTTTTATTTTCTCGTCAGGGGCGCACACACACACACACACACACACACACACGCACGCACGCACGCACATACCTTAATTGAACCCCCGTTCATTTAACAGAATCGTAAATGTTGCTTATTAGTGCTTTTAAGCATTAGGTATACATCAAACATTTGGTGTAATTAAACGTGATAAATCATTTTTCATAAATCTGACTCATGTTTATTTGAAAATATATGACTTATCTATGACTTATCTATGTGTCTAGATGCTGTACACCTGAATCATCAGGCACAACCTGATTTAAAAGTGCAGTCAAACACAGCACAGGATGTTTATGCCACACATGGTTGAGTTAAGACACATCAGGGTCTATAATGAAATCCAGATTTAAATATATATATATATATATATATATATATATATATATATATATATATATATATATATATATTTTGCATGGTGGTGCAGCAGGTAGCCTTGCCGCCTCACAGCTCCAGAGTCCCTGATTCGATCCTGAGCTGGGGTTCCTGTCCGTGTGGAGTCTCTGTGTATGTTCTACCTGCTTCTGTGTGGGTTTCCTCCTGGTTCTCTGGTGTTCTCCCACTTCCCAAAAACATGCCAGTAGATTGACTGACTACACTGCTGATGTACTGGTGTCCCAACCATGGTGTATTCCTGCCTCGCACCCTCCCAGCAAACTTGAGACGTCTGCCAGACGTTGGTCGGTCCAGCACCATATCTGTATGTCTGCACAATGTGCAAATAAGGTTCAGTATCTGGACGTCTGACTACGACCCCCTTGGACATAGATATGCAGTTCAATATTTAACTGTCTAGCTAGGAGTTTTTTTTGGATGTCTGTGGACGTGCGAGACAGGAAAAGGAGGAAATCATCATATGAATCGTCAATTCAGTTCAGAAGTTGTCACTGTTAGTTGTGGTGCGTAGTTGCCTGTTGTAGCATAATGTTCATATTGCTGTTATTGTGTACCATCCACATATTTGGACAAATTGTTTGATGTTTTGGACGTTCAGAAGACATAAAAACTTTCATTCTGGCTCCACAGGGGACGTCTTTTCAACGTGCGACAAGACGTTCAAAAGACGTCTTTTTGACATATCTTTACTCAGTGGGCTCCCTCTGGATTAACCGCAACCTTGACCTGGCTGAAGATGGATATTAATTAAAAAAAGAAACTCAAAACCTACACATTCACCTCATTCTCTGGTCTTACAGGGTCTACATTTGCATATTAGAACATGATTGGTTCTTACACTTTATGATGCAATAACACACACCTGTCACATGATTTTCAAATGAGATTTGCTTTTTAACTTTAAATGAACTTTGCTTCTATGAGTGTAAACACTAATATTTAACACTCATATGTTTTACCCCAAAATCATTGAATCATTTAAGAACATGTTTTATAAATTTAAAGTCACTTTAAAGTTTTTAGACCTGTTGGAATCTCTACCAAATCTGACCTAAAAGCATTAAACCACTGTATATAAAGCTGGATGAGAATTTCAATTTTGGGTGGAAAGTTGATCTACTGTACGTTCTGGGACATTTCAGGATATGAGGTCTGCTCAATATTTGATTTGTTCTGGCTGAGATCATTGCTGTCATTACTTGGTGTGTGTGGTTCAAATGAAACGGGTAGATGTGGGCCAGTACTAGGGCTTTAGTCATTTGCTTTGTGGGAAGCTAAAACAATTTGTGGAAGCGTCATCACTTAAATACCACTTAAGTTATATTTCAGTAATGATATCATGTTTTGCAGAATCATTGGAGCTAAAATTAGCTAACCATTTAAAAAATCAGTTGATTGACTCTAGCTAGCCAGAGCATCTTGTTCAGTCTGCCCTTCAGTTTAGCCCTTCACATGTTAATAATGACATGATTGACAAGTGAAATTTACACATGTGGTTTTTAGACACTTCACATATAATATAAAAAATAAAAACAGAAAAATAAATTTTTTCACAAGAAGTGCACGTTTTTATTTTCGCATGTAGTTTTTCCATGATTAATTTTTTTACCTGTGATCTTTACGAGTCATTAATTTTCATGTTTTTTCACAATACGTTTTTCACATGATTTTTACATAATTTGTTTATTTTCACATGTGATGTTTACACGTGTTTAATTTATTTTCACATGTGATTTTTTACACAATTAGTTCTTTTCAAATGTAATGTTTACACAATTTATTTTCATGTGATGTTTACACTATTCATTTACTTTCACATGTGATTTTACACAGTTAAGTTATTTTCAAATGTGATGTTTACAAAATTCATTTATTTTCACAGATAATTTTACATGATTCATTCATCCGTTCATTCATTCATTCATTCACTTGGGATTTGTACAATGTTCATTTATTTTCATATATGATTTTTACACAATTCTATTTCATGTCACTAATCATGTTTTACGCGATTCATTTATTTTCTCATGTGATCAGTAGGACATGTGGTTTTACTTTTCACATGTGATTTCTCACACTATTAATTTCATTTTAACATGTAGGGCATGTGGCTTTGTTTTTCAGATATATATTTTTTTTTTACTTGTCATCATATATTACTCACATAATCACATGGAAATTTTATGATCACTTGTAAAATGTATGTGATTTTTCTCTACACCTACCTCTGTTGGGGCAGCTGCAATCCCTTTTTGGATGCCATGACATCTCAGGTGGAAAAATGAATAAAATACGCCACTGTATTTGTAACTGAAATACTCTCTGATGTATGGTATTAATTAATGCTCCAATGAGGCTTAAACCCAAGACAAAATTGTTGCTGTTTATACGTTTCTCCTTTATGATCTAAGTTTCAATGTGCTTGAATATATGGTCATTACACTGAGATCCAAATGAAGTAAAGAGTTTCTAAAAGAAACAGAATATTGGTGATAAATGCATTAAAGATGTGGCCAGACATTGGAAATGTGCATACCTATTATAGTTATTTCTTGGTGATAATGTTTTCAATTCACTGCCATTCCAACTTATTGTTTCTTTTAAAATTAGCCTGTGTGTATGTCGTTATTTTGATGGTACCTACTGCACTATAAGGAAAATATAAAATGTACTGTATACAGTGCATACTGCAGTAATTATTATAGCCTAGCCCATATTTAAAAGGCAGTAAGTGCCATATTTAATAGGCTGTAAGAGAGCTTTTAGTAGCCTATTAGGCCACATGATGTGCATTCAGAGCGACAGACAGAGAGAGAAAGAGAGACAGTGCTGTTTTCTTATAGTATAATGAATAATACCTACAGCTAAAGTTAGATTAATTACCATAATAACTAATATATTGATATTCTTATTCCTGGATATTCACTTATATTCATTAGAAACTATAACTCCTACTATAATTCCTAATCAATTTTATAGAATTTTATGAATTGATTCTTAGTGCTGGCCGGAGGAAATCTGGCTCCCCCTGCTGAGTGTTCATCCTAACTCCATCCTAGGTGGTTTTTTTTCTGACTTGGGTTTGTTTTGGTGGTTCTCATGGTTCTATTCTGTCCTGTTTTGTTTGTCTGGTGTTCTTTTTTTAGTCTTTTCTGTTTCTTTCTCTTGTTTATTCTGCTATTTGTTAGTTTTTTCATGTTTTATTCTGTTTTGTTTCAGTTCTGTTTCTGTTCTTTTTTGTTTTTGTTTTTCTGTTCTTGTTCTGTTTTGTTTTGTGTTGTTTGTTTGTTTTTCTGTTCTTTTTCTGTTTGTTTGTTTGTTAGTTTTGGTGGTTCTGGTGCTTCCAGTCTGTTCTATGTTGTGTTTTGTTTCTTTTTTTTTTTTTATTTTTTGCTGTGGTGGTTCTTGGTTTTATTCTGTTCTATTTGTTTTCTCTTCTGTTTGTATGTTGCAGTGGTTCTGTTGGATTTTTTTCTGTTTCTTTATCTTCTCTTGTAGTAATCTGTTTTATTCTATTTTGTTTATTTTTTCCTGTTCTTTTTCTGTTGTTTTTTGTTTTTCTGTTCTTGTTCTGTTTGTTTTGTTTGTTTGTTTGTTTTGGTGGTTCTGGTGTTTCCAGTCTGTTCTGTGTTGTGTTTTATTTTGTTTCTTTTTTTTATTTTGTTGTGGTGGTTCTGGTTTTATTCTGTTCTATTTGTTTTCTCTTCTGTTTGTATGTTCCAGTGGTTCTGTTGCATTTTTGTTTGTTTTTTCCTGTTCCGTTTTCTTTTGTTTGGTTTTTGTTCTTTTTCTGTTTTTTTCCCCCTGTTCTTTTTCTATTATATTTTATTGTTTGTTTTGGTGGTTCCAGTCTGTTCTATGTTCAAAAGTTTTATGGTTCTCATGTTTTTATTTTTATTTTTAAAATTCTGTTCTGTGTTTTTCTTCCCTGTTTTGTTTATTCTGCTATTTTCTGTTCTGTTTGGTTTTGTTCTGCATGATAAGTTTGTACACGTCATATCTTGTCATGTCATGGACATGCAGCTGGACACTTTCTGAAATGCGCTGAACTGTTTGGCCACTCCCTTGTCCACGCGCGCTCGCTCGCTACTTCCTTCTGGCACGCGCTTGCGCCCGAACGCCTGTCGGCAGGGAAATCACAGTCACGTGCGAACACACGTTTAGCCCTCGTAGTATGTTTACTAATGAGGGAGAACTTCTCAAGAGATGATTCCAGTCCTCATTTCAGCAACAGCATGACACCGTGGTCTTACACGCGCGCTAGTCTGGCTCGGCGCGAGGTGTGTAATCGGAGGTTTACCGAGTGCAGTCCGGTTCCTGTGTGTGTGGAAGTTGTGGCAGTTTGCGGTGCGAACTTCTCTTATCTGCTGCACGCGGATCAAAGTGCAGAGAGGCGCGCGCGGGGACGGCACCGCGCGATCAGCTGCACGAGCAGTGAACCGCACTAATCTCCACAATGGCAACCAACCGGGGAGATATGAACGGAACAGGTGAATATACACTCGTCTTTCTCTCTCTCTTTCTCTGTCGTCTTCTCTGAATCTTATTTTGCCTTTGTCTGTCTTTTCTCATTATGTCTCTCTGTGTTGTCTCTTAGTCTGATTTCTCTCTCTCTCCCTCCCTCTCTCTCTCTACCCCTCTACCCTGTCATCTGTCATCAGCTTTCTCTCTGTTGTATCTCTTCCCCCTTCTTTCTTTCTCAGGATACTTCTTCTTATTGCCTCACTTTCTCTCTCACTGTCTCTTTTCCCCTCTGTCTCTCCTCTTACTCTTTCACTCTTATTGCCTCACTTTTCCTCTCACACAGTCTGGTTCCTTTTTTATTTCAAACCATCTCTTTCTGTGCCTCCCTCTGTCTCTCTTTTGGTCAGAAAGTTCTAAGGACACTTTTAATCTTTGTAAAAAAATCTTTACATCTTTAATTTTTAACAGTAATATACTGTATACACACACACACTAGTATATATAAAATATAATAGTAACAGAATAATCCTTTAGGTCAATAAGAACCAAAGAAAAGTTAAGAAACCCTTTTTTTTCCTAGCAAAGACATATGCATACAAAGGGAAGATTTCAGTATTTTAGTAAATGTGAGTGCAATGTGTAACGACTTGCTATCTGATGTATTACCTAATATCATGCTCAAATGCACTGCGCAAAGTGAGAAGGTCAGTCATGCTGGCAGATATGATAACATAGGGCAGAGATCAGTCTGATGAATCAACCGCACTATGAAGTGATGTGCACGTGTATGGATCAGAATTAATTAGGAATAATTCAATAAGGAGAAATGTTTATTTTTTAAACCATTTTCTCCCATACCACAACTGTAGTTGATCTTGTTCGATGTCTGAAGTAAAAGGCTAGTGTTGTTTAGACTTGCACGAGTAAGTAACATGAGTAAAAGAAGACCTCCGCTTTAGCATGGAGCAAACTGATACACTTGGCTCAGTGATACTATTTGTACATAAACTGTTTCATAAAATAGCAGAATAAGTCTGTATTTAAAAAAAGATTAAACATAAAATTCAAATTGGTGCTAGATTGTCAGGTAAATCACTTTACAGTGCCTCTGAACTGGACAACAGTGCTGCTAATGTAAACACGACAAACAATCCAGAGTCTGATGGTTGCATGGAGTGATAAACTGTTTGCTGAGGAAAAAATTGATTTCCACCTTTAAGAGTACTACGACTACTACTACTACTACTACAGATTTTAACCCATTACACTTGTCTACAAGGAGAAAGCCTCGGAAATGAAAGTAGCAAAATTTTACCAGAATTGGGTCACTAATAAAGAAAAATTAAGTCCTGAGTGTTAATTGGCTCCAGTTTCCAAGATACAGCTTCAGGTCAAAATTGCATCAAAATAATTCAAAATTAGAAGGGGGTGTGCAATTATGCTCCATAACTTTTCTGCAAAATGTGATATAGCAATGAGAATGGTGCCACACCGATCATTATAAATGTATCTTTTTATTGATACCAATAACATAACTTTCCATTCATTTATTGGTTTTTTTTCATGTAACATTCTCATGCTTTTTTTCATGAAAAACTGACCAAATTGTGGGTGGGTTGGTCCCATTGCTGTGTAGCTTCCCAGACTATTAAAATACAACCTCAAAATTATACAGTTTTAAAGCTTACGAAATATAATGTGAATATCAGATAATTGCAGAATACTAGCTCTACCATCAGATTAAAGTAGCAGAAGTTATCTGTGTTGTTTACATAGTTTCGAGGCATCTTGCTTTCTGAGGGAAAATATCATGCAACTGTTCCTTGGAAATGTTAGGCAATGACACTTTCACAAGCCACCAAATGTAACTGTATGATGCATAGATCTGGCCAAGACAAATGTACTCTGCAATAAAAGACCAATAAATTACAGTTAGGTAATAATCTTTAGTCTCAAAGTAAAGATAAATTTGTAAACTTTCATATGGTACCATTTTCATTGTTCTACCTTATTTTGTTGAGACGTTACGAGGCATCGTGATCATCAGACACCCCCCTCCCTTGTAGGCAAATATACTCGCCTGTGTATAGATAATTATAAATCTTTATCGTGAAATATCTTGAAAACTTTAGCCAACCAGCACCTTTATCACCTGTTTTATAATTCATCTAATCAAAATATGTAAAAATTAGCACATTTTATCTCGGAGGTCGATAATTTCCCAAAATTTGTAGACCAGTGTTATTATAGATATTAGTGGGTCATTCAGTGCCAGAAACCACATGAACAAGTCTGAGATTATTAACCAACTCAAGAGGGAAACTTCAGAGACCAAAGATGGGTTGGCTAATCAACTACATTTTGGGTAAAGGGACAATTGTGTAATGTTGATTTGTTTCCCAACTATGGCTTTAAACACTAAAATCGAGTGTTCAAAGTGAATACATGGTCACTTATGAAATAGTAGGACGTTTAGCCGACTGGGACTTTTGAAGACGCTTTACAACTCATCCGTGGAGTTTCGTCAGTCCTGACACACGACTAGGCTTCTTGTGTTTGGATTTCGTTGTGTTTAATGTCTCTTTCTCTCTCAGTTGCTATGGGTGATGAGATGGAGGAGAATGGAGAGAAATCACAATGGAAATTGTTTATTGAGGATATCAGTGTCTTACAGCTGGTGCTGTCCTTCTTGCTTATGGGTGAGATGGAGAACTCATGCCTGCACACACACACACACACACACACACACACACACACACACACACTCCTACAATCATTTATGTAAGAAATAAAACACTTGGTGGAATGCTGAATAACAACCCTGAAGTTGATTATTATTCCTCTTACACCACAACAATTTTATTTATTGAGGAACGACACTTCACACTTTTTTTTAATCCATTTATAGTTATGTTTAATGCTGTGAAGCAAGTTAGTTCCTGTTATCACTTACAATATAGAAGCTATAAACATCTGCTCCCCCCAGCCTCTCTTTTTTTTTCTTTCTTGAAGTTAACAAGCTAAAAGAAAATACAGCACATTAATACAAACCTTACAGCTAGCACTATTGTCAGAGCTGATGTTATAGAAAATTAATCAAATTCAACAAGGCTCTAAATCTAACTGAGAATTCAACAGTGCTGTGATATAACCTGATAATAGCTGGAATTAAAATGGATAACAAAAGTAAGGCTGTGTTCCAGTATTGTTTTGAATATACCCTTATTGACTTCCCCATTCTCCTTCCCCTTTACAGAGTTCCTGTCGCTATCTTGAAATGAAATCTCCAGCATTTTGTCAATCTAAAATAGTCTATGTGATTACTCCAAACTCACTTATAATTGCCAGGGGGCAGTTGCTACATCCCAAACATTTCAAATGTGTGACTATATAACACAATTTCAGTCATTACACTCTTACAATAAGCATTACGATGAGACAGACAAGAGAAAAACTTTTGAACAATATATTAAGAAGTGATTCTGGATACTTCTAGTTTTTATTTAGCCAACAAACTCCTCTATCTGTACTGCTCATGTGACTATTTATTTTTTTTTTTTACATTTACTCTGCTGGATAGTTAGCAAGCTACCTACATTTGCATGCTAGCTAGTGGGCTACAGCTAGTCAGAAAATGTCTTATGTCTGGATGGACGATTCATACAGATTTACAGCTACAGTTAACTGAAGAATTCTTTGATTGTGTATAATAAACCTTTATTGTCTGTGGTAACAACTGACAAGTTATCTGCTGTTTGACACTTTTTGTCCATGCTAATTGCAAATGCACTACATATGCAGTAGATATCTTATCTTGAAAAAAAAAAAAAAAGCTAAGCAATGAATTACCTAGTATTTCAAAATGCCATCATGTGTTTAATTTCAGTTTTACGTAGCTAGTTAGCGACTCCATTTGTTCAACTGATGTAAATTTTTTTTTTTTAATTGAATATGCTGGCTAGTTAGCAAGCTGCCTAATTAGCATGCTAGCTAGTGGGCAACAAGTTAGTCAGCATGCTAGCTTATACTTAACCAAGCAACTGTTCAGAAAGCTAGCTAGTTACTGATGCAAAATGACTTCTTACATGGTTTGAAGGAAGTAGACTAGACAAATATTCTAAAAAATTGCTTCAGTTACATTTATTTTCTGCTGTAGTCGAGTATGTTAGGAAAAATCTCTCCACTGCTGTGACGTATCGTAATGAAGGGAAGTCGACAAAGGCGTGTTAAATGGTATTAGAATGCAGAGTCTATTTACAGTGTTTATCTAGCTGTGGTAGATTTCTTTATCAGTTCTATCCATTTGGAGCATATTTGTAGTGTAATGTCCGTAATAATGAATTGCAAGGGTTGATGCTAATTGTTTATGCTAATGTTTTTTTTGTGTAGGTGTGTCGTGTCTGGTGTTGATGATTTATCTGATGTTTACTCCACTGTGGCCAATTCCCACTCTCTACTTCACCTGGCAGATATTTGACTGGGACACACCTGAGAAAGGTTTTACACACACGTAATCACTTCTGTGTTGCACAAACACACACACATAAAATGGCAGCATGCACTGTCTTACTATATCACCCTCTTACACACACGCCTGAACGTGTAAAAGTCTTGATTTGCAGAATCACATCATATAATAAAAACGTGCATTGTTAATAAGTTTCTTTATTTTTTATATATCATGGACAAGTACTCATTTCTGATTAGCTTGAAGGTTGTTCTTATATTAGGACACTTTTAATGTAGATCTGGACCAAAAATCACTCATATTGACAGGAAAGATATGGAACTATTATGGAACTGTTTTGGAATGTAACCATGATGACAAGCTTAAATAACAGTTTAGGCTAATGTTATGTTTACATGTATAGTTTATATGATGTAATTGAAAGTGACAAATGGCATGATATTTTAACTTCCAAGACTTCCAACCATGAAAACAAATAATGGTAACCAACTGATATATGAGAAAGAGAACACTTAGCTAAAAGTTAGCTAAATAAATAAAAAAGACAGTTTGATATTCTCATATAATTTAGCTATTACACTAAAACCACCTACCTAATAGTGTGTAGGTCCTCCTTGTGTCACCAGAACAGCTCTGACCCATTGAGGCATGGACTCCACAAGACCTCTGAAGGTGTGCTGTGGTATCTGGCACCAAGAGATTAGCAGCAGATCCTTTAAGTCCTGTAAGTTGCTAGTTGGAGCCTCCATGGATCGGACTTGTTTGTCCAGCACATCCCACAGATGCTCGATTGAGATCTGGGGAATTTGGAGGCCAAGTCAACACCTTGAACTCTTTGTCATGTTCCTCAAACCATTCCTGAACAATTTTTGCAGTATGGCTGCTGAAAGAGGCCACTGCCTTTAGGGAATACCATTGCCATGAAGGGGTGTACTTGGTCTGCAACAATGTTTAGGTAGGTGGCACATGTCAAAGTAACATCCAGATGAATGCCAGGACCTTGAGCCTTGGGCATCCATGACTCTGTTGCTAGTTCACCAGTTGTCCTTTCTTGGACCACTTTTGGTAGGTACTAACCACTGGGTACAGGGAACACCCCACAAAACCTGCTGTTTTGGAGATGCCCTGACCCAGTCGTCTAGCCATTACAATTTGGCCCTTCTCAAAGTTGCTCAGATCTGCTTCCAACACATCAACTTTGAGAAGTGACTGTTCACATGCTGCCTAATTATAGAGATAATCAATGTTATTCACTTCACCTGTCAGTGGTTTTAATGTTATGTCTGATCGGTGTAAGTTGGTAAAACATGGACAAATCCTTTGTTATAAGTGAGAAAACGTCAAAATAAGTGTCTTGATATTCAATAATAATGAACTTAGTGGAGTTTCCTCCAACACTGCATTGTCTTCTTTGCCTCAGTCATATTCATTATTTTCTGATATTGGGATGCTTTGTTGAACAGTAACTTTCTTACTTACTCTTACTTTGGAAAATGTACAATTTTTATTTAAAGATCACTTTTCACATGCAAAACTACTTGTTTTTTCAGCTATTTGTTTCTTTTAGAAGCCAAGTCTTCTTCTAAGAGTAAGGCCATTGCAGATGACATAAAATGGCAGTTTAGGAACCACTCATGCAAAAACCGTACAAGTTACCACACTGATTGCATCTCTGTGTTTTAATCAGGTGGTAGAAGAACTGAATTTGTGAGGAGCTGGAGAGTGTGGAAACACTTTAAAGACTACTTCCCAGTAAAGGTAATCTAGACCTGGCCTCCATTTCCACTACTCTTCTTGACCTCTGCCTCCAAGCTATTTCAACTGGGAGACAATCACTATCTCCACTCCACTGGACTGTTATTATACTTTATTTTTCAAGTGTTCAAAGTTTCATTAGCCCTGGGAGTGCGAAGATTTTGAGTCAACATAACTGAAGATATCAGGTGCAGAATTTATGTAGCAGGAGCAGTAATATTCCAGCTACTACCCAGGGAAAAACAAAGGAAAAATTGGTTTTAAAATATAACATTTAATTTGGTGAATTTTGTTGAAATTGTTTCATGTACCAAGACAATACTTTATTACTTGATTCCATTATGACTTTATGCATATCACACTGATCATGTAAATTAGAAAGATAACTCTACATGCTCGTGTTAAGTAGATATACAAATAAAATTGGACATTTTCTCAGTTTCTTTTGTTCTTTCAGTTGGTGAAGACAGCAGAACTGAGTCCCAGCAAGAACTATATTCTGGGTTGCCACCCGCATGGCATCATGAGCATGGGCGCGTTTTCCTGCTTCAGCACAGAGGCTGGCGGGTTTGGGCAGGCATTCCCAGGAATGCGCTCCTCTCTGGCCATCCTTGCTGGCCTCTTCCGCATGCCGCTCTTCAGAGAGTACATCATGTTTGCAGGTCAGTGCATGTGTGCATGCTAGAATTCGAATTTGGTTCACACTAGGGGTATGATGGTATACCGTCAAAAGTAAATTAGAATCAATTACAGTGATCATACTACATACAGTATACATACACATACATGTATACATAAAATGTGTCACATTGAAGTAAGACATTGTATAAGGTCTATAGTTCTGAAACTGTGCTAACAAATATAAAGTGGTGCACACTACATGCCCACTACTTACCATTATTTTTCACACATACTAGTTACTGTGTGAAACCATCACATTTTTGCCATATTACTGTGTCTTTAATTGTATTATTGTTCTGCCATGGAAACCACAAGCATGAGTGCAAAACACAAAGGCTGGCAAAAAGTGTTTCTGCAAAGCACATGCAGCAAATTTGATTACACTTTATTAAAATTTTATTACAGTTACTTCCTGTGTGCAGTCTTTTTACTTTTCAATAAATATAAGTTTCATAAATGGTATAAGTGTTTACTTTAACACTAATGCACATTAAGGAACTCAAAGAGAAAAAAAAAAAGAAAAGAAAAAAAGGGAAATTCTACCAAGACTCTAACAAATCTGTCTCTCTTTCTCATAGGCCTGTTGCCGGTCAGTAAGGCGTGTCTGGAGTACGTGCTGAGGCAAGCCGGTGTGGGCAACGCTGTGGTCATCATCATCGGAGGAGCTGAGGAGTCACTGGCTTCTTCTCCTGGAGTGAACACTGTGGTCATGAAGCAGAGGAAAGGCTTTGTGCGTCTCGCTCTGGAAAATGGGTGAGAGAAAAGGAGAGCAAAAATACACCAATTTAGTCACTTTTTGAAGGCCAGATGTGAAATACAGTTCATAAAGAAACTGCAATAATTTTAAATGGATGTGTTACAGTGATTACTCCTAACTTTGAGACAATTATCAAAATAATTTTGCACCTGTAAAGTCATCTACCCTCATCTAGTTTCAACCATAGTTGCATTTAATGTTGTGGAGTATCTGTCAAGCAAGTTAGTTACTTATATCACTTATGTTACAGCAGCTATAAACGTTCATTCAGGCAAAAAAAAAATGCAGCATGTTACTGATGAAATGTACAGCGCAAACTCCTCGGTCCTGAAGAACTTTTCCTTCACTTTGACTGTGCTTTAGGGTGCTATCAGTGACTCCACTTCATCACACCACCCCATAGCTGATTGCTTTCCAATAATAGCACACTTCCATATGTTTTATGCCTTACATATTATTAGTAGCAGTATGTGTGAATGCTCTTTGAATGCTTCTATATGTAATTCCTGTTGTGTCCTCAGGGCTGACCTGGTTCCAGTGTACTCGTTCGGGGAGAATGAGCTCTTCCCGCAGGTGCTGCTGTCCGAGGGCAGCATAGGCCGCAGGCTTCAGGCTCTATTTAAGCGGGTGATGGGTTTTGCTCCGTGTCTCTTCACTGGGGGACGCTGGCTGCTCCTGCCTTACAGGAGACCCGTCACTACTGTGGGTGAGTGTAACAACACAACTTGTACATCGAGTGCAACCTATACACCACACTTCTTTATCAAGTTTGGGTACATTGATGCGCAATGAGACATTTCTTTTCCACATTACAGCATCGATGCTGATTTTCTCTCAGTGTCCGTTTTGCCAAATGGAAAGGTCAGGCACTGTTTGGATGGAGTTAGTTTTCCTGTGTCTGTTCAGTAACATTGCTGAAGGACATCTGCAATAATTTATTCACAATTCATATGGTATAAGTGCACTCTCTATAAATCACAGAGATGGGTATGTCTTCACAGTGTAGTGCCATGAGTACTACATAAATCTCATAGTAAGGCAAAGGCAAACTCATTGTGGCTGTGCAAGTTGTGCTTGATCATTAGTAGACCACATGACCATAATATGCATACAGGCTAAGCTTGTTCTAGGAAATCAATAACTTACCTAAAACCCCTGGATGCATAGGTTCTACGACTGAATCTAATTCTTGACCAATACTTGGTTTCATTTTGAATTTGGCAGGAGGTGATAGAAAAGGGAATGCTTCCTCGATTGTCTTTATAATTATGCTGCTATATTTTTCTAGTCATTGTATAAAACATGCATACAGACACATGCATACAGATTTCGATTCAGATAGGACTAAAATACCAGAGATACTCTGGTAATAACTATATTGCCCACTTCCCCATGTAAAACTAATCCAGTCTGAATAGAGCTTAAGGCTGCTTTGCACTTGCTGTTTTTTCCTCAACCTCCAGCACATGTTGGACAGAAAATGTGTTAAAAAGCACTGCTGCCTGTGATACGAGATACGTGCTTAATTGTTATCCCTCTCCTTCTCTCCGTCTTAGTTGGAAGCCCTATCTCTGTGCCTCATGTATGCAATCCATCCGAACAGCAGGTGGACCACTACCACAAGCTGTATATGGAATCTCTGTCCAAACTCTTCCACGCACACAAAACCAACTGTGGACTGGCCGAGACACACCAGCTACGCATCATCTAAGCACTACACACACACACACACACACACACACACACACACACACACACACACACACAAACACATATACATGTTGAATACACTTGTAGCATTAGTTATACAGTTTTCACAATTCTCAGGACTAGAAGGTCTCAGGACTACATTTTTATAGTTTTAACCAAAATACAAACAGTATGATAGTGTTTACTTTTACAGCTTGTATTACTTTGTGACATTGCTAATTAATTTATACTCTTTAAATCAGATCATTGCTTATTCTAAAATAGAAAAGCAATTTTAAAATAAACTAGCTACAGGAAAATGTGAAATATTTCTAAATGCTAATTTTGTTTACAAAAAATTTACACACATTTGTATTTATCTTGAATTATGTGTAAAAAAAAAAAAATAATAAAAAAAAAGACTTAAATGGCTGAAAGTTGCTAGATCTGTACTGAAGTTAAAACAGGGCAGTCTGACTGTAATGAATTTGTGAATTATGATTTTAAATGAAATTCACTGCCACTATCTAGTTTGTAACTGCGTTAGATTAACGTATTAATGTGAACATGGCTGTTTACGCAAACAATTTATCATTGGTCATTGGTATACACATTTATCATTGGTATGTACATGGATTCTGTGTTGACACGCAGTATATAAATAATATAAATGTAATATGAAATTAAATATGAATTTTATTCATATCATTTTATTCATTGTAAGATACTGAGATCAGAAGCTGCCGCTCTCATGTTCTCTATTAAAGATACTGTTTAAACTCCATAGACTGAGCTTTGAGAACTGACAAAGATGAATTTAAGATGTTTTTTTAATTTAATGTTTATGTTTAAAAGTTCAAATATACTCACATGTGGGAAAACTAGTGACTTGCACTAAAAATGACCTTAAACATGGTAGGCTAACTGGGGGCACTTACCACGATAACATGGGCACAGGCCTACACCGACTGTACCCAGGTGAACTCTGACCTTTTGTGTGCCAACAGAAAAGAATAAAATGAAGTTGTGGTGTTTTTGGTTTGTAAAAAAGTAGAGGAGCTGCTTATCAAAAAATAAGTAAATAAATAAAAAAAATAGCCATCTCATTTTGTGGTACAATTCAGGATTTTTTTCTGCCTGCTCAGATTTTCTTGTTTGCATCTTTTGCAAACTGGCACCTCTGTGTTGCCTGTAAAAGGGTGTAACGTTATGAGAATACAAACAAGCATCCTTTTATAATATTTATTTACATTCGAGTTATTTCAGCATCAGTAGAGCAACAAGACAAAGTCTGAAGCAAAGGTTTACTCTAACTGGCCTATAGCTAGCCTAATGACTACATACCTACAGAAAAGACTGAAGTTTATTCATTAGAAGATCATTCTGTTGTGTATGAAACATACTTCCCTCACGATTTCCATCACACAGTGGAGTCGATGCTGTCAGATGGAAACTGACACCATGAGAAAATTTAGCTGAAGCACAAAATACCATTAGAATAAATAATTTTCAAAACAAAAGTTCAGACAAGCTAATATAGCCTTGCAGAAAGACAAAATGTTTATCTCCACATCTGTGCTAGAATACAGGGGATTGGGAGTATAATGACCAATTCCAGTGGTGTTGGAGAAACTCTGATCCTGTGAAGCTGCAGTCCAGCTGCATGGCTCTTCTAAAAAATGACGGACATCAAAGTCAGCATTTGAGATGATTGTTTCAGTCTTTTCTTGCACCATGATTATTTTGCAAGCTTTCTTGCTACCGCCATAGTGTCATTGTGCTGAGAAGTTCATCCCAAACTGCACCAAGGAACCCGGTTTCTCTTCAGGCCATACTTGAACATGAAAACGCTAAAAACCAGCGTCCTCGGCCCATCAGCACTGTAGCCCAACACACAGTTTTAATTCTAAGGTGATCGAGGGTGAAGTTGGATTTTCAACCCTCGAGTATGCAGGATCATACGGTCCACTTCAGACACCTGATTAAAAAAAAAGACAAAAGAGAATATGTCAAGTGGAACCAGAGGGTGTGACAATATGCCAGACACACTGTCAAATATTAGGCTTTTATTGTCACTTACAGATTACTTCGGCAAAAAAAAAAAGTGAAGTAGGTGTCCATCTTTTTATGCTTCACCCAGTGGTTTTTGTGAAAGTCAAAAAATTATATCATTATATACTACTCAAGCAGATGGAAGTGTAAAGAGATTGTTCACACAGTTTATTACAGTTGTATTAAATATCTAAGAATCTTGATATTTTGGACAGTATGATTAAAAATATCAATTTGCACTTCATAAATAATATCAAATAATATGAAAAAAGGATTATGCTTCCAACTCCTGGTTTAAATAAGGTTTAGAATAATGGTATGGATGATGGTAGAATACTTGGTATGGTTTAAATTAATGGTATAAATCAGTTCTTATACCTGAAGGGCGGGTTCCTGTAGATTTTCCACCTAGCCCTCACAATGGTATTATTAATATTAATAATATGGGAGTAGGGCAATATATTAGTCAATATGTCTTAAAATAGACTTATATTTCTAGGCTTAAGAGCATGTTATGTCAAATCTTTAGCAAAAATCTATCAAAGCCTTGCACAAACAGTATGGTCATAACACTGAAAATGAAAAGTCGTTGCAATGTCTAATACTTCTTATCATTTTGTATGTTTATATGTTATAAATAAACCTTGTGCGTGTTACCTGGTCTCATGATGTGTCGCTAAGCAGCGTACGCAGCAGTAGCGAGCTCCGCAGGACACACAGGTGTAGTTGGAAGGGAAGCCACACACGGCACAGAAATGACGCTGAGGAAGCTTCGATGGCTCAGCGCATGCTGTCAGATAGTTCGGACCCTCACTCACACTCAATTCCTGGACAGAGAAAGAAAGATAATTAAAGCCTCGGTCGTATTTAAAACCAAAAATGCTTCCCCTACAGCTCATCTGTAATTCCTCTCCTTTATTCCCTTCTATCCGTGCATGCTTTCATTCACAGCGGTATTTCTTTCTAATTTTTTCATCCATCCGTTCTTCTTTTCTTTCATTCCTCTTTCCCATCTTTCTTCTTTCTTTCATCCCTCTATCATTGCTTTCTGCCTTTCTTACTTGCTTTCTGTCATTTTTGCATTGTTTCCTTCATTCATCATGTCATTCTTTCTAGTCATTCATTCTTTCAACAGAGAGAGCTTTCTAGTTAGATGATTCAGTTGGAGGCAAAACTGGCCAAGTTTGTTTTTCTGCCTATAAAATACTTTGGTATCTCAACTTTAAGCAATCATAAATATTTTTTTTTACTAAAATAACATGGAAAATTTCTCATTTACTTTATAATCTTGCCTTGGCTATCTTCCTGCAAAGATCATATTGTCTAAGGAGCCAATTTAACAAACACAGTGGCACAAACACTCAGACTTCCTAAAGATGTCTAAAACCTTTCTAGCTAAGTGTGATTTCCTCACACAGTGAATGTCACGTTTTGAACAAATTGTTAGATAATTACATGCCATAGTGAAATGGACATAAACCAGATCAGTTCAGTTTATAATAAAACACTGACTGCCGCACTCAGAACAAAATCTTTAAATGTAATTTTCTGCCTTTTCACTATATAACGTTATATGAAAAAGAGAAAGATATTTTCAGGCGAGGAATGTTCAGAAATACTCAAAAAAAAAATCTCAAAATTGCACCACGTGAAGGGTTTTCCAAGGCCACCACACATACACAAAATCCACTGAAGTGCTTGTAAAATTCTATCAAACCTGTGGCTATTTGTGGCGATCTATCTTCCTACAGAATTCAGTTCCAAATCTATTCCACCTCAGTGAGTTACTTGATTATTATTTGCTTTGCTGGATTTGGGCTGAAACGCTATACTATACAAAGGATAGAGTTTGTGTTCGATGCCTCACCTCCTCCTCGAGCAGGGCCTGGAAATTTTTCCGGAAACGTTGCTTGAAATGGTCACCTCTGGTCTTCTTCCTCCGTTTCCCTTAAAAAACACAGACGTGCCAAGTTAAAGAAAAGGGGGAGAGGCAAAACATCTACTATGAGATCTCATATGTGAACAGATGCCAACACATTACTGGGAGTTATTTCAATTACTGACTCAGCATATGTAGTACACATGGAATTTTTAGTGTGATGCCAAACATACATCATGGAGACACACCCATTTGTACAAATTGATAATAGCAATTACTACAGACGTCCTTTGGGCTGGCAACATTACTCAGTAGGCATATGTCTGGAAATCTTCCCCGTTGCAGGATTTCATGTTTTTGGGGTTTGTTGTGTATGTATATAACCACTAAAGACACATACACAGCCACTAATATCAAAAGCTATAAAGGTTATTATTTTTTTTTATTTGGTGCATCAGAGATGTTTATCATTATCAGGAGATGTTTACTGTCTTTCCTAGATACTAGACGATCGTTTTGTCTATCACTTTCGTACCATCGGAATGAAGGATTCTTCCTTTCCAGTGGTGAGACACTTCAACAGCGACGGATGTAACATTAATGACATCTCAGTGTGCATCGCCAGCTGTTATTATGGGAGCAATGAAGTGAGGAAACGTAAGGTGAAAGAGCTCATGTACTCTCTCAGAACTTGAAAAAACCCAAGGAACGGATGTTACCTTTTAACTACACAGCATTAAGCATTTTGAATATTCACTGGTTTCACCACAACCTCAGAAGCTCTCTGATGAAGGACTTTTGTCCAAAACGCTCTGTTTCACTGGAAACTTTGTGCTCCCGTAAATACCATTATAACTTCCGACTTACATACATACAAGGCATTTGTAGAGATTTTATAATCAATATTTTCACTATCACCTTGTGTGTTTGTAAAATGGTTGCGTAATGCCGTAAACCCGTGACATCTTTAGACTAAGTTATCATACTGTGAATATTTCAAACCGCTACAGCCCTACTCCAAAGGGACCTCCCTGCTGAAAAAAAGAAAAAGAAACCATCACAGAAATTCATATGGTCTCCACTACAAATACCATTACAAACCATCAGCTCTTAACCATTAAAACCATTACTGGTCCTTAATGGTATCCATTAGACATAACATGCCACCAATAGAAGGCAACAAATGACCAGTAGAGACCCACAGGGACCATTAGAGCTTCCATTAAAACCAATACAATTCCCATTATAACCATTAAAACCATTAGGTGAAGGTTTCTATTGTATTTTTTTTTTAAACAGGGCTGTATGGGAGGTTTACCTCAGTTCACGTGTGAAAAGGTATAAAATAGTAAAACAGAAAAACAGTAAAAGGGAAGCACGTGCTGGGAACGAGTCTTTATAATGAGATTAGGAAGCAGAACCGGAGCAGTGTGAACGCGTCTGTACCGGGTTCGTCATTCTCATCGAAATGCGGCAGGCGCTTCACGGGCGGCGGGAGGCTCGCGTGCGGATCGTCCTGGAAGTTGTCCTTCTCGAGCGCCTCGAGCTGCCGCGTGAGCCTCCGCTGCCGAGTCGCTACATCCAGCACGCGCCGCTGGCCCGGGTCCTGAGAGCGCACTGAGGCAACACAAACATCAGGTAGCACGTTTTATTACATATCCGTAAAGTCATGTACATCGACAAAACATACAGTTTTTGTTTTTCAATTACGTAGATAATTCATCTAGCATTTAAAATCCGGGTTCAATAGTACTGACTAAACAATCTGGCTAACTCTAGCTAACGGAGTAGCATTTTAATTAGCAAAATAAATAAATAAGTGCGTTACAGTTTAAATAATGTTTTACCTAGCTAGCTAACAAACCTTCAAACAGACTATAGAAACCATGTTATCAATAGTAGCCCAACAGAATAAACAAAAACACAAAACATAAACAGACCTACCTGCTATTTTCTTCTCCGCCATTTTCAAGAAATCCCGCTACGGCGACCTGAAGAGGACAAATCAGATGCGTTTCGTAAAAGCCACCGCGATTGTATTTCGAATATTTCTCTAGTCTGATTTAATGTCTTATATTAAACTCTGCACTTGAAATAAATAACAGAATCTTTTTTTTTTCAGATTCAAGATCCAAAGTTATGTGATGTAATATACTACTTCTCATATAAAGATATTATATAAAGAATACTGAACTGAGTATAGGATATTTTTATTGGGTAAATAGCCTAAGTGCAAAATGTTCTATAGTAACAACTTTAATAAAAAAACTATAAAATAAAAAAAATGATGCAGTTGTGCATGTTTAGAAGAAGCTTTTATTTGTTACAGATACATTTATTATCACCCTTGTTCCTTGCTATTTATAACTTGTCTTAAGCTAATTAAATTAAACAACAAGAAAACCAATAAAAACTGTGAATGATTCTAAGGAATGAAATGAAATGACCTTGTATATCTTTTATGTTTCTCCTCCATGCTGTAGTTTCGGTTTAATGAATGAATGAAAAGGATAAAAGTCTATGAAACAGATTTGTCCTGAATTGAAGTGTAAGGAAATCATCAGTCTCAGCTCAGAAGCAAAAGTGAAAGTAACATCTTGCCGACAAACCACCTCTGAAGCACACACAGTAAAAAGTCGTGAATTTAGCTTATCTATTAAAATTCTCATTTTAATATTTACATGAAAGGAAATGGCGACAGCAGGCCAGAATTGCAGTGATCAGACAGAGGGTATGGAAAGTCATGTATTGTTTGTTTTTTGTTATTTTTTTTTTATATACTCATTGTGTTCCAGTGTGCTGTTTTAAGTTTTGGTTTTCATTTCGTTGATCCGAAACGTTGTCATTTGGTTTTCTCAAGATAGTCCTTTCAAATATTTATAAAACTACCTAATGATTGGAGTGACATTTAGCCCTTGTATTTTTTACAACATTTTTCAACAGTGGATTTAAGACAGCAATTCATTTAAAATGTGCAAATGCATCTCAGGCTACAGTTTCATTTTTAACCCACAAGGTTTCTTTATTGCATTTTGCTCTTAAATGGGGAGTTGAAAGGAACAGGCTTGAGGAATTCTTTGCATAGAAGTACTAAATACACAAAATGTGGTTAACCAACATTCATGCTAATGATACAAGATATTTTTAAATCAATAATTTACTTTCAATCTCTACCTTCAGTGTGACTTCATCAGTCAATAGCACATTATCAGTGAAAATAAAGAAACAGCAGTAGGAGAAGTTACTTTTCTTCTACACATAAACTTTGGAAAATGCCACTTTCTAAGTGCTGTAGATTTTTGAGAGGTTTTATTATTGTTTTAAGTTAAGGTTGTTGTGAAGAACATGCATGTTTGTAAGTGTAATTTGCACCTGCTGGTTAAAAGTCATTCTTTTATCAAATTTCTGTTGTTTAAAATATATAGCTCATGAGCATACAGCTAACCAGATGTTGAAGCATCCTCTTCTACAACACTTCACTCTAATAACTGGAAACACATTTGGATGTGATGTGGGCATAGAGATGAAACTTCAGGAACTAATACCAGGTCTGCAGAAGGTGCAGAAGGTGGAGGAGTGTGATTTCATTCTGGTTTTCTGCCCCGTTGTTCCACAAGCTGGGACTGACATTGAAGCAGCAGTGATGAAGCTTAGTACCCTACCAGGTAAAACACTCATTATTTCACCACATGTGGAATCAATTAATTATAGCTCTGTGGAACAGTAGCCTAAATTGGCAATTCTCGGCTCTGGAGTAAGTCAGAGTTTTTTTTTTTTTTGTGCTATATGTGATGTAGAACATTGGTTTTAAAAGACTAAAGGTTTTAGAAAGTTTGCAAGTATCCAGTGTCTTTACTACTATTTATAGTATTTAATTAAATGATATTTTAATGTATATTTAATGTAAATCATTTACATTTCAAAAATGTAATAGTTTAATTCCATTTTATGTAATTTATTTACTGTTCAGAGAACATATTGAGGCAGGGAGCTTGTTTACAGCAGTGCCAGGTTAAAAAAAGGGAAGGCATAAATTCTAAGAGAATTGTAAGGTTCTGTGCCAGTGACTGATAAGTTGTGAGTTTAAATAAATGTTCCAGTGACTGATTTAATGATGGAGAAATGCTGAATCCATTAAACTCCTTCTCAAATATCTCCATCAAAAGGGAGCAAACCTGCTGTTCTGGTAGTGCTTCATCTCACATCTGATCCAGAGCTTATTGTACCAGACAGCAGCAGAGCTGTAAAGAGAGAGAATATGATCACAGTCGACTGTCTGTTCCATGAAGATCAGGGATTACTGCAATGTTCTCGAAACAATGAAGCACTGTCCAAAGTTATAAACTGGCTTAATCCGGAGGTGTGGATTTCATTTTTTTTCTTAAATTATGGAGATTTTTATATTGTACAACAAAATTAGATAGGGAAACCTTTACATATTAACTCTCAAAAACAGTTGAAAATGTTCTAACAATATATTTTACAGGTCATTTTGGCAAGAACACCAAGAAAAAGTCCAAGTAAGTTACATTGTTACAGCCAGTTTATTATGTAAAATGTAATACCACCACATATTTCATGTATTGAATGCTTTTTCAGTTTGAAACTCTTGATTTATTAGCCTCTTGAAATACAGCTAACATAGTCCTAAGGATCAATTATATTATGTTGACTGATCAATTGGTGTTTCTCTGCACACTGCAATTTATTTTGCGTTAGCTCATGAGCACGCAGCTAACCAGATGTTGAAGCATCCTCTTCTAAAACACTTCACTCTTACAAGTGGAAACACATTTGGATGGGATGTGGGCATAGAGATGAAACTTCAGGAACTAATACCAGGTCTGCAGAAGGTGCAGAAGTTGGAGGAGTGTGATTTAATTCTGGTTTTCTGCCCTGTTGTTCCACAAGCTGGGACTGACATTAAAGCAGCGGTGAAGAAGCTTAGTACCCTACCAGGTAAAACACTCATTATTTCACCACATGCCTGTACATATATAGAATCAGTGTGGAATCAATAAATTATAGCTCTGTGGAGCAGTAGCCTAAATTGGCAATTCTCGGCTCTTGAGTAAAACATCTTTTACTTTCTGTTTGTGGAATTGCTGAGTTTAGATGGCCATCTATTTGAACCCATTCCAATTGAAAATTTGGAATTGTGACCTTGTATTTTTCCAGATGTTTTCTTTAGATCCAAAATAAACAGTAACACCTCAGTACTTAAGGTTCTGTGCCAGTGACTGATAAGTTGTGAGTTTAAATAAATGTTCCAGTGATTAATTTAATGATGCAGAAATGCTGAATCCATTAAACTCCTTCTCAAATATCTCCATCAAAAGGTAACAAACCTGCAGTTCTGGTAGTGCTTCATCTCACATCTGATCCAGAGCTTACTGTACCAGACAGCAGCAGAGCTGTAAACAGAGAGAATATGATCACAGTCGACTGTCTGTTCCATGAAGATCAGGGATTACTGCCATGTTCTCGAAACAATGAAGCACTGTCCAAAGTTATAAACTGGCTTATTCCTGAGGTGAGGGTTTCCCTTTTCTTTTTTCTAAACTTATAGTGGGATTTTTAATATTGATTTTGAATACCAATGCAGTATATCTTTATAAGAGTACACAAAATTAAATAGGGCAATCTTTATATTTTAACTTTCAAAAACAGCTGAAATTTTTTCTGAATGTGTCCGTAGTAATATTACTAACAAGATATATTTTACAGGACATTTTGGAAAGGACACCAAGAAATAGTCCAAGTAAGTCACATTGTTACAGCCAGTTCATTATGTACAATGTAACACCACATAATTTGGTTTATTTTGTCTTTTGTCAGTATTAGACTGTGTTGTGTTATTTGCTTCATGGAAGAGTACTGATAAAGTGATTTTTTTTGTTCAATAGTTAGGCCAAATCATTCAGTAGAGGTGAAATAGTTCCAGGACTCAATGATATTATGTTGACTGATCATTTGGTGTTTCTCTGAACTCTGCAATTTGCTTTTCTTTAGCTCATGAGCATACATCTAACCAGATGTTGAAGCATCATCTTCTAAAACACTTCACTCTTACAAGTGGAAACAAATTAGGGTGTGATGTGGATATAGAGAGAAAACTTCAATATCTAATACCAGGTCTGCAGAAGGTGCAGAAGGTGGAGGAGTGTGATTTCATTCTGGTTTTCTGCCCTGTTGTGTCACGAGCTGGAACTGACATCGAAGCAGCAGTGAGGAAGCTTAGTACCCTACCAGGTAAAACACTCATTATTTCAGTAACGTCCTGCTGATTAACATGTACAGAGTCAGTGTGGGATCAAGAAAGTGTAGCTCTATAGAACAGCAGAAAAATCAGCACATATCAGCTCCTGAGAAAGGAAAAGTTGTTGTGCTATATGTGATGTAGAACATTGGCTTTAAAAGACGTAAGGTTTCAAGTTTGCAAGTATCCAGTGTCTTTTCTATTATTTATAGTATTTAGTTTTACATTCAATTCATTTACTTTCCGATTAAATGATATTTTAATGTATATGTAGTGTAAATCATTTACATTTCAAAAATAATTTAATTCCATTTTATGTATTTTTTACTTTTCAGAGAACATATTGAGGCAGGGAGCTTGCTTACAGCAGTGCCAGGTTAAAAAAAGGGAAGGCGTAAATTATAAGAGAGAAGGAGAGAATAAAGAATAATTAAATGAGTAAAGAAAATAATGCATAAAATCTTTTGTCTTTATTCTGAATCCTGCCAAGGTTATTTATTTATTTATTTATATTCCATTTTATATTTGTCCGAAGTGAAAGTGTACAATATGTGAAACATCTTTTACTTTCTGTTTGTGGGATTGCTGAGTTTAGATGGCCATCTATTTGAACCAATTCCAACTGAAAATCTGGAATTGTGACCTTGTATTTTTCCAGATGTTTTCTTTAGATCCAAAATAAACAGTAACACCTCAGTACTTAAGGTTCTGTGCCAGTGACTGATAAGTTGTGAGTTTAAATAAATGTTCCAGTGATTAATTTAATGATGCAGAAATGCTGAATCCATTAAACTCCTTCTCAAATATCTCCATCAAAAGGTAACAAACCTGCAGTTCTGGTAGTGCTTCATCTCACATCTGATCCAGAGCTTACTGTACCAGACAGCAGCAGAGCTGTAAACAGAGAGAATATGATCACAGTCGACTGTCTGTTCCATGAAGATCAGGGATTACTGCCATGTTCTCGAAACAATGAAGCACTGTCCAAAGTTATAAACTGGCTTATTCCTGAGGTGAGGGTTTCCCTTTTCTTTTTTCTAAACTTATAGTGGGATTTTTAATATTGATTTTGAATACCAATGCAGTATATCTTTATAAGAGTACACAAAATTAAATAGGGCAATCTTTATATTTTAACTTTCAAAAACAGCTGAAATTTTTTTCTGAATGTGTCAGTAGTAATATTACTAACATTTGCTAACAAGATATATTTTACAGGACATTTTGGAAAGGACGCCAAGAAAAAGTCCAAGTAAGTCACATTGTTACAGCCAGTTAATTATGCACAATGTAACACCACATCATTTGGTTTATTTTGTCTTTTGTCAGTATTAGACTGTGTTGTGTTATTTGCTTCATGGAAGAGTACTGATAAAGTGATTTTTTTGTTCAATAGTTAGGCCAAATCATTCAGTAGAGGTGAAATAGTTCCAGGAATCAATGATATTATGTTGACTGATCATTTGGTGTTTCTCTGAACTCTGCAATTTGTTTTTCTTTAGCTCATGAGCATACAGCCAACCAGATGTTGAAGCGTCATCTTCTAAAACACTTCACTCTTACAAGTGGAAACACATTAGGGTGTGATGTGGATATAGAGAGAAAACTTCAATATCTAATACCAGGTCTGCAGAAGGTGCAGAAGGTGGAGGAGTGTGATTTCATTCTGGTTTTCTGCCCTGTTGTGTCACGAGCTGGAACTGACATCGAAGCAGCAGTGAGGAAGCTTAGTATCCTACCAGGTAAAACACTCATTATTTCTGTAAAGTCCTGCTGATTAACATGTACAGAGTCAGTGTGGGATCAAGAAAGTATAGCTCTATGGAAAAACAGAAAAATCAGCACATATCAGCTCCTGAGAAAGGAAAAGTTGTTGTGCTATATGTGATGTAGAACATTGGCTTTAAAAGACGTAAGGTTTCAAGTTTGCAAGTATCCAGTGTCTTTTCTATTATTTACAGTATTTAGTTTTACATTCAATTCATTTACTTTCCGATTAAATGATATTTTAATGTATATGTAGTGTAAATCATTTACATTTCACAAATAATTTAATTCCATTTTATGTATTTTTTACTTTTCACAGAACATATTGAGGCAGGGAGCTTGCTTACAGCAGTGCCAGGTTAAAAAAAGGGAAGGCGTAAATTATAAGAGAAAAGGAGAGAATAAAGAATAATTAAATGAGTAAAGAAAATAATGCATAAAATCTTTTGTCTTTATTCTGAATCCTGCCAAGGTTATTTATTTATTTATTTATATTCCATTTTATTTTTGTCCAAAGTGAAAGTGTACAATATGTGAAACATCTTTTACTTTCTGTTTGTGGAATTGCTGAGTTTAGATGGCCATCTATTTGAAACAATTCCAACTGAAAATCTGGAATTGTGACCTTGTATTTTTCCAGATGTTTTCTTTAGATCCAAAATAAACAGTAACACCTCAGTACTTAAGGTTCTGTGCCAGTGACTGATAAGTTGTGAGTTTAAATAAATGTTCCAGTGATTAATTTAATGATGCAGAAATGCTGAATCCATTAAACTCCTTCTCAAATATCTCCATCAAAAGGTAACAAACCTGCAGTTCTGGTAGTGCTTCATCTCACGTTTGATCCAGAGCTTACTGTACCAGACAGCAGCAGAGCTGTAAAGAGAGAGAATATGATCACAGTCGACTGTCTGTTCCATGAAGATCAGGGATTACTGCCATGTTCTCGAAACAATGAAGCACTGTCCAAAGTTATAAACTGGCTTATTCCTGAGGTGAGGGTTTCCCTTTTCTTTTTTCTAAAGGTGAATCTGTAGATTGATTTTGATTACCAATGCAGTATATATTTATAGGTTTGTAGTGCAATAAAATGGGGTAAGCTTTATATTTTAGCTCTAAAAATAACAGTTGAAAAATATCTACGAAAGAGTCATTAGTGATCTTATTAAATTTTGCTGACAGTATATATTTTGCAGGGCATTTTGAACAAGCCACCAAGAAAACGTCCATGTAAGTCACATTTTTATGGGTAGTTTATTATGTACAAGGGAATACACTCACATATTTAGTTAATGTAGTGTTTAGGTTTTAATTTAAGACTCTTGGTTAATTAGCTTTTTTCTTTTTACTTTTATTGTTCAGTAATTAGCCCTAATAATTAATTACTCCTAAAATCCATGCTAAAGGCACAGGAACATTAAGGACATTCTAAAGATTTACTTAAAATATTTTACTTTCAGTCTATAATTGGGTAACATGGTTTCAAAGTGACCTCATCAATCAAAATCATAATATAACTGAAAATAAAGAAAAAAGAATAAGAGAACTTTTTTCTTCTGCAGACGATCTTTGAAAAATAATGTGTACTAAGTACTGCATATTTTATTTTATTTTCTTTTGGTGGGGGGGGGGGGTGGGGGGTGGGGGGTGGGGGGTATTGTTAATGTTTTAAATTAAGATTGTGACCGTTTCAGCATTTTTTCAATTATCCATTGGAAATAAAGAAAAAAGTATGAGATAACATCTTTCTTTCCCCATCATTTTAAGAAAACTCAGATGATACAACTTGCTATGGAACATGTGCCTTGTGGAATATTCCAAATATTTCACAGGTGTTCAGGTGTTCAGGGTTGAGTGAATGCTGTGGAACTAAAATGTACATTTTTTCACAACCTGCAATGGAAAAGGATGTTTCAGGAATGAGATCTTAATAAACTAATAAGATTTTTTGAAGTATTTTAATGATTATATTTCAAGGAAAAGTGGTTTTATAGATTTTATTAATGTTTAAAGTTATTTACCTGAAACATGCACATATGCTGTTGTGAAAGACTATTTATCTGTCATTAAGATGTTCAATAATTAGCCCAAATCATCCAATAGAGGTGAAATAGTTCCACAAATCAATGATATTATGTTGACTGATCATTTGGTGTTTCTCTGAACTCTGCAATTTGCTTTTCTTTAGCTCATGAGCATACATCTAACCAGATGTTGAAGCATCATCTTCTAAAACACTTCACTCTTACAAGTGGAAACACATTAGGATGTGATGTGGATATAGAGAGAAAACTTCAAAATCTAATACCAGGTCTGCAGAAGGTGCAGAAGGTGGAGGAGTGTGATTTCATTCTGGTTTTCTGCCCTGTTGTGTCACGAGCTGGAACTGACATCGAAGCAGCAGTGAGGAAGCTTAGTATCCTACCAGGTAAAACACTCATTATTTCTGTAAAGTCCTGCTGATTAACATGTACAGAGTCAGTGTGGGATCAAGAAAGTATAGCTCTATGGAAAAACAGAAAAATCAGCACATATCAGCTCCTGACAAAGGAAAAGTTGTCGTGCTATATGTGATGTAGAACATTGGCTTTAAAAGACGTAAGGTTTCAAGTTTGCAAGTATCCAGTGTCTTTTCTATTATTTACAGTATTTAGTTTTACATTCAATTCATTTACTTTCCGATTAAATGATATTTTAATGTATATGTAGTGTAAATCATTTACATTTCACAAATAATTTAATTCCATTTTATGTATTTTTTACTTTTCAGAGAACATATTGAGGCAGGGAGCTTGCTTACAGCAGTGCCAGGTTAAAAAAGGGAAGGCGTAAATTATAAGAGAGAAGGAGAGAATAAAGAATAATTAAATGAGTAAAGAAAATAATGCATAAAATCTTTTGTCTTTATTCTGAATCCTGCCAAGGTTATTTATTTATTTATTTATTTATTTTGCATTTTATATTTGTCCGAAGTGAAAGTGTACAATATGTGAAACATCTTTTACTTTCTGTTTGTGGGATTGCTGAGTTTAGATGGCCATCTAATTGAAACAATTCCAACTGAAAATCTGGAATTGTGACCTTGTATTTTTCCAGATGTTTTCTTTAGATCCAAAATAAACAGTAACACCTCAGTACTTAAGGTTCTGTGCCAGTGACTGATAAGTTGTGAGTTTAAATAAATGTTCCAGTGATTAATTTAATGATGCAGAAATGCTGAATCCATTAAACTCCTTCTCAAATATCTCCATCAAAAGGTAACAAACCTGCAGTTCTGGTAGTGCTTCATCTCACATCTGATCCAGAGCTTATTGTACCAGACAGCAGCAGAGCTGTAAACAGAGAGAATATGATCACAGTCGACTGTCTGTTCCATGAAGATCAGGGATTACTGCCATGTTCTCGAAACAATGAAGCACTGTCCAAAGTTATAAACTGGCTTATTCCTGAGGTGAGGGTTTCTCTTTTTTTCTAAACTTATAGTGGGATTTTTAATATTGATTTTGATTACCAATGCAGTATATCTTTATAAGAGTACACAAAATTAAATAGGGCAATCTTTATATTTTAACTTTCAAAAACAGCTGAAATTTTTTCTGAATGTGTCCGTAGTAATATTACTAACATTTGCTAACAAGATATATTTTACAGGACATTTTGGAAAGGACGCCAAGAAAAAGTCCAAGTAAGTCACATTGTTACAGCCAGTTAATTATGTACAATGTAACACCACATAATTTGGTTTATTTTGTCTTTTGTCAGTATTAGACTGTCTTGTGTTATTTGCTTCATGGAAGAGTACTGATAAAGTGATTTTTTTGTTCAATAGTTAGGCCAAATCATTCAGTAGAGGTGAAATAGTTCCAGGAATCAATGATATTATGTTGACTGATCATTTGGTGTTTCTCTGAACTCTGCAATTTGTTTTTCTTTAGCTCATGAGCATACAGCTAACCAGATGTTGAAGCATCATCTTCTAAAACACTTCACTCTTACAAGTGGAAACACATTAGGATGTGATGTGGATATAGAGAGAAAACTTCAAAATCTAATACCAGGTCTGCAGAAGGTGCAGAAGGTGGAGGAGTGTGATTTCATTCTGGTTTTCTGCCCTGTTGTGTCACGAGCTGGAACTGACATCGAAGCAGCAGTGAGGAAGCTTAGTACCCTACCAGGTAAAACACTCATTATTTCAGTAACGTCCTGCTGATTAACATGTACAGAGTCAGTGTGGGATCAAGAAAGTATAGCTCTATGGAAAAACAGAAAAATCAGCACATATCAGCTCCTGAGAAAGGAAAAGTTGTCGTGCTATATGTGATGTAGAACATTGGCTTTAAAAGATGTAAGGTTTCAAGTTTGCAAGTATCCAGTGTCTTTTCTACTATTTATAGTATTTAGTTTTACATTCAATTCATTTACTTTCCGATTAAATGATATTTTAATGTATATGTGTAACGAGGAGTCAACAGAATGGGGATCCATTAGCAGCGTTTTAATAAAAGGCAGACACAGTCGTACAGGCGTGGTCGGGCAACAGCGAAACAGGGTAATCAGAGGCAAAACAAAGGCAGAGTGATCAAACAGGCAGATGGTCAGGGCAGGCAGCAAAGAATCAGAAACGAGAAGGAACAGTCCGAGGTCAGGGCAGGCAGCAAAGAATCAGAAACGAGAAGAAACAGTCCAAGGTCAAACACAGTAATCCAACAGAGAAGATATAAACGCTCAGAAATGTTAGCCGGGGCAAAACAAGACTTCGCAATGAGTGAGCGAGAGGCGGAGGCTTAAGTAGTCCCGGTAATAGGCTGCAGGTGAGCTCGTAATCAGTGCTGGGTGCGGGGTGATGGGAAATGTAGTTTCGAGGGGAAAGTCAATACTCGGGTGATGGTGACCTCTGGTGACGATCAGGGGGAACCACAGAGGCCGGATTCGTTACAGAGCCCCCCTCCTGCGAGCGGCTCCTGACGTGAGAAGGCAGACGACGCCGGGGTCTTCCGCGAGGACGAGGGGCCGGTTTATCCGGATGGGTCCTGTGGAAGTCAGTAGTAAGAGACGGGTCAAGAATGTCCTTGGCATCGACCCAGGACCTCTCCTCCGGTCCGTACCCCTCCCAGTCCACGAGATATTGCAAGACTCCTCCCCGGCGCCGAGAGTTTAAGATTTCCTGCACCTGATACGCCTCCTCACCGTCGATGATGAGGGGAGGGGGTCCCTGGTTCCGGGCCTCATCTAGGTCGTCCGCCCTTCTCGGAGCACCAGCGGCCTTGAGCAGGGAGACATGAAAAGTGGGTGAGATACGATATTGTGGAGGTAAAGCCAAACGATAAGAAACAGGGGTTATTTGTTTAATGACTTTGAAAGGACCCACGTACCTGGGACTGAGTTTGTGGCAGGGTAGTTGGAGCCGGAGGTCGCTAGTGGAGAGCCAGACCCATGATCCCGGGACATACTCAGGGTTGGGACGTCGGTGGTGATCTGCCTGTTCCTTCTGTCTCCTGATGGCGCGTTGGAGATGGGTATGGGCCTCGTTCCAGGTGGTTTCACTCCTCCTGAACCAGTCATTAACTGCAGGTAATTCTGTGGGCTCCCCGGACCAGGGAAAGAGAGGTGGTTGGAACCCCAGCACGCATTGGAAGGGTGTAAGCCCGGTGGATTGTTTGCGCAGGGAATTTTGCGCGTATTCTGCCCAAAACAGATATCGGCTCCAATCAGCTTGGTTGCGGTGACAGTAGGATCTTAGGAAGCGGGTGATCTCTTGGTTGAGCCGCTCGGTTTGCCCATTGGATTCAGGATGGTAGCCCGAGGTAAGGCTTATGTTAATGTTGAGACGTTTGAAGAAGGCTGTCCATACGTGAGAAGTGAACTGAGGGCCTCTGTCCGAGACGATATCTTCAGGGAGTCCGTAGAAGCGGAACACATAACTGCACATAACTGTTTCTAGGGCTGTGGGTAGTTTGGGTAAGGGTATTAGGCGACAGGACTTAGAGAAGCGGTCAACCACAGTAAGAATGGTGGTATTGCCTCTGGAGTTGGGGAGGTCGGTGACGAAGTCGATGGCGATGTGGGACCAGGGTCTCTGAGGGATGGGTAGAGGCTGGAGCAAACCTGCCGGTAACTGTTTGGAGGATTTGGTGGCGTTGCAAGTTACACAGTTCTTAATGTATGCAATGGTGTCAGTACGGAGTGAGGGCCACCAGAATTTGTTGGTGAGGAGTTGGATGGAAGCCGTTATTCCGGGGTGTCCGGAGCCGGGGAGGTCATGAGCCAGTTGAATAGCTCTGTTCCTCAGGGAAAGAGGTACAAAGGTCCTATTAGGAGGACATGCAGCCGGTATGGGATCGGTGCCCTGTGTCTCCGCAATTTCGGTCATGATGTCCCACTGCACTGGTGCCACGATGAGAGTGGTAGGTAAGATGGGATCGGGAGAAAGGGGTTCGTAAGCGGACTCAAACTGGCGAGAAAGCGCATCTGCTTTGGTGTTCTTGGAACCTGGACGATAAGTTACTGTGAACTGGAAACGTGTGAAGAACAACACCCACCTAGCCTGTCGGTGATTGAGTCTTTTTGCAGAGCGGAGATATTCCAGATTGCGATGGTCGGTGAGAACCGAGAAGGGAAATTTGGCTCCCTCAAGCCAATGTCGCCACTCCTCCAGCGCCGCCTTCATAGCCAATAGTTCGCGGTTCCCCACATCATAATTCTGTTCCGCTTGGTTAAGCTTGCGAGAGAAGTAGGCACAGGGGAAGAGTTTGGGTGGACTGCCATGACGTTGCGAAAGAATGGCCCCGACGCCTGTGCTGGAGGCATCTACCTCCACTATGAATTCGCGTTCAGGATCAGGGTGATGGAGTATAGGTGCAGTAGAGAACCGTTCCTTGAGGTGATTAAAGGCTCTGTCGGCTACGGGCGACCAGGTTAAGCGTCCTCCTCTCCTCTTGGTCATTGAAGTCAGGGGGCCTGCGATGGAGCTGAAGTCTCTGATGAATCGTCTGTAGAAGTTGGCGAATCCAAGGAATCTCTGCATCTCCTTAACAGTCGTAGGTTGGGGCCAGTTCAGGACGGCCTGCACTTTACGATCGTCCATCGCCACTCCCTCAGGACTGACCACATATCCCAGGAACGTGGTGGAAGTCTGGTGAAATTCACATTTCTCTGCTTTAGCATATAACTGGTGGGAGATCAAACGTTGTAGTACGGCTCTGACATGGTGAATGTGTGTTTCAAGAGAGGCGGAGTAGATGAGAATGTCATCCATGTAGACGATGACCCATCTATTCAGCATGTCACGGAATACATCGTTTATGAATGCCTGGAAGACTGAGGGACTGTTGACGAGGCCGAACGGCATGACCCGGTACTCATAGTGCCCAGAAGTGGTGGAGAAGGCGGTCTTCCACTCGTCCCCCTCCTTTATGCGAATCAGATTGTAGGCATTGCGCAGATCGAGCTTGGTGAAGTATTTGGTGGAGCGAAGCTGCTCTAGAGCCGGTGGAACTAGAGGTAAGGGATACCGGAACTTGACAGTTACTTCATTTAAACCTCTATAATCAATACAGGGCCGAAGACCCCCATCTCTCTTTTTGACAAAGAAGAATCCGGCGGAAGCAGGAGACGTAGATGGAACGATGAAGCCCTTAGCCAGTTCTTCCTCAATGTAGGCTTTCATGGCTTCAGTCTCTGGTTGCGAAAGAGGGAAGATTCTACCTCTGGGTGGTGTAGAACCAGGGAGCAGCTCGATGGCGCAGTCGCTAGACCGGTGTGGCGGTAATTGGGCAGCGTTGGACTTGCTGAATGCCTCAGCTAGATCAGCATACTCCGAAGGAAGGTTGGCTGAGGGCGGAGGGTCCTTCTTAACGATGACTGCTTTAAGTGACGTTGGTTCCAGGATCTGAAGACACTGTACAAAACACTTGGCCGACCAGTGAATGATTTGACCCTCAGTCCATGAGATCTGTGGTTCGTGGAGCTGAAGCCAGGGTAGTCCAAGAATAACTGGGTTATTGGGAGCTTGTATGATGAAGAAACGAATGGTTTCTGAGTGCATGGCGCCAGTAGTCAGGCAGATGTCATTGGTGGTGTGTAGGACCTGACCGGCGCCCAGAGGTCTTCCGTCTAACGCTGCCACTGCCAAAGGAGATTTACAAGGTATGAGAGGGAGGTCATGAGCTTTGGCGAAACCCGCATCAATAAAATTTCCTGCTGCTCCAGAATCGATTAGAGCCATTGTCTCTACCATCCCATTACTAAAGGCTAATTTAACAGGTACCTTAATACACTTTGAAATATGAGATGATTGACTCACCGCAGAGGGAGCGTGTTGCTTGGGTCTTGTGGGGCAGGAAGCTTTCACATGACCGGCTTGGCCGCAGTAGAGGCAGAGGTTTCTACGATAACGGCGCTCTCTTTCCTCAGGGGAGATACGAGCGTGCCCCACCTGCATCGCCTCTTGCTCAGGCATTAGCGGAGGGCTCGGTGAACGAAGCGCCGAACCCCTGCTGGGTCTCCTAGAGCGAATTAGATTGTCAATGCGAATGGCAAGATTAATCAGCTGATCTAAGGTCTTGCCCTCATCTCGACAGGCGAGCTCAGCCTGTAGCTCCAGGTTTAGACCCTTGCGGAAAAGCAGCTTTAAGGGGTCATCAGACCATCCGGTTTGTGCAGCCAGTGTGCGAAATGATAGGGCAAAATCCGCCGCCGTTTTTTCCCCCTGACGCAGCTTGAGAATTTGTTCACCGGCTCCGTCTCCTCCTTCGGGCAGATCAAACACCTCTCGGAATCGCTGCAAAAACGCCTCGAACGAGGGAAAGGCTGGTCGAGTGAAATTCCACACGGCGGTGGCCCAGTCTAACGCCTTGCCAGACAGGAGAGAGCAGACAAAAGCGATGCGACTCTCTTCCGTGGGATATAGCGCCGGCTGCTGCGAGACAAACAAGGAGCATTGGAGCAGAAAGCCCTTACACTTCGCCGGTGTGCCGTCGAACTTTTCCGGGTAAGCTAAGCGAGGGCTAGCCGTAGCATGACTCGGGGGAGGTGCTTGGGGTGCTGGCTCTACCGACGGTGAGGCAGATTCGGAAGGAGGTAGCCGTATCGCTTGCAAAGTTTTTACTAATTCCTCCGTGAGTGATGTGAGACGGGCTAGCTGTTGTTGATGGGCGGCTAGTACGTTAGCCTGGGCAGAGACTTCGGTAGAGAGTCTGTAGACCGCTGCTGGATCGAGAGGCGGCGAAGTCTTCTGTAACGAGGAGTCAACAGAATGGGGATCCATTAGCAGCGTTTTAATAAAAGGCAGACACAGTCGTACAGGCGTGGTCAGGCAACAGCGAAACAGGGTAATCAGAGGCAAAACAAAGGCAGAGTGATCAAACAGGCAGATGGTCAGGGCAGGCAGCAAAGAATCAGAAACGAGAAGGAACAGTCCGAGGTCAGGGCAGGCAGCAAAGAATCAGAAACGAGAAGAAACAGTCCAAGGTCAAACACAGTAATCCAACAGAGAAGATATAAATGCTCAGAAATGTTAGCCGGGGCAAAACAAGACTTCGCAATGAGTGAGCGAGAGGCGGAGGCTTAAGTAGTCCCGGTAATAGGCTGCAGGTGAGCTCGTAATCAGTGCTGGGTGCGGGGTGATGGGAAATGTAGTTTCGAGGGGAAAGTCAATACTCGGGTGATGGTGACCTCTGGTGACGATCAGGGGGAACCACAGAGGCCGGATTCGTTACAATATGTAGTGTAAATCATTTACATTTCACAAATAATTTAATTCCATTTTATGTATTTTTTACTTTTCAGAGAACATATTGAGGCAGGGAGCTTGCTTACAGCAGTGCCAGGTTAAAAAAAGGGAAGGCGTAAATTGTAAGAGAGAAGGAGAGAATAAAGAATAATTAAATGAGTAAAGAAAATAAGGCATAAAATCTTTTGTCTTTATTCTGAATCCTGCCAAGGTTATTTATTTATTTATTTATATTCCATTTTATTTTTGTCCAAAGTGAAAGTGTACAATATGTGAAACATCTTTTACTTTCTGTTTGTGGGATTGCTGAGTTTAGATGGCCATCTAATTGAACCAATTCCAACTGAAAATCTGGAATTGTGACCTTGTATTTTTCCAGATGTTTTCTTTAGATCCAAAATAAACAGTAACACCTCAGTACTTAAGGTTCTGTGCCAGTGACTGATAAGTTGTGAGTTTAAATAAATGTTCCAGTGATTAATTTAATGATGCAGAAATGCTGAATCCATTAAACTCCTTCTCAAATATCTCCATCAAAAGGTAACAAACCTGCAGTTCTGGTAGTGCTTCATCTCACGTTTGATCCAGAGCTTACTGTACCAGACAGCAGCAGAGCTGTAAAGAGAGAGAATATGATCACAGTCGACTGTCTGTTCCATGAAGATCAGGGATTACTGCCATGTTCTCGAAACAATGAAGCACTGTCCAAAGTTATAAACTGGCTTATTCCTGAGGTGAGGGTTTCTCTTTTTTTCTAAACTTATAGTGGGATTTTTAATATTGATTTTGATTACCAATGCAGTATATCTTTATAAGAGTACACAAAATTAAATAGGGCAATCTTTATATTTTAACTTTCAAAAACAGCTGAAATTTTTTCTGAATGTGTCCGTAGTAATATTACTAACAAGATATATTTTACAGGACATTTTGGAAAGGACACCAAGAAATAGTCCAAGTAAGTCACATTGTTACAGCCAGTTAATTATGTACAATGTAACACCGCATAATTTGGTTTATTTTGTCTTTTGTCAGTATTAGACTGTGTTGTGTTATTTGCTTCATGGAAGAGTACTGATAAAGTGATTTTATTGTTCAATAATTAGGCCAAATCATTCAGTAGAGGTGAAATAGTTCCAGGAATCAATGATATTATGTTGACTGATCATTTGGTGTTTCTCTGAACTCTGCAATTTGTTTTTCTTTAGCTCATGAGCATACAGCCAACCAGATGTTGAAGCATCATCTTCTAAAACACTTCACTCTTACAAGTGGAAACACATTAGGATGTGATGTGGATATAGAGAGAAAACTTCAAAATCTAATACCAGGTCTGCAGAAGGTGCAGAAGGTGGAGGAGTGTGATTTCATTCTGGTTTTCTGCCCTGTTGTGTCACGAGCTGGAACTGACATCGAAGCAGCAGTGAGGAAGCTTAGTATCCTACCAGGTAAAACACTCATTATTTCAGTAACGTCCTGCTGATTAACATGTACAGAGTCAGTGTGGGATCAAGAAAGTGTAGCTCTATAGAACAGCAGAAAAATCAGCACATATCAGCTCCTGAGAAAGGAAAAGTTGTTGTGCTATATGTGATGTAGAACATTGGCTTTAAAAGACGTAAGGTTTCAAGTTTGCAAGTATCCAGTGTCTTTTCTATTATTTACAGTATTTAGGTTTACATTCAATTCATTTACTTTCCGATTAAATGATATTTTAATGTATATGTAGTGTAAATCATTTACATTTCACAAATAATTTAATTCCATTTTATGTATTTTTTACTTTTCAGAGAACATATTGAGGCAGGGAGCTTGCTTACAGCAGTGCCAGGTTAAAAAAAGGGAAGGCGTAAATTATAAGAGAGAAGGAGAGAATAAAGAATAATTAAATGAGTAAAGAAAATAAGGCATAAAATCTTTTGTCTTTATTCTGAATCCTGCCAAGGTTATTTATTTATTTATTTATATTCCATTTTATTTTTGTCCAAAGTGAAAGTGTACAATATGTGAAACATCTTTTACTTTCTGTTTGTGGGATTGCTGAGTTTAGATGGCCATCTATTTGAACCAATTCCAACTGAAAATCTGGAATTGTGACCTTGTATTTTTCCAGATGTTTTGTTTAGATCCAAAATAAACAGTAACACCTCAGTACTTAAGGTTCTGTGCCAGTGACTGATAAGTTGTGAGTTTAAATAAATGTTCCAGTGATTAATTTAATGATGCAGAAATGCTGAATCCATTAAACTCATTCTCAAATATCTCCATCAAAAGGTAACAAACCTGCAGTTCTGGTAGTGCTTCATCTCACGTTTGATCCAGAGCTTACTGTACCAGACAGCAGCAGAGCTGTAAACAGAGAGAATATGATCACAGTCGACTGTCTGTTCCATGAAGATCAGGGATTACTGCCATGTTCTCGAAACAATGAAGCACTGTCCAAAGTTATAAACTGGCTTAATCCTGAGGTGAGGGTTTCCCTTTTCTTTTTTCTAAAGGTGAATCTGTAGATTGATTTTGATTACCAATGCAGTATATATTTATAGGTTTGTAGTGCAATAAAATGGGGTAAGCTTTATATTTTAGCTCTAAAAATAACAGTTGAAAAATGTCTATGAAAGAGTCATTAGTGATCTTATTAAATTTTGCTGACAGTATATATTTTGCAGGGCATTTTGAACAAGCCACCAAGAAAACGTCCATGTAAGTCACATTTTTATGGGTAGTTTATTATGTACAAGGGAATACACTCACATATTTAGTTAATGTAGTGTTTAGGTTTTAATTTAAGACTCTTGGTTAATTAGCTTTTTTCTTTTTACTTTTATTGTTCAGTAATTAGCCCTAATAATTAATTACTCCTAAAATCCATGCTAACGGCACAGGAACATTAAGGACATTCTAAAGATTTACTTAAAATATTTTACTTTCAGTCTATAATTGGGTAACATGGTTTCAAAGTGACCTCATCAATCAAAATCATAATATAACTGAAAATAAAGAAAAAAGAATAAGAGAACTTTTTTCTTCTGCAGACGATCTTTGAAAAATAATGTGTACTAAGTACTGCATATTTTATTTTATTTTTTTTTGGTGGGGGGAGGGGGGTATTGTTAATGTTTTAAATTAAGATTGTGACCGTTTCAGCATTTTTTCAATTATCCAATTATTCCAATTATTATTCCAAATATTTCACAGGTGTTCAGGTGTTCAGGGTTGAGTGAATGCTGTGGAACTAAAATGTACATTTTTTCACAACCTGCAATGGAAAAGGATGTTTCAGGAATGAGATCTTAATAAACTAATAAGATTTTTTGAAGTATTTTAATGATTATATTTCAAGGAAAAGTGGTTTTATAGATTTTATTAATGTTTAAAGTTATTTACCTGAAACATGCACATATGCTGTTGTGAAAGACTCTTTATCTGTCATTAAGATGTTCAATAATTAGCCCAAATCATCCAATAGAGGTGAAATAGTTCCACAAATCAATTATATTATGTTGACTGATCATTTAGTGTTTCTCTGAACTCTGCAACTAATTTTCTTTAGCTCATGAGCATACAGCTAACCAGATGTTGAAGCGTCATCTTCTAAAACACTTCACTCTTACAAGTGGAAACACATTAGGGTGTGATGTGGATATAGAGAGAAAACTTCAATATCTAATACCAGGTCTGCAGAAGGTGCAGAAGTTGGAGGAGTGTGATTTCATTCTGGTTTTCTGCCCTGTTGTTTCACGAGCTGGAATTGACATCGAAGCAGCAGTCAGGATGCTTAGTACTCTACCAGGTAAAACACTCATTATTTCTGTAAAGTCCTGTTATTTAACATATATCTGGAATCAAGAATGTATAGCTCTGTTCAACAGTAGCCTAAACTGGCTTATTGGCTCTTGCGTGAGACAGTTTTCTTTTTTGTTGTTGTTGTTGTTGTTGTATGTGATGTAAAGCAGAGGCTTTAAATGAGAGAAGGTTTCATCAACTTTGTTATTATCCAGTGTCTCTTCGATGGACTCTACTATCAAAAAGACATTTATATGTAAATAAAAAAATTCACAAAAATTTATGTAATTTATTTACATGGGAGGGGAGTTCTAATTTACAAAAATTACCAGACATAAATTATAATGATGAGAAAATAAAGAGAATGATTAAATGATTAAACAAAATCTGACATAACCTCATTTGTCTTAATTTTGAATCTTGCCAAGAGTTTATTTATCTTTTATATTTGTCCAAAATTAATGTTTCCCATATGAGAATATTTTGCTTTCTTATTTGTGGAATTGCTAAAGGTTAGAAGTTTCTTTTGATCCAAAATAATCAGTGAAATAACAGTGCTTAACAGCTTGTGCTAGTTCAAGTAAATTTTTTCAGTCACTGATTTCATGATGCAGAAATGATAAATCCACTTAAGTGAAATGTCTCCATCAAAAGGTAACAAACCTGCAGTTCTGGTAGTGCTTCATCACACGTTTGATCCAGAGCTTATTGTACCAGACAGCAGCAGAGCTGTAAAGAGAGAGAATATGATCACAGTCGACTGTCTGTTCCATGAAGATCAGGGATTACTGCAGTGCAGGAAGAATAATGAGGTCTTTACTCTAGTTTCACAATGGATTGAAACTCAGGTATGTTTGCTTTTCAAATTTCAATTCCTCAAATTTTAAAAACATCTCCCAACTTTCCTGCCATTGTTGCACTTGTTGCACTTTTTGGTACAATATACTTTTTATATATAATATGATGATTATTAATTTTTTTCTGGTAAACAGATATTACCAAAGACAAAGAAAGGGATTATGTCAAATGTAAGTAACTTGGAAACTTTTATGGTGCCTCTGAGTTGACGTTAATTTTTTTAGTAAGTTGTGGCCACAAATTTATTCATTGAGGCCATTACTAACTAACTCTTGGCCACAAATTATTATGTTTTGGTCACAAGATGGCAAAATTGTAGCCACAACTTGTGATCATGACTTAATATATTGTGGAATTTCATACTGTGGCAACAATAGGCTAATTTAATTGAGCTCTCTGATGTTTACCTATATTAAAATACAACAGTAGCCACAAGTATTTTATGGTCACAAAATAGATAGATGAGAAATAACAAGAATAGATAGATTAATTTGTAAACTTAATTTGTGGCCACAATATGTTAATTCTTGGCCACGCTTCATTAAAAATTATCACCATATCACCTTAAAGGCTCTGTAACAAACAGCATTCAAAACGGAAAAGGATTTCTGTTGGAAACTTCCCGAGGTCACTTCCTGTGTGGATCCTCATAAATTCTAGATATTTATAGCAGTAACTTTAAAAATGATTGCTCTTAGAAAAATGTAGAAATCACCTTCAAATCCTGCTGCTGCTGCTGGTGGTTTGCTTGGTGTTTCTGTTTGTTCCTTCTTATGTACTGTACCTTAGGTTCAGTGTTCAACCCTTTGTAGCTGTGGCTTTTTTGTGTGTGTTTGCAGGTTGATGAAAATCCCAAAAAGAATGACCAAACTAACAAATTCAGTTTTAATTCATTTAAACTAAGTTCTAATCACCTGGGATTCAGGAGCATTATACCAGTGAGAAGCATCTGATTCCTTTATTTTTTGTAAACTACTGAAAAACCTGAGTACATAACATTTTAATATGACTGTGAATGTTGATTTATTCAGAAAGCGTGGTCTCCAGTGGGCTGGATCGGTTCAAAGAACTTGACAGTATGTAACTTTTTATAACTACTTACCTGAGTAAATATAAAGCAGGATGAATGTTAAATTATTGCACAAATGTAAGAATAAGCAATATATAAAAAGACTAAACATATTAAACATATAAAAGATTAAACATATGCTTTAGCTGTAACATTTGCTTTATTTCTCTTCATCTAAATGAGTATAGAAAAAAGAAAACATGAATGATGAAACCAGAGAAGACCACATCCTGCCTGGACCATCTGCCAGACCCTGAAGGATCTCTGATTCTTCTCAAGATCTTTTTTTTGGAGTAGCACTGACCAACCCACTATTACACACATAGTTTTAATGAATCACCAGTACAATAAGAAAATATAAACATAAAATGTAACTTTTAACTGCCTGCATTCTGACTAATGTTCTTATTACTGCTGAGTATTAGGACTTTCTCCATGCCTAGTGTTTATTTGTGGTTCTCGCTATTCTTCCTACAACTATCTTGCATCCTGTTTTTGATAAGTGGACACTGTAATGGACTTTATGATAAATTCAATGGATAAATGAAATAAGGATTAATTATAATAAGCAGTATATTATTATTATTTAATAAAATCATATGTATTATGTAATAATAAATATGTAAGGAATAAATCACTATGGGGGCATGTTGCTATATTAATGACAGGTTGTATGTTGCAGCATGACGGGAAGTGGAGTTACGGTTATCACTCCAAAGTTGATTATTTACCTATAACAGCACATCTGGAAGTGTTTTCTTTCTCCTATACCACAGCAACTGGCCATCACTGACCATTTTTTATTAGTTAAATACTGACACATCATAATTTGTATCCACTTATAGTGTGAAAAAAAACAACAACATTAAATCTTCATGTTATCACTTATATTGAAGCAGTTCTATAACAGCTATAAAAAGTCATTCCCTCACCTGTCTCTCTTTTTTTTTCTTGAAGTTAATAAGACAAAATAATACAAAGAAATCTGAAAGCACAAAGTCCTGAAGATGTTCCAGTGTTGGAAAGCTTACTGACTGTTACCAAGTGCTGACACCGGAGACTCATGAATGTTAAATAAATGCCACCTTACAGAAAACTTTTAAAATATGTTTATTTGGAGGGTTTGCCATACAAGTCCCTGTGAATTAGCCATTAAAAAAATTAGAACAAGGGCAATAATATAAACTATGCTAACCAAACTACTGTAAGAGCGTCTGACCAATCAGAATCAAGAATTGAAAAGTACTGTGAAATAACAGAAATGGTGTTCAATTTATAGTTTTCTAAAATGTGTGTTCACAAATTTCTAGCTATGAAGGTGTCATCCTACCTAAATAAGGCTTAAGGGCCATCAGGGTTATTTTCATTGTGCTACAAGATGTTTTATTGTTTAAAAAGTCTGTGTCATTTTTATGATGTTGATAAGAAAAATAAGGAAATATTTATATTTCTGGACCCAAAGACACCTTTGGTACAATATACTCCTAGAAAAAAGATCAGCCCCATGAAAAAATAGAAACCAGTTTAAAATGATATTAAATTGAAGACAGTGAGCTTGTGTGAATATATCTATCATCTGCATATACATATAAACATATATCCAATATATAGTGCTGGCAGTGATTGGTGAAAGGTGTGCATGATTAGAAATCCAGTAACTGAAAACGTGTTTGTTGCTGGTAACTAGATTGACCTGATACACTGATAAAGGAGTTTCATCACACACACCTAATTAGAGTGATCTAGGCCTTTTCCAGATATATCCAGACTTTTTTTTCCCAATATATCATCTAATTCCAGAGGATTTCCTTTGAAGCAGTTTCTTGAATTTTAAACGAAAATGTTAATACAGGGTGACTGGCAGTGTATACATGCAAATATCTAGCAAATGCAAATATCAAATATCCTTCCTGCACTGTAAACTGGATTTAAAAAAACAACTTTTGAAATTAGGAGAAAACTTCAAAAATGACATGTCAACAATTAACTGTAAACTGTAAACTGCAAAGATCAAATGCTATAGGAAGAGCGAGCTGTTGTGGGTTTGTTTTTCTTGCTTCTCAGATGACGGGTGTAAGAAAGAAAATGAAAGTAGCTCGAGGTAAACTGTGAAACATGACAAACAAGAAAGATTAAACAATTTGTTCGTAAGACTCCGTTCAAGACAGGAATAAATGAAAAACAACTGGTAAGTAACTGCTTTTTTTCCTTAAAAACACATCTAAAGGCCTAGCAGTATTTCAGTAATATGAACAGAAATGTTTTCTGAAATGTTTTGAAGCATTTGCTGAAACTCAGCAATTTTTGTGTAGGCTTCATCCTACATTATGACTTCTTACTCTTTATGTATGGATCATATAAAAACACATTTATATGGCTAATAAAGATAAGGTTACATTCTTGTCATGCTAGCTATAAAGACATAATAGCGATGTGATCAAAGTTATACCAATTTTAAAAACTCTTTCTAGATCAGATTTCAAATCAGCTGGGAAAGATGGCTGAATTCGAAGAAAAGGCAAAACAATCTTGTGCTGAAGTTAAAGCTGACTCTTACATAACCTCCCAACCAAAGGTAGAAAAGGAACTTGACACAAAAAAGAATGGTAAGATTAATGACCTAAAAGTTTCATACCACTGGCTCCGGGTTTTATTTTTTCGGTTAGATGATTCATGTGTTTTTACACCTCTCAATGTACTATCCTCCCCTTTATATAGTCGATTTACTCAAACTGATCATACAAATGTTTAACAAGTGAGGGCAATTTTGTTGGATTTCCACTAACCTTGCCTATCATGGCTTGTGTCTAAAAAGTTACACTTAATTTCAGTTAAAATGAAATGAATTCAAAATCACATCAAGTTTTTGAAAACCTATTTTGAAAAATTATTTCTCGATTAACAGAAGAACATCAGAAAAATAGTCGAGATGTGCAACAAGTAATGAGCCTTACTGTAGAGGAAGGAAACCAAGGTCATAGTGAAGGGGAACACAGAGAATGTTTTAAAGACCCAGGCATGAAGAATGAAAAAACAGATGAGCAAGATAAGGACACTGGGGTGAAACTGATGGAGAAAAATCATGAGCAAGAAGAAAAGACTATAGAACATGAAGCAAAGACATGTGAACTAAAAGAGAATGCTGTAAAAGAAGGAGAGGTTACCGTAGATAGGAATGCAAGTCATGGTGAGAAGAATGACAAACAAGAAGAAAAGAATATAAAAGCAGATGGAAAGATAGCAGAGTTTGAAAAGGAGAAAAGTCATGTAGAGGAGGGAAACCAAGGTCACAGTGAAAGCGAAAAACACAGAGAGTGTTTTAAGGAGCCATGCCTGAAAAATGAAGAAAGAGAAGAGCAAGATGAAGACAAGGTGGGGAAACAGATGGAGCAATGTCATGAGCAAGAGGAAAATACAAGAGATCCTGGAGAAAAGAAAAGTGAACTAACAGAGAATAGTTTAGAAGAAGGAGTGAGGAACATAGAAGTTCTAAAGAAGAATGCAAGTGAAGATGAGAAGAATGATGAACCAGAAGAAAGGAATGTAAAAATAGATGGGAAGATAGCAGAGGGTGAAAAGGAGAAAAGTCAAGGAGATGAGGAGGAAACCAGAGACCCAAGACAGCAGAGCAGCGAAGTAGTCAACAATGGTGTTGAGGAAGGAGAGATGAATGTAGAACCAGAGAAGAAGGAAACAATTCAAGATAAAAATGACAGTGAACAAGCAGAGAAGACAGAAGCAGTTGAAAGATCAGCAGAGACCAGTAAAGTCAAGAATAAAAGATTTTATGAAAAACAACCCTTTAAGAAAGGTAAAGTGCTTTTCATTGTCTCTAGCAAAAGAGATTTGTATTTGTTAATTTGAAGATATATTAATTTTTTTTTTTTTACATGTTTTAAATTAAAATGCTACTAAATATCTACATATAAATTGTTCATATAATTGTTCTGGTGTCGGATCAGATCAGTCCTGGTTTGAGAAGTTTGTGAAAAATATTATGTTTTTTTTTTATTATTAATTAACTCATAATTAACTCATCATTAACTCATTTTGTTTAGCAAAGTACTTCACCATCCAGACTGGCAACACTCGAGATTCCCATAAGGAATTTTTGAAATGTCTCCATGAAAGGAAATCCAGACTAAAGCGGACGGATAAAGCAGAGAAGTGCAAATTCATTCTGGTTTTCTGCCCTGTGGTTTCCCGAGCAGGAACTGATATAGAAGCAGCACTGCATCAACTAAATGAAATATCAGGGAATTCCATCCACAAAAATAAAGGTAAATTGCAAGTACAGGTAAGTACCCATTCAGATATTATGTAAAATGTACAGTAATTGTAACAAATAATATACACTAACCCAAACTCTTGCCCTAAATGTGACTATGTGTATACCTTTTCCCTTGAGAATTACTAAGAATTTGTGACTATGACGGCATGTAGAAATATCCTTTCATCAACTTCAGGTCATCAGTTGGTAACTCCAATTCACTTCAATTTCAAGGTCAAGGTGATATGCCTCATATGAACACAAGAGCTCACTTTCAATTCTCTTACTTCACAGACACCAAACCTGCTGTTCTAGTGGTTCTCCATTGTACAAATGATCCAGAGTGTGTTGTACCAGACAGCAGCAGAGCTGTAAACAGAGAGAATATGATCACAGTTGACTGTCTATTCCATGAGGATAATGGATTACATAAATGCTTGAAGAACAAAGAGGCTGTGCATGAAGTTATTCAGTGGCTAAAAACAGTAAGATCTGTAATCTTCTCTCAGACTGTTCCCTCTGCCTGTGTGTTTTCAGATGTGTTTATCTTGTATATCAATGTACATTATTAACTGTAATAACACGTTTTTGTTTCTTGCAGAAACCATGGAGAAATGCAGAGTAAGGTAAAGTTCATTTGTACACTGCATTTTACAGTGCAGTGAAGTATAAATTAAACAGAAATGGCACAAATACAACTACCTGGATCTAGAATGTACTTATACATTTTATACTCTACAGTATGTTTGAGAGTGTAGTATTTTGGGACTAAAATCAACTTCTTGTTTCAGATTTACATAAAACACGATGGTGTTACCATAACATACTCACCGATGAGGTGGTGTGATGCAGCCTCACACAAAACAGAGTCACTGTTAAAAGCCGAAGCGGATTATTTTCCTATTATAGTACCTCTTATCCCACAATAATTTGGCAACAATTGTGATTTTTCTAAAATAAAGTTTTTATATATTTTTATTTGTTTATATTTAATGTTGTCTAACATCCAGCAAGTTCCAAATTTATAAACAAATGTTTCCTCAGCCTCTTTTTCTTTTTTCATTTGTAGTTAAATAAATAAATAAATAAATATATAACTTGCAGCTTATCATGTTATAGAAAGTCATGTTAAGACTTTCCAGTGGTGGAAAACTTACTGTTTCAAAGCACTGACATTATTGACTCTTCAACAAATGTTATTTAAGAAAACATCACTATATACTCATATTTTAATTATTTAAATGACAGCATATAATAATCTGTTTATTATTAGTCTTAGATTATGTGGAACATTCACCATACAAGTCTCTGTGTTTTTTAATTACAGAAATGATTTATTAGAATGATCAAATTACGATAACCAATAAACTAATAAACTAATAAATAATAAGCTGTTGGCTCAGAAGAATTAAGTCAGTCATTTTATTTAATATTTTTTTTTGGAGGCTACCCTTCAAAAAATTTGCAAACGTACCAATAGCTAATAAAACTGGGATGACTCACTAAATTTATTGATCAGGTAGAGCAATCAGTGACATAATATCAATTACATTGTCATTACTGCCTAATAAACTATTCTGGTGATGGATATTACTGCTTCGAAACTGTTTTATTGATTTATTTATTTTATTAACTGAATTTAATCTTCTGAAACTTAAGAACTGAAATCTTAAAATCAAAACAACATAATCAACACATGTTCATGTCTTTTAAACAGCTTCACAGTAAAATGTTTTAATTCATGTAATAATTTTTTTTCTACATTCACTTTTTCATTAATTTTTTTAACATACGCTATATACACTTCACACTGCTGTACTAGATTTTATGTACTTTATAGTTGCAAATGTATGCTTTATTATTAGAATGACAATCAAGCTGCCTTGCTGAACCCCAATAAATTACTTGCCTGAACAGATTGTTTGAACTAGTAATTTATTATTATTATTATTGCCAGGACAGGACAGTGCAATTTCTAGAAAGGTATGTAAATTATAAATGGTTGCATGCTGATGTGGCAATATTACCAATGAGTTAAAATATCTGTTATACTTTATTATCCAGTTATATATTGGCTATCATTGATAAAGGATGCGTTGTATTAGAAAAAAAATATTAGTGGCACACCATGAGCTGAAATTCATAATGGTGGTAACAATCACAATGCCATGTGATATATCACTTCTCAACAGATGGACTGAGTCATTAAACATTGCTTTCTAATGAATAAAAGAATTAACCTACAGGTGTACCTTCCACTGAAACCAGGTGGCAAAGACTCTCAATCTCATTTTTAACTGTCTCAGGAACATTAAATGTTGGATGTCAAAGAACTGCAATTGAACTAGGATAAGACTCACAGCTACACCACAGCTATAGCATATAATTTGGGGCCATTATCAGCTAATGCAGCTGTGTAAAAAATCTAGGCATCTTTGATTCTGCCTAAAGTTAGACAAGGGGGGGCGGAGCTATCACACAGATGAAAGTGAAAGGACTTTGGACTTCCTGGTTGGATGCAAAATGGAGAGACGTCTGTTGTAGGCTACATGAAACATTTTAAATACGGTATAAGCCTTAGTAAGAATGCCATCACGAGTCACTGATACACTAATAGGATAAATATGAGCTTCTCGACACGGAGAAACCATTCAGGTGAAGCAGCAAATTTCTGAGCAAAGGTAAACACAGCTGAATGTTAAACAGTACACACAGATGTGCTATGGAATTATCCTGTACAGTCTGTTGCATTTCTGCTTTTAAGTACATCGACACGACATCCCTCTATTTTTTTTTCTTGCTGAGCCAAACCTACTTCTTTTGAGCAGACACTACTGCCATTTGAGCAGAAATACCCAATGAGCTGCTCTACACCTGCCTGTTTAGCCGGCTAGCCTGATAAGACAACTCTCAGCAGCAAAGCTAAGCAAGCAAGATTTAAAAGAAAATTGTCAGAGATGTTGAACAATTAACATGGCTTGCTAAGCTTACTGCTAATGTAGCTAGCTGGTATACAGTAATTTGTGGCATTATTTTATGTGGAAGCATGGTGACAGTGCTTTGACAATGGATTTGTTTGGTTTGACTAGAAAGCTGTTTCTGAAAGATTTGTATTTCTCTCTCTCTCTCTCTATTTTTAGTATTTCATTAGTCTGAACCTACAGTAGGAGATCAAGATGGCAAGTGCGAGCAACCGTAAGCCCAACTTTCAGTGCTTTACTTCTCTCCTACTGCTTGGACTTTTTATCAAAAGAAAACAAAATCTGTACCTTTGTTTGTGTGTATATTTTCCTACACAGATGAGTTTAAACTGCTTTGTCCACATGGTGCACAGCCTCAGCCTGGCTCTCTGGTCACTTTCTCCTGCCACCTGTCTCCTGAAATCAATGCTGTTGACATGGAGATCCGGTGGTTTAAGGAGACACGCTGTGTTTGTTTCTATAAGAACAGACAGGTGATAGAGGGGAGAGGTTACAAGGGCAGAGTGAGTCTGTTCACTCAGGAACTGGAGAGAGGAAACGTCTCCTTACAGCTGAAAGACTGTACAGAGTCAGATTTAGGACATTACCTCTGTCAGGTCACTGATGGAGACAGAACAGAAGAGCTTGCATTGGGATTTCTAATGAATATGGATGCAGGTAAGTATTTCAGACCACCTGATAAATTCAGCATTGACATTTGTAGTTGATTATCAGAACATGAAAAGACCAATGAGAAACACATTTAGAATTCTGTGGTATTCGGTAAAAACATAATACTGCATGTAGATGATGCATGAAATTGATTTATATACAGTTAGGTCCGGAAGTATTTGGACAATGACAGAGTTTTTGTGATTTTGCCTTTATACACCACTACAATGGATTTGAACTGACCTAACTGTATAAACAGTTAAATGCAAATATTTGTTACAATTTTTCAATATCCAGTAGATCCTAAACAGAACACGTAAGGATAGGGGGATCCAACGTAAAGGTCTGCTATGTGTAATGACGAATAAAGGTTTAGATTCTACTATATACAATCAACATATACTTGAAAAAGAAAGACTTTGAGAAAATGATACACCCATTTGACACACCCAAATAATTGATCAAGCTAAACATATACAGTCTTGAAAAAAAGAAAGTACACCCTCCTTCAATTCTATGTTTTTATATATCAGGGCTTAAATAACAATTATGTAGTCTTCACCAACTTCTATAAATAAACAAATAACCTCAGGTGACAAAAAAAAACAGATTTCAATATGTAGTTATTTTTTTCAAAAAGTAACATGTAGAACCATTAGTTTATGCACAGCTCTCTTAAGATCTTGCCACAGCATCTCAATGGGGTTGAGGTCTGGACTTTCACTTAGCCATTTCAACACTTTGATTTTTTATTCTTCTTTAGCCATTCAGATGTCAATTTTGTTGTTGTGCTTGGGATCATTGTCCCAATTTTGGCCCAGCTTAAGCTGCTTTACAGATGGCCTCACATTTGTCTCAAGTTGCGGAGTTCATCATTGTCTCAATGACTGCAAGTTTCCTAGGTCCTGTTTACACTGATTACCTGCACAAGAGTGCTGTATTATAAAAGCCCATGCAGGTAGCCACGGATTTCCCTGAGAAGGCACCTGCAGCATTAAAAAAAACATTATTTAAAAAAGAAAAATTGTAAACATGGCTCTGGTGAAGCTTTCTGTAGAGATATGACTATTTTACATTTTACGTCAGTGTCAGTACTTTGAGGTGAAGCTGTCCCTGTAAGTTTTCTGATGCAGTCTTCAGGAGAGAGGTTTTTGCAATTTATGGTTTCAGTTATGTGACAAGGTGCATTTTTTTGTCTGAACAGCTTCAAGAGAGGAAAAAAAATTGAGTGGTGGAGCATTGTCAGCACATCAGAACTGACATGAAAAGATGTGTTAAGTTTTACTGAAATATACATTAATGTCTGCAAACTGTGTACATAAAATACAATAATTTTGCATTGTCATTTTTTGCCAGATTCTCCACAAGTATCTGTCTATATCTGTCAGGTAAGTACACCATTAGACATCTCTATACCTCTAACTAATATCAGGTTGTATATTATCTATATATACACAATTAATTCATTCTGTGTAGCTGGACTCATGGTTATACCCACACCCCAACCAACCCCCCTCCCCCAGTCCAGATTTTCACCTGTCCTTCACACTGTTTAATTCATTTCCACAGTTTGATAGAGAATGGACAGAAGAGGAAAAAATTAAAATGGAGGAATCTGCTCTGTTGGCTAGTGAGTATAGAAAGAGCTGTGAAAGAAAAAAATTTCTTAGACTGCTGGAAGTATTTTATGAATATGTACACCAATATAATCAAGCATCTTTTTACACACCACGATTAGGAATATAAAATTTAATTGTATATGCCTGAAGGTCATGTCAAAGTCATCTCTTGGTCTCAAGGTCTTCCCTAGTTTTTACATGATCACTTTAGATTATTTAAACTATTTGTGGATATTGTGTGTATTTGAGTGTTCCTGTGGTTGCATCATACCAGACTTTTCACCAGTGACAGCTGGTCATAAAAAAATTATGATAGACTAAATAATCCACCTTATTCATGTTCATCTGTATCATCATAGCTCATTCATACCATCCGCCCCTGCTAACTGGAACAAAATGAATAAATCATATAAATGTAAAATATAAAAATGATAACAGACTCTCAGGACAGTATATGTTTATGTATTATGTTTGTGCAAAAATGCCAACTAATGATCACAATAATTTCAGAATATAAAACAGAGAATGAAAGACTTAGTGATGACCTTAAAGAGAAGAGCAGCAAACTGGAGAAAACCGAAGAAGAACTAAGAACCACCAAGCTGAACCTAAACAGCATGACTAAATCACTAGAAAATATAGACCAACAGCTTGTGGAGAAGGATAAAGAATTAAATAAGAAAAATGAACAGCTGAAGGTTAAAGACACAGAGCTGAAAGAGAAAGACACACTGCTAAAAGAACATTTACAGACTTATGAGAAGACTCTTACTGAGAGCGATGCAGTAATAATGGAAATGAGCAAACTGCTGAGTGAGAAAGATACACAACTGGAGAACACTGTAAAAGAGCTGGAAACCAGTAAAAATCAACAGGAGACTTTGGGACAGGAGCTGCAGCACAAGAACAGCCAACTACAAGAGCAGATGATAAAACTGGACCAAGAGAAAACTGAGTTAGGAGAAAAAATACAACAGTTAGCAGAGAAAAATAATCTCCTAACTGAGAGAGAGACACAGCTAATGGAAAGAGACAAGCAGCTTCAGGAGAAAGACAAACTTCTGACAGAAAATGCACAAACACTTCAGAGTAAGGACAAGTATTTGGAAGAAAAGGACACTGAACTCAGAGAGGTAAACGGTGAGTTGCAGAAAACAGCCCAGAAATTAAAAGAGAATCAGAAACAGATGGAAGAGAAAGAGAGACAACTGGGGGACACAGATAAAGAGCTGGAAACCAATAAAAATCAACTGGAGACTTTGGGACAGGAGCTGCAGGACAAGAACAGGCAACTAGAGGAGATGATGAATCTACTGGAGCAACAGAAAACTGAGTTAGCAGAAAAAGACAAACAACTTGAAGAGAAGACACAGCTAATGGAAAGAGACAAGCAGCTTCAGGGGAAAGAAAAGAAAATTACACATCCAGACTCTTCAGCCCATGTCAAGAAAAGAAACAGCATTGACGGGTTGCCTCCATACAGTGAGTATTTTTTTTTTGCCAAACATAATGTGGTTAAAAGCATCAAAGACTGTGGCAGGGAAATTAGTATAATTAATATAAAATAATTAAATCTAATTTTAAGTGCAATGTCTGGTCATATAACACCCGTACGTGCTAGAAGGGGGAGGTGCAGACTTCCTTCCTTTAATAGTGAGAGCCCATGAGAACTACATCATCCATCATTCAGTTTGGCCTGTGCTGCAACTGGCTGCCCCTAGACACTTCAATTGAGGCTAGTAATATATGGTATATTCTTTAGTACTACTTGGGCATCTGTTTTTTGTAAAAAAAAAAAAATAATAATAATAATAATAATAATAAAAGAAAGAAAGAAAGAAAGAAAGAAATCCAAAAAAACTTCTAATTAAAATTCCTTTCTGGAAGAGTTCTTAGAATCGATATCAGTTGGTGGATTGAGTACCTGGCTGTCTCACTCTCCGTTTCTCTCTCTCATATATGTTTGCCCTCTGTGTCATTTGTCATCTGTATTTTGATTATTATTACTTTTTCCTGCTTCCACTCATAGTTAGTTCTTATTTTGTTTCCCTCACCTTGGTGCATTCAGTGCACTGTCTGCCATCCCTCCCCTGTAGCTCAGTCAGCAGATTACTCATTGCTGCTGAACAGGATCTGTGTTCGAGCCCTACAGTTGAATGTTGCTCTGTTGCTCTGGTGCTCTGGTGCTCTGGTGCTCTGGTGCTCTGGGGGCAGTCGTGGCCTAATGGTTAGAGGCTCGGACTTGTAACCCGAAGGTCAACCTGAAGGTCGTGGGTTCGAGTCTCAGGTCTGGCAGGGATTGTAGGTGGGGGGAGTGAATGACCAGTGCTCTCCTCCACCCTCAATACCACGACTGAGGTGAGACCCTTGAGGAAGGCACCGAACCCCCAACTGCTCCCCGGGGGCCGCAGCAAAAAGGCTCCGGGTGTGTGTTCACTACTGTGTGTGTGCACTTGAATGGGTTAAATGCAGAGCACAAATTCTGAGTATGGGTCACCATACTTGGCCACAAGTCACTTCACTTCACTTAATTCTGTCGGTTCTCTAATATCTGGTTTTCTGCCACTCCTAATTCTGTCTGTTCTCTAATAGTTCTCGTTTTCTGCTGTACTTGTTAGCTCTGCCCAGTGGCACAGTGTGTAATAACACTCTCTTGCCCTAAGAACTGGGTTCAATCTCCACAAAGCACAACACTCACTTTTGACTGGCCAAACCTGTTAGACTCCCTATATTGGCTGTATTGTTAGCCTCAATGGAGCTAAGATACTTTTGCCATTTTTATTTTGGTAGCAATGTTAAAATTAAATATGGCACCATTTGCACCTCAGCCAAACATACAAGGACAGTAATCTAATTAAATTTAGCAAATTTAATAATTGTTCAGTATACTTTCCTAGGAAGACAAAGCATAAGCTGATGTTACCTTGTGCAAGCATCTATGTTATATGGCCAAAAGTCTGTTGACACCTGACCTCACACCCATATATGCTTTTTGAACATCCCATTCCAGATTTAGTCCCCCCTTTGCTGTTATAACCTCCACTTTTCTGGGAAGACTTTCTACTAGATTTTGGAGTATGGCTGTGGGTATTTGCTCATTCATCCACAAAAGCATTAGTGAGGTCATGCACTGATGTTGGGCGAGGAGGCCTGGGGTGCAGTCTGCATTCCAATGCATCCCAAAGGTGTTCAGTGGGGCTGAGGTCAGGGATCTATTCAGCACACTCGAGTTCTTCCACTCCAACCTTGGCAAACCATGTCTTCATGGAGCTCACTTTGTGCACGGGGCATTGTAATGCTGGAACAGGTTTTGGCCCCTTAGTTTCAGTAAAGAGAAGTTGTAATGCTACAGCATACAAAGACATTCTAGACAATTGTGTGCTTCTGACTTTGTGGCAACAGTTTGGGGAAGGACCATGGGTGTAATGGTCAGGTGTCCACAAACATTTGGCCATATAGTATATTATCAAGTTAAGTCAATTTTACACTGTGCAGTCCAAGAGGTCTTTTAAAATTATTATTTGTCATACTCTACAAGATACCAATAAAATCTTGGCCAAATGCTACAACAATGATAATGTGCTCCCCATGTCAGATTATATGATGAAGATCCTCTAACAATAGACCTACAATTAAAGAAATATACTACATTTTGCTTACATCATCGATCAGTGCACTCCAGTGCACTCCAGTCTCACATAATAAGAAATAAGGCCTCAATATAGCAATGTTATGCCTAGAGAAAACATGGACAATGAATAGGATTTTGGAGTACCTTTATGACTCCTTGTATGAGGGACCAAGCACATAGGCTGGTTATATATTGCCATTACCGTATTTCTAACTGTCCTGTGAGTTTCGCTCCATCTCATGCCATCTTCATATTGGTGGCTTTTAGAAAAGTGTTGCAGCAGCAGTGGTCACACTGAGATTTTAATAAAAATGTCTGACATTGCCAGAACGTTGTCGTTGACTGTCTTTGATCACAAAGGCACTAAACTGGCCACCAGTGAACATGACAAGTTCTAGCACTGCTGATCTCAGCTCACACACATTTTACAATGTGTGGTTTTGTTTGTGAAAGCAATATTGGGGGAAAACTAAAGCAGTGTAACCCTGGCTTTAGATTGGTTAGCATTTTCCTAACATATATACTCCTGTTTTTATTTTTGAATGAAACTGGTTTACAGCTTGAAAAAAAAAAAAAGGCAAACCGCCCTATCGCTGTTATTGTCAATGGTGGATTACTTTAAAAAAAGCTGTCTCTATGCTTCTGAATATTGTACATTCTGGTTCTCACATTGAGTGGAGAAACAGAAATGGTTTTAATAGAATGATTTATTTTATTTACAGTGGGTGGAGAATCATCTGCTCCAGATCCTCCATTGTCGGTTGCTGTACCAGAACTGAGGCTGGTACTGCTCGGGAGGATGGGTTCTGGGAAAAGTGCAGCAAGAAACACCATCCTGGGCAGTGAGAAGACCCATGTAGCTAAATCTGCAGCCATCCAGCAGAGTGAAAGCACACAGGGGGAGGTGGCTGGCAGGAAGGTGACTGTGGTGGACACTCCTGACTGGTTCTTATCTGCACACTCTCTGGAGAAGCTGAGACAGGATGTGGAACTCTGTGTCCGTCTGTCTGCTCCAGGACCCCATGCCTTCCTCCTGGTCATACCTGTAAAGCAGCCTACAGGAGAGGAGAGAGGGATGCTGGAGAAAATGGAGGAGATTTTGGGGGAGAGATGTTGGAGAAACACCATGATTATTTTCACTGTTACTGCTGAAGTTCAGAAGAAGAATATTGAGGAGTTTATCCAATCAAGAGACCAGGAGGTCCAGAGACTTGTAGAGAATTGTGGGAACAGGTTTCACTGTCTCAATATTAAGGAGAGTGGAGATGGTTCTCAGGTCTCAGAGCTGCTGGAGAAGATAGAGAAGATGGTTGAAGGAAGCAGAGAGAAATTCTACAGCAGTGAGATTTATCTGGAGATAGAATCTCAGATTAGAGCAATGGAGACAAAGATCCTGAAGGAAAGGGAGGAGAAAAAAATAAGCGAAGAGAGAGAAATGAGGGAAAAACTGGAAAAGAAAGTGCAGGACTCTCTAAGAAAGATAGAAGGAGTGATCCAGGAGCATGAAGGAGACATCATACAACTTGATAACCGGACAACTGAACTGGAGAGAAAGATGAAAGAGGAGAGGGACGAAGAAAAAAAGAGAGAACTTGAGAAGGAGCTGAAACAAGAGGTAGAGCAAAGGACAGAAATGGAAAAAAAGGTGAAAAAATTAAAAGAAAAGAGAGAGAGGGACAGGAGAGAGATGGAGGAGAGGCACCAACAGGAGATGGAGGCAATCAGGGACGTGTATGAAGGAGAGGTCAGAATGGAGGCAGAGAGAAACATAATGAAAATCATCCTGCCTGAACTCCAGAGAAACATTTTGGCCTCAAAAACAAAGATGCAGGAAGAGTTCAGCAGACAGATGGAGGAGAAGGACAGAGAGCTGGAGACTCTTAAACAGAAACTTTCAGAGCTCACAGAGACTCACAGTCTGCTCGAAGAGGTTTATGAGAAAACTGTGAGAAGCAGCTCAGAACCAGAGAGAGCAGCTCTAACAGGAGAGGCATCGAAGGGAATCTCTCAGAGATTTAAAGACCTTTTTCACTGAGTAACAGTTAAAGAGAAACTTTTCAAGCTGACAGAGACTCACAGTCTGCTGAAAGAAGAATAGAACCAAAGCCAAAGTAAATTCAGAACTGAATTCAGAGTAGGCTGAGAGCATCCAGCAGGACAGTAGCACTGTACTGGAGAAAGACTGAAAGTACATATTAGGGTTTAGATATACTTTCATAATGGTGCACAAAATTATATATTTTGTGTAATTTTAACTTTATATTTTACCAGTATAGATTTATGTTATACTGGATTAGGTGTAGATAACGTTAAATATGATAAAAAAATTTTTTTAAAGAGGGTGGACTGGTAGATTTTTATAATACAATTATAACGGCTAAAATTCAGAAAAATGGTATTTCCAGTTTTTTACTGAAATCTAAGAGTACGTGATTTTTCATAAATATCCAGACATTTTCTCTAACCAAATAATTTAATACATGCTACAGTATTATATATCATTAAATGTCATCCAGGAGCCAAACAATAAGAAAAAAGAACACAGGCAGGCAGGATACATTGTCCTCTGTATTTGTAACACAAGCTGGAATGTGTTTACTGGACTGAGCCAATCTTTAGAAAGGGTGAAATTTGTCAATTTTTATATATTTTTTAAAAAGGCTTTGTGCCATGATGGTACATCGATTGTCTTTGGGTTGTTTTAGACCTGGTAGTTATAAAATGAATGTGAAAAAAGTGAATGGAATTGTATAAAAATAAGTAAATATAAATTTCATTTACATACTACTTTTTGTATATAAATGGGTTGTTATAATTAGAAAGTGTAATAAATATTATGAATCATGTTCTTTTTAATAATTTTTGTCTCATGTGTTTCTGTCCCTCCTGTATATAAGCTGTATATAACTTAGTGCAGTTTCCAAAGAAACAGGACATTTTGGGTAGTATTAATATATTTGCAATAAAAATGAATTAAGGCATTCTAGATTCATAAAATAATGAGGTCCCTGGAGGACTAGTGGTTAGGCCACAGCACTCTCACTGCCACAGCCCAGGTTCAATTCCTGGCCAGGGAATCAACCCCAGCCACTAGGGTTGTGTGCAACGGTGTGCTCTCAGTGCCAGTCCCAAGCCCAGATAAAATTGGGGAGGGTTGCCTCACGAAGGGCATCCAGTGTAAAAAGTGTGCCAAATCAAATATGAGTACCAATGATCTGCTGTGGTGTCCCCTAGTGGGAGCAGCCAAAAGAGGAACAACAACAACAGTAACAGATTCATAAAATAAAGGCCTAACCTAATGTGTTCATTCAGATTACAGTGATTTTCTTCATACTAAAGAAAAACCATGATTAAAAATAAGAGGGTAGCTCAATAAAATAATGACAATAAATGGCACATTTGATGTACAAAATAATTAAAGAATTACCGTAGTATCCCAGCAAGAAATTCAGCCATGATCTAGTACATTACAATAATTATTTTTCTGATTAATGATATTTTTAACAAGGTAAAACAAAGGTAATACTAGATAACCTTCTGAGATGCTCAGAGATGTGTGAGATTACATGAATAATGTAAACGGTGTAACACAAGCAATGCAATGAGAGGAAATATTTTAAAGTGGGACTTGTTCTCAAATGTACTGTGGAAAAATCAGTGAATATAGATGAAAGCGAAAGCATTTTTAGCTTCCTGCCTGAAAACCTGAAAACTGGCACACTAAAGCAGCAGGTGTCTGTGAGAACAACGGCAACGGTAAGAGGGGAATGTTATATTCAAATCATACTGACAAATGGACAATAGACTCACATATATCACACTATTCTCTCTATTTCTCTGAAGGATTTTATTGAACTGTAACCAGAGATGGCTGCTGCAACCAACAGTAAGTTAAACATTAAAGTTTTTATGTGCTCATGTTCTCAATGCCCTACTGATGGAATTTAATTTTCTCTTTATAAGTAAATTAAAGTGACAACAGTTATAGAAACGGTACAGTGGGCTACCTTATAACTTATGCCATTAGATGGGGAAAACATCTTACTCTTTTTAGTGGTTTATGGAAACGGGCATCACCACTTCAAATGTCATTTCCTGTATACTTCCTGTTATCTGTGACCCGCTATTTAATGAGACATTATGCCTGCCTTTGACTGATGGACAAAATATTGTATATGGCAAATATATAAATATAGTTTTTAACTGTATTAGTGAAATGCATTAATTAATATGTCCTCGTCACTGCTAAGCAATGGAGGTCTCACTAGCCCATAGCACCACTTTGGATTTTATAGCAAAATGGCAAGATATATTTAAGATTTCAAATGTACCTCACCTACATCTTGATTCTTAGCAAATAAAACAGTATTATCTACAACAAAATAACAGAAGGTCTGGATCTGACATTTTGGACATTTAAGAGAAAGAAAATAATGAAAGGGTGACACCATAGTGCAGCAGGATGTAGCTGTAGCTATTGGCGCCTCACAGCTACAGGGTTCACAGTTTGACACTGAGCTTGGGCTACTGTCTGTGTGGAGTTTTGCTTGTTCTTCCCATGTTTGAGTGGGGTTCCTTCAGTTTCCTCCTACTGTCCAAATACATGAAGGTAGGTAGTTTGGCTATGCTAAAAGGTGTGAGTGAGTTTGTGAATGTGTGTATGCACGATGCCCTGTGAGGGACTGGTGTGAAATCTGTCGTGAATTCTCCTGCCTGGCACCCAGTTTTCCCAATATAGGCTCTGGATCCACCATGACCCTGACCAGGATAAAGCGGTTACTAAAGATGAACGAATGAATTAAAGAAAATAATAATAACAATTTTTTTTTTGTATATCAGTTCTGCATTTAATTTGCTAAAGATTGTGGAAACTCTATAATAATAGAGCCTGATAGTATTTTCTAGCTAACTAACCCAGGCATAAATAATTACGATGCTGCACACTTTTAGCTAGCTTTAACTTGCCAAAATAATTGGTGCAGGGTATTGACAGTGTGAAGTTAAAAGAAAACTCATGTTGCTTGAGAAAGTCTTAAAACTTCATCATAGAAAACGGTAACATTGACAAAATTTCTGGAGATTTTGAAGTAATCTTATATGGACAGTGTGTGAGGCAATTGATCTAGCTACAAATTTTAATGTAATCATGTGATAGTATTAGGTGTGTAATGTGAAAAAAATAAGGAATGTTTTACCAGAAGGAAGATGTGATAAATCTAATTGTGTGTGTGTGTGTGTGTGTGTGTTACTTTTGTCTTTTGCACACAGCTGAGTTTAAACTCCTTTCCTCCCAAGACAAACGAGTTCAACTTGGCTGTGCTGTCACATTCTCATGTCATCTTTTTCCTGAAATCAGTGCTGTTGACATGGAGATCCGGTGGTTTAAGGGGACAGACTGTGTTTGTGTCTATAAGAACAGACAGGTGACAGAGGGGAGAGGCTACAAGGGCAGAGTGAGTTTATTCACTCAGGAGCTGGACAAAGGAAACATCTCCTTACAGCTGAGAGAGAGCCGTGAATCAGATATAGGACATTACCTGTGTCAGGTGACTGATGGAGAAAGAACAGGGATGCTTACAGTAAGACTGTGGTGGCGTAAGTATCCCAGAACTTCACCTTCCTTCAAAGTAAACTCATTATCAATGGGATATAAATGAAAAAAGAAAAACATTGGTTAGCCTTTTTCAGATTAAAGAGGTACAGAGTTCAAATGATGCCAATGTGCTAAAATTTCTTTTGAATTAACAATAACTCCACAACACCTCATGGCTGTAAAGTGCAAACTCAGAAATTGCAATGGATGTGGATGCCTGACCATCACAACCAGATGTGCTACCTGAACATCCCTTTCCAAAAACCATGGGCATTAATATGGAGTAGACGCCCCCATATTAGGGAAGAACCACATATAGGTGTGACAGTAAGGTGTCCACATACTTTTGCCCCATAATGTATGTAAGGAATAAAACACTTAAAATATCAACAATGAAGTTCATTACAAATAACATCATGTCCTGAAATCTTATATTTCCTCTTATACCATAGCAATCTACCACTCCACTGATCTTTTTTTTTTTCATTTATTGAAAAAATAATGCATCAAACATTTTTTATAGTTACATACATTCACATACATTTATAATTACATTTCACTTCTGCACTGTCCACAAAACAAGTCATTCTTGCACCATCCTCTTTTTTCTCTTTCTCCTAACAAAAAAAGTGACTTTATGTTATACTATTACATATATATTTGTCTATTTCTGTCACACATAAACGATTAGTCTTTCATTCTAGACAAAGGAGCTGGTCTGCGTTACATTCTATGTTTATGTGTGCACTGTGCTGCTGGGTGATTTGTAAAAAGATAAAGGTTGCAAGTCTAACTTCCTGTTGCACCTTTCCTCTGCTGCTTCTTAACTTCTGTGTGTAACAACTTCCCGTTTTTTTTTTTCTTATTTCAGTTATTTCAGTCATTGTTTAGACTGTTCACGGTTACCTCTCAGATATGTTTAGCACTTACATTTGACTGGAGAGCAGGTGGAGGGATGACTTTCAATGGATCGCAGTGATTGAGCTGCTCTGTCTCTCACGACACCCTGTCCCAGAATCAGGTCATTTACAGGTCATTTAGCACCAGGTTCAACACAAACTTGCAGTGTGCAATCTTGTGTTGGTTTTATTAAGGCTTTTCCACTAAGTGTCATTGTTGTTCTGTGTCTTGTACTGCAGGGGTCGTTAACTAGCAGACCATGGTCCGGATACAGACTAATCTGAGTACTTATACAAAAAAAAACAAACAAATACTTTAGCATGCTTAATGGCAGCTCATATGACCAGAGACTAGCTACAGGGTTAGACCCATAAAGTCAGAAAGGGAAGAATTTCCGCAGACTCAAATCGACAATGTGGATTGTTTAAAAAAAAGTAGATGATAATATTTAAAGAAGAATGGATAGAGAATGTGTTTATTCTTCCTGCTTCACAATCGAAACAGATTTGTGTGATCTGTTCAGTCAGTCAACAGGAGTGACATGAAGCGTCACTACGAAACAAAACATAATCACTTCAACTTGCCTTAAAGCTATAAATTAATCAATATCGTCAAATTCCCTAATCAGTCGTGAACAAAATGATCCTGATGTTCTATATAAGAAGTGCTGTGGAATGGACGAAAGCACATTTAGAGGAACGTGAAACTATATACAGTAGTAATTAAATGACACAAGAAAGAAGTGCAAAACAGTAAACACTAATCAAGAGCTAAGCCTAGGAGAGAGCACACAGAGGCTAAACACATCTCTAGCTATATCTTGTGGATATTGTACTCATAGATAATTACATAATCATTAAAATACTATGTGATGGCTTACTTCTTACCACAGGAAGCTACACACACTACATTTTCAAGTAAATGACATAAATAAGTCCTTGTTGGCTTCAGGCTGAGGATACACAGGACTGCACCATGTGAGAAGAGTTGGCTCCAGCTACAAATAAAAGGGTTATACAGTATTTATTACATGTTAGATTAGATAGTGTACATACCTGGAGATAATATAAATTTTTATATTAGCAGGTCTCCATACACTACACACAGACTCTAAGGGAAACTGTTCATCTCTTACATTACCTCAGAATAAATTACACATTCATTCGTCCAGAATACAACAGAACACTACATTTTAAAATTGAAATATATCAACTGAAATATTTGTACTAGATACAAAACATTAACTGTAACTTTAAAACGTTAAATGTACCATTTTGAAATGAATAAACCGTTACTCTCTTTTGCTAACGGTTTACTGCTAACAAAGTCGCTAGCAGCGGCTAATACCAAACCGTTAGCATCACAATGCAAGTGTAGGTCAACTAAATTAGCACTTCAACTCGAAAACTGTAAGAAAAAATAAGCCAAAATACGTGCTACACATGGTAAAAACACATATACTTCATATATTTCAGTTTTTATAAGGCATTAAAGGAAATTATTTAAGAATTCTCTCAGCTGACAAAATCATACCACTCTCTCTCACGGTCCTTCCTTGAGGCTGAGGCAGAACAGGACTCTACCATTAGACTGAAAAAATAGGGAGGGGGATACCGTTTTACACACGTGCCAAAAACAAATCTGCAGGCGAACATGCAATACTTCTTATCGTATTAAAGGATACTACGATGGAAAAAAAGCATGAAAAGTGTTGTACCCTGGAGTTATGCCTTATTTATTTAAGGCTGTAGGCGCAACCGGGAACGGTTCACCCCCTCAAGAATCTCGAGGTTTGGTAGTGACATAGTCAATAATTAGAAGTGGTTTAGAGGAGGGAAAAAAAAGTCACTGCACTTCAGGGAAAGATTACAGAAAGATTAGAATTTGTCTTTCCCATCATCTGAAAGATTTCTGCCTTTGGTTCAGTAAAATAGGGCTTTCAAACGAGTATAATATACAGACGCACCCTGAAGACCTGATGTTTAAACAGGGATTTTTTTTTTTTTTACTTTAACTTAGATGATCTTAATTTTCTCATGCAGGTCCTTTTCAAACCATAAGCAGACTCTTTCAGGTAATTTTATCTCTTGTATATTTCTCTTGAATTCAATAATAATTTCTTGTATACTGCTTGTGATTATTTTTTTCTTATGGTATATAATATTTCTATCATAATCATATCTTACCAGCTTTGTATTCTGTAGCTAATCAATTTCTTTCCTCTAGTGTGGTGTCATTCCCTATGTTAACATCCAGCAGGTAGGCACACATTTATATTTAAAACTGAAAGTTGCCCTAAAAAGCATTTAAAACATTATCCTTCCTGGTAATGAAGTAATGAAATAATTTATCAAAACAGTTAAAATGCTTGTCTTCAAAAAAAAATAAAAAAATCGAAGTCTAAATTCAGCAGTCTCATTACTGTTAGTATTAGTAAGTATAATATAGTTTTAATGTTTTCATTGTCACGTCACACCTCTGGGGTTGGGGGCTTGATTCTCACCTCCAACCTATGTGCACGGCATTTGAATGTTCTCCCTGTGTTTTGGGGGTTTCCTGAAACTCCGGTTTCCTCCCCCAGTCCAAAGACGTGCAGACGTGTAGGCTTATTGGCATTTCCAAATTGTCCGTAGTGTGTGTGCGATTGTGCCATGGGAAGGGTTGGCGCCCCATCCAGTGTGTCCCCCGCCTTGTGCCCAGAGTCCCCTGTGTAGGATAAGCAGTACAGTGGGTGGATAGATAGTATAATAATAATGTTAGTACTCAAATGTCCATATAATACACAGTATGGCATCCTTTACTCTGTTCTGTTCACATCTGCAGTGGGGAAGAAAATGGACAGAAGAGGAGAAAATGAAAATGGAAGAGTCTTCTCTGCTGACTGGTAAGTTTGAAACAACAACAATCTCTTAACATTTTTATCAAGATTGTCCAAATCTCGTGTATTCTACATTCAATACATTAACTACATTTCACTGTTAATGTTTTGTTAATTACAGAATATAATACAGATGTTAAAAGCATCATGAAGGAACTTCTAAAGAAGCACAGCGCACTAGAGAAAACTGAGCAACAGTTGAAAAACACCAGGCTGGACTTAAAAAGAGCAACAGGAGAACTGGAAGATAGTACAGATCCAGACTCCTCAGGCTCTTTGTCAAAATTGGAGCCTCCAGTCAGTGAGTGGCTTTTAGTCATTCTTAAATGAAAAGCCTCCATTATATAATGTTAAAATAAAATGATAAGAATATTTCGGGAATGTTCTTGGCATGAACAATGGGATATTTTGTCTCAAAAATATGTTAAAAGCAAAATAGTTATCTTTATAAATATAACATACCCACCTGAAAATTTTTAGATTATCTTATCACACTATCTACATTTTAACTGATGGTTTTTCATCACCACTGAATCAATGGTATACCGTTAATAATTCACTAGCCTGCCAAATCATATAATGAAGTTGACTGACAGTAAATTAAGTGTCTCATTCTTGTTCGTTATCAGTGGGTGGAGCATCATCAAGTTCAGATTCTTCACAATTGAGGCTGGTGTTGCTGGGGAGGACGGGGTCTGGAAAAAGTGCAGCAGGAAACACCATCCTGGGCAGAGAGGAGAGGAACCAGGATGTCTCAACTGCAGCTACATCTATAGCCACCCAGCAGAGTGAGAGCACACAGGGGGAGGTGGCTGGCAGGAAGGTGACTGTGGTGGACACTCCTGACTGGTTCTCTCCTGGAATCCCTCTGGAGAAAGTGAGGCAGGATGTGGGACTCTGTGTCCGTCTGTCTGCTCCGGGACCCCACGCCTTCCTCCTGGTCATACCTGTAAAGCAGCCTACAGGAGAGGAGAGAGGGATGCTGGAGAAAATGGAGGACATTTTTGGAGAGGGATGTTGGGAGACCACCTTCCTGCTGTTCACTGTTTCTGATGAAGTTCAGAAGAAGAGCATTGCGGAGTTTATCCAATCAGGAGACCAGGAGGTCCAGAGACTTGTAGAGAAATGTGGGAACAGGTTTCACTGTCTCAACATTAAGGAGAGTGGAGATGGTTCTCAGGTCTCAGAGCTGCTGGAGAAGATAGAGAAGATGGTAGTGCAAAATGAAGGGAGATTCCACAGTGAGATCTACCTGGATACAGAATCTGAGATTGAAAAAATTATGATGTGGGCTAAAGGAAAGAAGATAGCAAAAGAAGTAAGGGAAATGGAAGTGAAACTAGAGCAGGAGGTCCAGAATTCTCTGAAAAAGATAGAAGGAATGATCCAGGAGCATGAAAAAGATATCACACAGCTGAACAGTCAAATAGAAGAACTGGAAGGAAAAATTAAAGAAGAAATGGATGAAGTGAAAAAAGAGAAACTGAAAAGAGAAATGGAAGGAGAAATGCATAAGAGGACAAAGATTGAGAATGTAATTATAATACTGAATGAAAAGATAGAGTGGGAGAGGATAGAGATGGAGGAGAGACTCAGACAAAAGGTAGAGGAAATCAGGAAGGCCTATGAAGGAGAGGCTAGAATGGAGGAAGAGAGAAACCTTATGAAGATTATGCTTCCCAAAATCCAGAAAGATATTTTGATCTCGAAAGCAAAGATGGAGGAAGATTTCAGAGCACAGATCGAAGAGAAGGATAGAGAGCTGGAGTTACTGAAACAGGCCCTGATACAGCTTAGAGAAGAGACAAAAGAATCCATATTGGGAAAAGAGGCTCAAGAAGAGCCTGGAGAAATTGTCTCCCAAAATAAGTGTAGAAAACGTGGTGGGAGTATATGATTACTGATAATTTCCCTTTTGTTTTTACACACAGTGATAAGTTTTACAATGCAAATCTATGTTTAAATCTGACACATTTGCTGGAGAGAAGACGATCTACTTTTGACTGTTGGAAACCCGCCTTATACGAAAGTGGTGGAAATGATTTTTGTTGGATTCAGTAGGAATTACTTGAGAAAAGCAGTTAGTACAGTTGCTAGACCTAACCCTCATTTTATCCTTAACTATTAGTAACTTTTCCTGTTGTTTATGATTATCAATTCTAATTTAGTGTAGTTACACCATGCTTGTCTGTAATGCTGCGTAACCGTGCATCAATGGGAGTCTAATAAATGTTATTTACAAAAGTGATGAGGCCAATTTGTGATGATTGAATTGTAATCTTTGCTCAGTAATTTCATTTTGTAACCTAATTTTTATGCACCAAACATATGGAGCACACATATCAGTAAACTTTCGTCAGACTCCACTGATTCACAAAAAAAATTGCTAAAAACCTTTTTTTTTTTTCAATTTAACGTTTAACTACATTTTATTACTTGTGTTACCGGCCTCAGACCTAGGGGATATCTGGGTCGGCAACTAAGGACACACAGGCGGTTAAGCACTGTGTACCTGTGAAACTGTGAAACAATAGAGACAGACAAAATGAGTGTCGTTCACTCACTCACTCACTCACATTATTTAACCGCTTTATCCCATGGTCCATATAATAGCATTTTATTTTGGTTGCCTTTTTTCTTTATTTCTCCATTTTTACTTCACACTCTAAAGCCCATTGAGCTTTATTATTATTATTATTATTATTATTATTACCAGTTCCAAACAAGGCAGAGGATTATGAGCTATGAAGTTCAAAAAAAAAAAAACCAGACACAGTGCATTGTGATGAACTTATATGAATGAAACTTTAACAAGCTTTGAAACAACGTGGCTGTAGCTGCACGCTTTTCATTAATTTTTCTCCAGTGACATCATGATTACCATTTGTGTCTCACTGATATTACATTTACAAATATGTATGTAAAATGAAGGTAAATTCTGGCACCACTTTGTGAACTAAAAGGCTGACAAGTTTTAATGGAAAATAAAAACACAACAGCAGTAGAACTGAATAGTAGAATAGAACATAATTGAAATAGCAGTAGTGATATTGTAGCCTGTGTAACTGTTACTTCTTCTGGTTTAGGTAAAACTAACCCATTTAGAATGTAACCAATTTAAATTACTCAAATGAATTTTATGCAATACAAAATGTATTGTAAATGTGAAAAATGTTAACTGTATCCACTTCATTTCCTCCCATTTCTAATTTACTCTCTCATCTGTGCACACAGGTGAACTCTCATGCAATAGGACCCCCATTGCTAAGTATCATGAGTGTCCTGTCTTCCACTTGTAAGCCTTTATCAGAGTTTCAGGATGTTCTGAGCTGGTGCTTTTTTTTATCCCATTGTTGGTATGTAATTCAACCTCTGTGCTGCTCTTTCACACACCCATCCCTCCACTTGCTTACTGAGGTCAGAGGTCGCACCGAAGAGCTCACAGTCAGACTCATCATCATCCTGAAAAGAGGTATGCTCACAGTTATAAGATGCTGCATCATTCCTATTTTTATCTGAAACAAAAACATACAATATATACATGGGACTGCTGGAGTATTCCCATGATTTGTATAACAAAAATGGAGGTGTTTATTTAGGATTTTTTAGGAATTGTGAGTATCAGCACTTTGTAAAGCTGTAACTGTAAGTTTTCAGACACAGGAAAATCTTCTGGCCTGAGGGCTTTATGCTTTGCGGTGTTTAGTAACGTGACAAGCTGGAGTTTAATGTCTTATTAACTTTAAGTGAAAGAAGAAAGAACAGGGACAGGGAACGACTCTTTATAGCTGCTATGGCGTAAATGATGAAAGGAACTAACTTCTTTAGCAGAAATTTCACATCATTAAACATATCATCACACCCAGTCATGTTTCATTCTTTATATAGCTGATTTACAAGGCAGAAATCTAGTCTATAGTGTTTATTTATAAATTTTGCTGAAATGCCAGATTGTTGTCAGATGTCAGATGTCAGAGTTGGTATCGTGGTGTAAAATATATATATGTGTGTGTGTGTGTGTGTGATATGGTATAGTAATAATTGCAATGAATACCATGAACAGGAAGGAATCTAAACCATCTCCAGAACTATGTGACTGGCTCATTTTCACCAGCATGCGCTTTCCATTGATTTGTGATTGCAGCCAGTCCTACACACACACACACACATACACAGTCACAGGTAAGAGACCAAAGAAACAGAATTAGGACTTTTCCAGAAACTGTACAGTGCCCCGGTTATTTGAGAAAAATGCATGTGATAGACTCAGTAAATGGGAGCTGACTTATTGTGCATATCAACACATGGTTTACAGACAGTAATTGTACATCTATGTTTTGCTTTAATAAAATAAATAGTATAGATAAAATGTGGAAACTCAGTGTATGATAGGTATGTAGCTAACAGTGCTGCTGTTTATACCTCTTATGGATGTAGCCAAATACAGATACACTTACTGATATTTTTTTTTTAAGAAAGAATGCAAGAATGCATGAAAAGTAGGTTTTTCTTTCATGCAGTTAACACACACCAAAAAAAAGCAGATATTGTGGTTTGTTGTGCTATAAACTGCATTGATCATAATTACACAGCTTCTGCACAAACTACACTTCTTCATTTTAAAAACAGTACTGGAAAGAAGCCTATAAGTTAAACAAAACTCTGTTAATGCCAGTGCCTACATTTTGTATATGCTTGTGTGTCCATGTGCATGTGTGTTTGTACCCTGTTTGATTCTGTTACAGTTGCGAGGTTGGCCATCCTTTCGGCACAAAACCTTTCAGCTGTGTGACAGTTGCCCTGATTACTCCAGAACAAATAGAACATTTCGGCATGGAGATACCATAACTCTGGAAGATCACAAAAAAGTGCACATGATGTTTTCTGATATACACCATATGGCCAAAAGTATGTGGACACCTGACCAATCACACCCATATGAGCTTTCTGAACATTCCATTCCACGATTAGTTCCCCTTTGCTGTTGTAATAACCCCTACTGAGTAACACTTTCTATGAAGCCCGTGCTCATCATGAATTATAGCCCCATTTATAATTATTTATAAGCAAGGATTACTGTTCTATAAATACATTTATAAAGACACATCAAAACCTATACTTCATAATAACAGTTATGATTACATTTATATTATTGTTATAATTACTTATAAATGATGCACTTGCTTTTTCAATGCCCATGCTAATAATGCATTATACACCAATTTATAAATATTAATTAGTTAGTCTTATGGTCTCATGAATACATTCATGGAACCATAAGACTGACTAATTAATACTTATAGATTGCACTGAAAAAGCTAGTGCATCACTTAAGAAACAGCCACAAGAGCATTAGTGAGGCCAGGCACTGATGTTGGGCGAGGAGGCTTGGCACATAGTCAGTGTTCCCTTTCACTGCAAAGGTGTTCAGAGGGGTTGAGGTCAGGGCTTGGTGTATAGGCCACTCAAGTTCTTCCACACCAAACCATGTCTTAATGGACCTCACATTGTGCATAGGGGCATTGTCATGCTGGAACATGTTTGGGCCTCTAAGTTCCAGTGAAAGGAAATCTGAATGCTACAGCATACAAAGACATTTGTTACAATTCTGTGCTTCCAATTTTGTGGCAACAGTTTGAGGAAAGCTCACTTTCATATAAGGGTGTGATGGGCAGGTGTTCACATACTTTTGGCCATATATTGTATTAGGAATATTTTAGTACATTTTAAGTTTTTTCATATATCAACCACAATAAATTAACATTACGTTAATTAAGATAATTGGACATTTACCTTGGTTAGTCTTTTGGTTGTTCAACACTGCTGCCCCACTTTGTCTAAACTGGTAGTCTACAAAATAACAAATTACAAGTTTTATTACAACCTAGGGGTGTAATGGCACTTGTGCAAATATGATATCAGATTAATCATTACCTACAAAAATAATCAGGAATCATTCTAGGTTCTGGTCTACTTCTATAAGGTCACACTTAAGCATCATGCATTCACCTGTCCACAGTTTTATACAATCTGCTGTTAAAGCATCCCTCAGTTTGTCCACGTATCTCTGCGTTCAGCAGTTCTGTGCTTCCAACTTTGTGGCAACAGTTTGAGGAAGGCTCACATTCATGTAAGGGTGTGATGGCCAGGTACTTTTGGCCGTATATTGTATAAGGAATGTTTTAGTACATTTTAAGGTTTTTCATACATTAACCACAATAAATTAACATTATGTTAATTAAGATAATTGGACATTTACCTTGGTTAGTTTTCTGGTCATTCAACACTGCTGCCCCACTTTGTCTAAAATGGTAGTCTACAAAAGAACAAATTACAAGTTTTATTACAACTTAGGGGTATAATGCACTGCCATTATCAGTATTTCTATCTGTTCAGTGCTCCCAAAATCTGTATCTGTATATGGATCTGAAACTCAAGTGGATAAGATTTTCATTTATTAACAATGAAGTATGATGAAAACCATGTTCAATGAATGTACAATTTATCTTTTAAGACAGTAGCAGATATGGTGCCTAGCCTGTGGTCTGCATGGCCTGTATGTAGCAGCAGCTCTGCTAGGAAGTGACAAGGGTATGTTTCTAAACTGATACCGTATATGCACAAGTGCCACAAAGCAACCACAGGAACAACATATGAGTAGCCCAGAGACTGCTCAGAACAAAGGCACCAAACAGGGCAAAAAAGGCAGAAACAGTGCAAACTTCCCTGCCACCGATAAAAGCAACAGACATGGCATTGCACGCAATCAAAGACCAAAGAACACATGGAGGATCAAGACAAGGGATAATTCAACCAAGTCACATTTACAGCATTTGGCAGACACCCTTGTCCAGGGCAACTTACATTTGTCTCATTTATACAACTGAGCAGTTGAGGGCCCAGCAGCACCAGCAGCATGGCAGTGCTGGGATTTGAACTCAAAACCTTCTGATCAGTTGGCTAACAGCTTAACCACTGAGCTAACAGGCTACTGGGGTTGGAAGTTTGGGGCTGAAAATACAAATGCACCTCCTATTCATAATCCGTGTATTCATTTACATTATAGAATACATTATGTATTAATTCTGAGTATTCATAATTAGTTACCCTACTACAGCCAGAGCACAAGTGTCAAAAAGAAAACCTTGTTTAGGAAGTTGTGCTGTGTACTTTACCCTCTGTACTCAAACCACTAACCTCTATACATATATATATATATATATATATATATATATATATATATATATATATATATATATATATATATATACACACACACACTTCACTTAGGAAGTTATACTGAGGAAAAGTAAATATTCAGCTTATGATCTTTCTCGACGATAAATACATTTGCCAGATGTGTTGACAAAACTCACAGTGTATTCCCGTGACAAAAAGGATGGTGGTCAGTAAGAAGATGTTTATGATGAGAAGTAGAACCATTCTCTTCTTCCCTACATTTTAAAGGCAATTAATAGACAAATGAAAACCACAGTAGTAGATGATTTAAGTATTCATTTCACTTGACACTAACAAAATATATATTTCTTTATGATTAATCATTACCTACAAAAATAATCAGAAATCATTCCAGATTCTGGTCTACTTCTATAAGGTCACACTAAAGTATCATGCATTCACCTGTCACAGTTTTATACAATCTGCTCTTAAAGCATCCCTCAGTTTATCCACCTATCTATGCATTCATCTGTCCACCCCTTCCTTACCTGAAGCATTTCTTGCAGCTACTGTTGGTGGGGTCTGCAGAGACTGATATATGTCCTCAGTTTTTGTTTGCTCCTTTGGATCATCATATACATTCAGTGACCCGGAATGTCTCTGCTGCATCTCCATTATCCAAAAAATACTCACTATAAACAACTGGACAAAGAGGCTAAGGAAACAATATACTTCAAGCAAGGCTAGAGACTTTTTACTTTCTGGTGAAGTGCAACCTTACGTATAGCATTTCAGAGGTCCCGCAGACACCAGCACAGCACATATACAAACCATACTTCCGTCTACTTGTAGTTTCTATTGCAGGAAAACCACATGAATATTTTCCCCTGTGAGTTTGACACCATACAGCTAAAATCAAATCCATGCATTTAATGTATAAGGATAAAATTTAAATCACGAATGTACAATTATTAATGTGAACTGAGAGTATGTATTTGAAAACTGATGTATGGTTTTGATACATTTTACTCTGGGGAGAAATACCAATAAGGACATATATATAAAATGTTCTGAAGTATTCTCTCCTTAATCCTGAAATGCAAGGAAAAATTCCATTCATCAAGTTAGTATTACACTCTCCATTTCACATGACATCACTAGTCATATGATTTGACATTCATTAACAAAATGACATTATTTTTATGATTTTGTCACTCTACAAACCAACTCTACAAATCAACCGAACTGGCATGAACCAGCAAATCAACTGATTCTTGTTCAACTGAACAAGAAGTCAACAGATAATTGTGATGTTAAAAAATAAAACACTTGGAGATATGCGATTATTTTCCAACAGTACCACGTCCAAAAGTGTTTTATTCCCATTATTCCACAGCAATTTTTTTTTTGTTAACAAGACAGAAAATAAAGCAAAGCAAAGTAAAAACAAAAAGAGAAATGTTGATAGTCTGTATATTAAGATTGTTTGTAAAGTTTATTGGACAGTTTTTTTGCTGTTGAAGCTTGTTAGTTTTGTGAGATTTAAGATTTTGTGCAATGGCTCTTGATGTCTTCGCCACTGCCAGCCAGTTACTGCACCATAAACTGCACTAACAATCTTTGGATTCCCACGCCATTAGGAGAAATGATAAGACAAGAAAATATGAGACCAAACATTACTTAACATTTATGCTCTCTTGCCAGTCTTGCTCACAAATTTATAATTAGGTGAAACTTGGACATATCAAACATGTCAATCAAACATGTATATATCTGCATAGAAAAGTTCTCAGCAAGTGCGAATGAAGTGATTTCTATGACAATTTGTACACTCCATTTCCTCTGAACTACACATGTTGGCTAGCTAGCAGAATTAGCTGGCATGGTTGCATTAAACCAAATTTGATTGTAGCAAATTTTTAAAATATTATGTAAAGGATGTTATGTATTTAAGTGCTCCTATTTACTTATATCTAGAACAAGGTGACAAGTTGTGTATTGCGAGAAATTGCAATGTCCTTTAATGGACCCATAAGTGGTGAAATATTAACAACATGATCTTGAACATCATTGATTATGTTTATTTACTTGACAAGTTTGAGCAAATTAGTTGAGAATGTAACAACCAGGATCTTCAAGTGCTCTTTTTATCTTATGTAATGAACCTCGTTTATATAGCCTGTACCTGCAATTGCAAAACAAGCTATTTGCAAAAACAATTTGAGATTCATTTACTATCAGCTGGTTCCAATTGGCTAGCAGGTCTAAGTTCCTCCTGTCTTTTAGAAAATATAAAACATCAATATAAAGTTTATTTTAAGTTAATTTTAGTCAGGTTAATTGCAGTTAACAAATGTCTTATAACAGATTATTTTGGACTTTTGTAGAACTGAGTACAATGGCATTAGAATACTATTGTAGTCAAGATTTAATAAATGAATATATCTCTGATACAAATGATAAAAAGTGCAAGAATAACTATACAACTATGTCAATAAATAAATAATACTGAATTGTTATAATGTTATTGTATTGTATTTTGCTGCAGTTTTGTAATGTTGTTTCATCATACTTATTTTCACAATAACACTATCACATTTCAGTTCCTTTTTAGCATTGTGTTTCTGAGCTTATTGACGTCTTCCATGTGGTTCCAGCTAACATAACTTTGTCACACACTTCCCTAGGTAGTTTCACACTATTTATTGCCCGCTCTAGGCAAAAATATTTAATAGCAAAGGATTGCTCTCTCACTGAATAGCCCCATTTGGGCTGACTGACAGATTACAAGCATTAAATAAAAATGTCTCATTCTAAAATGAAAAAAAAAGGAAAAAAAATGGCATTATGAAATAAAATTAGTCTTTTGAAAAAAAAGTAATAAAAAAACATTTATTATAAAATAAAAACAAACTGAAATATGACAATGAGTATAAATAATAGATAATATACACTAATGGATTCAGTATTATTTAATTATTAACTCATTTATTTATTTGCATTTATTCATTATTAAAATCATTCCTGTCATCCAAAAACACAGGATCACTGACATTTTTAATATTAACCTCTTATCTTGTGTCTATATCATAACAACCTGCTGGTCTTTTAGTATTATATGTACAAATATTTGTGAGACATTTCTGATCATAAATGCTTAAAATTCTCCAGGCCACAGTGCTAAATACATTTTCAAAAAAGCAGTATAATCTTATAAACATAATCTTATGTGGTGAAGATTGTGCTTGCTCTTATCATAAAACAATGATATACGTGCTGTATTGGTGTGGTATGACTAGGTGTGGTATAACAAAGTGAAAGCACTACTGTTATATTGACTTTTTTTTTAGTGCAAACTAAAGAACAATTGTTTTGTGGAAAAATCATAAGGCTACAGAATTATCTTTGGGATTTGATTACTTTGCAGTAATCATGCAGCAATGCAGCAATCTAGTCTACAGTGTATATTTATAAATGTTGCCATGTCAGATTATTCTAGAATGGATATGATTGATAAAAAATATATATAGCTTATGATACTGCATAGTAGTAAACCTGATGAACACGATCATGTGCCTGAATCTACATGGTCTCTATGGCAATTCATGGGCAGCCGAGTTGTCCTTTTTCACCAACAGGTGCTTTCCATTGATTTGTGATTGCAGCCAGTCCTGTACTCACACACACACACACACACACACATAGAAAAAGAATTACCTTTTTAGAACAAAATGGTGCTTCACTCACGTATGGATTCATTTGTGGCTTATTGTGGTTCATATCAGCTGATGGTTGTGATAAAATAAGCTGACTAATTGTAGATAATAAAAGATGGCTTACAATAAGTAAATGCAGTAAATCTTTAAATTGTGCCTATATGCAGCTTTACCTGATAAAATAACCTGTTAGTGTAGGTAAAAGATGTCAACTCAGTATATCTGAAGTCTTTACGATATTTAGTAAAAACATAAGATGAAAGGGTCAGTGCATGAGAAAACTACAGTGTTCTTACAGTAACTCTTACCACTAAGAGTGTTCTCACGTTTTTACCACATACAGGCCCAAAATGTCCGATGGAACTGAAAAGCAGATCTTGTGGCTTAATGGGCTAGAAACTGCACTGACCATAGTGACAACTCTCAAGAATATTAAATATCACAGGGCTTTGACGCAAAATAAAACATAGTTTTCGCTTTTGTCCAGCTGCCCTAAGGATGCGTGGAATGATGGCACCAACAAAAAAAAAGAACAGCACAAAAAAATAGCAGAGCAGAGCAAACAGCAAACTGCCCCATTTACAAAAGCAATAAACATGGTGTTGCATTACTGACACACAGACACACATTATTCCTGGAAGATCATGGCCAGGGATATCTAACCAAGTTTGGATCTGGAAATCCACCACAGAAAAAAAAACCCAAAACACTAGCATGCCTTCTATTCGTATCTATATTTGTATCCATTTACCTGTCATTTCAAATAATGTATTCAGGTTGTGCTGTGTACTTTACCTTCTGTTCTCAAACTACTAACAACTCGAATTTGTGATATAGCATATATACAATAAGTTTGTTGTTTGCATACAACAAAAAGACCTCACTTAGAAAGTAATGCTGAGGAAAAGTCTTGTTTTTCTCTACTGTAAATATGCAGCATGTGATCTTTCTGGACAATAAACACATTTGCCACAGTGTATCCCCGTAAGCAAAAGGTCAGTTTGTCCATCCGTCTGTGCATTCAGCCATCCACCCCTTCCTTACTTGAAGCTTTTCTTGAAACTACTGATAGTGGGGTCTGCAGAGTCTGACAGATGTCCTTGGTCTTTGTTTGTTCTTGATTATCATACACATTTAGTGACACAAAATGCTTCTGCTGCAGCTCCATTATCCAAAAAATACCTTCTACAATAACCAGCCCAAGAGACTAAAAAACCCATACTAACCCATTACAAGCAAGCTTTGCAATTTTTTAGGCTTTCAGATGACATTCAATCTCACATACAGCAAACACTAACACAGCATATTTACAAAACCCTCTTGCACTACTTCTATTTTTGTCTGCTAGAAGACAGCCACATGAATGTGGTTATCCCTGGCATGTATTTAATGTATAAGGATAAAATATCTACCACATATGTACAGGTATTGTGATGAACTGTGTGCAACATCAGTGAGAACTTATGTTTTAGATATACTGTATTTTAATCTAAGAGCATGTTCTGAAATATCCTCTCTGTATTCTCTCCTCAATGTGGAAATACCAGTGAAAATCCCTTTCATGAAGTCATTATTGTGTTCTTCTTGCTACATCACTAGTTACATGGACTGATATCCATGAACAAAATCAAAGGTAACACATTAGGTGGATAATCTGTCTCTGTCAACTTTCTGGGTAAGTTCATGTTTACTTGGTTCCTTAGGCCTCTACTTCAGCTAATAAAATAATGGGTGTGATTTAACCAAGGATAATGATAAGGCAAGTTGGCAACAGTGTTTTAAAAACAGACGGTCTAACAGTGCCATATAAACTTACATGTATAACCTTGTGACTGTATTACCCTGTAAGGGAAAGCAAAAGTAAATTAGACCTTAGACCCTTGTTCTGTTGTTATTGGTACAACCTGTTCTAAGTTGTCTTGAGGTGAAAGTGCAGTCAATATTTTTTAAGTGTTACATAATTACGTACTGAACATTGTAGCAAGCAGTGTAATGTGGAAAATAAGCAGGCCATGAAATGTTCTTTAATGGAACTATAAATGAAAGTTAAATATTAATAACTTACTCTTGGTGTAGAAATAAAATGAATTCTATATAATGTTCTAGACATGCGTGTACCGCCAGGTGTACGATATGTATCTATCTATAACAGATGTGTAAAATCTTATCCGGAAAGGACCGGCGTGGGCACAAGTTTTCATTCCAACTAAGCTGAAGCCACACCCGAGTCTACTGAAATCCAAGATCAACTGATTAAATGGGTCAAATCAGGTGTGTCTCCTGCTTGATTGGAATGAAACCCTGCACCCACACCGGCTCTTTGCAGATAAGATTGGACACCCCTGATCTCTATCTATCTATCTATCTATCTATCTATCTATCTATCTATCTATCTATCTGTCTGTCTATCTATTTAAATTGTAGAAAGGTGAATTAAAATACCAAACAACCCACACAAGTCATAAATACATAATTAATAAGACATGAATTAGTCTACAAATGCGGGCACTTACTGTACATCTTATGTCCAGTGCCCTTTTTTTTTTAACTATTAGCACACTACATCCAGTATGTGGCAGCAAATGCATACTACACATGCTACAGATAGAGAAAAGGAAATGTAGATTCAGTAGTTTCTTTACATCTTTACAGGAGACAGTTAAACCAAAGTGTTGTAGGAGTAGGTCAGGAAATTGTTTATCTTCGAACACCACTGATTATTCCTGTTTATTTGTCAATTTTGAGTAGGTCAGGCAATGTTAGAGGTTTTAGAGCTAAAATTCATACAAAAAGGAGATTAGTATCAGTGTGAGAAATTATAGACAAGAAGACAAACCATTTTAACAAATAACACAAGTGTAAGTTGGGCAAATAGTGTGTGTTAGCCTACAAAATGAACGGCAGTTAGTGAGACCTGGTGGATAAAGAGTTAAAAATGAAACCAAAGCCGGAGATATTCATAACGAAAGTGAAAGGTGAATGTGTTTTTGCGCAGTCACACTGCAGACTCTGAAGAAAACAGTCGAGGTCAGTAAATGCTCCTGAAAAGTTTGAAGCTTTAACTTTTTCTTTTTTAAACAGAGAAACATTGTGGTGCTGTGTGTATGTATATGCGTGTGCATATATGTGTGTCACTTTGTCATCTTAATCTTAGTATTTTTGTTTTTCTTCACCCTTCCTCTCTACATCCGCCCTTCAGTAAACAGTGCAAAGCTGCAAAGCTGAAACAATTTGACACTGAGTAGCTTGCCTTTTTTTTTTTTAAAGCTATTTTGAAACAGACAGACAGAAGCAGCTGTTAAAAAGGTAAGGCATTATGTACACAAAGACAGCTGTTAGTGAGTCACATTCGGTTGAATAACAGTTATTCAGAGTATAAAAGCTGCAAAACAAGCTTGACAAGAAGCATAAACATGATCAAAACAATATAAGATGATAAGGGTCATACATAATATTTAGCTGACTGTCTAACACCACTATGCTATGGATTTTTTTTTAAAACTTTTAAGATGTGTATGATTATGTACCTTTGTAAACACGTTTGCTTCTTATTTAATATTCTGTACTTAAGTTTTTTTCTAGTAATCAGATAACATGGACAGAAAGCCGAATCAACAGAATGGCAGTGAAGCAAATCAGCCACTCATAGAAGAGTCAAGGTCAGACACCAGCACATCAGATGAGTCACAGCCGAGCACGACTTCTGAAAGTGAAAATGTTAACCCCTCTAAGAACAAGGAGAACCATGATGGCCAAAAAGAACAAAAAACCTCCGGTAGGAGTTCAAAACTAGTTTCTTCTTCATGCTTTTATACAGATTTTATGCCATTTCTATATGCTGCTGTCTGTAGCTGAACCAAGCATGTAAATGTATGATAGAAATGAATATAAATAAAGATTATTAGGTTGAACCATGATAACAGGCCCTCTACTGTACAAATGTGTATGTCTACTGTACGTCTACAGCAGCAACATCAGTTACAGGAAAACAGTACAATAGAGCAAATCAGAACTCCTATGAACATTATTAACTGTTTTGTAGTTAAAATGTTAAACTAAGTACATTTTGTAAGCTTAGACATACTTAGAAAATAAAACCAACTACAATGATAATAATAATAAATTTTTTTTTATTATATTTACAAGTGGACCTAGCAATTGTTTCATCAATTGCAGGTGCTCTACTGTGATTTTATTTCAGTCATATCAGTGTTTTTCTCCACTAACAAAATTACAGATCAAATACATATTACATTAGATTAAATGCAAATTAGATCAAAGGGGGGTTGTGGGTTTAAAATGTTAGAACCTTGCTTGTGATTGCAATACGTGCACAAGAGAAACATATTTCAGTTCAGGAAAAGTAGTAGTTTATATGCACTATATGGCCAAAAGTATGTGGACACCTGACTATTATACCCATATGTGGACCTTTCCAACATCTTTGGGTTGAATTGAGCATGAAGCGACTATGTACGGCTAAGTCTTCTTCCAACATCAGTTACCAACCTCACTAATGCTCCTGTGGCTGAATGCGCAGAATTTCCACTTTCCTTCCCAGAAGCGTGGAGGCTGTTAGACATTGGAATGGGATGTTCATCAAGCACATATAGGTGTGATGGTCAGGTGTCCACATTCTTTTGGCCATGTTGTGTTGTAATGTAAAAATTTCACCATGTGATGAGTTTTCCCAGGCCGTCACACATATACTTTTAAAGAGAAGCAGTGTAGGATGTCTCTTGATGAAGGTTATTTGGTTTTCCAGAAGATGACGCTGTTGGCACATCCAGTGCCTGTGCACATGAGTTGCAACAAGTAGAACCAGGTAATGAAAAGGGTAATGCACACACACACACACACACACACACACACGCTATTACAGAGACACAGACATAATAAACTGAACTGAAACCATACAGTATACATAATTACAAATGGAATACTTTAAGTAGTATCTATGCCAAAAAGTTTCTTGTTTACCTTTAAGAAGTATGTGCAGAATTGTGTACCTTTATTACATTTATTATCCAAGTACGACAACAGCTAAACAAATTGCTGATAAACTGAATGGTCATTAATAATAGTAAAAAAAAGGTATAACATTATTACAGTATTACAATTACAAGCATTTTTCAGCACAGAGTTGACTTTCTACAATCTCTTCACAAAATCTTCGCAGTAAAACTTTTAATGATCATTTACAGCTAATTTTGCAAATTTCCAAATGATTTTCAAACATGTACTTATATTTTATAGCTCCTTTACTAATGATGGAATACATTGTAACGGTTCAGGAAAAATTGTACATTGTAATCAAAAGTGCACACCTGAGCAACTACATGAACTTTCATTGGTGAAAGTTTTATTTTATAAAAAACTTGCTTAAACTGTTATAAACTAATGGCTTGTGTATCTCTATTAAATGACTAATTAATAGTGTATACACAAATTAACAATGGAATAATGGAATGATTGAAATTTGGTGGATTTGATGGATTTTTTTTTTTTTTAATTAAAAGTAAAAATTGAGTCAATCATCCCCAGTCTCCCCTATTTTCTTAAGGGGACAGAGATAATTTGATTATGATACCCAAACATATGAGTAGTTCTTAATATCTTAATAATAATGACTAATTAATAATTCCTATTTTTATTTACAGGGAAGATTACAGACATATTTTCAGGAAATAAGTTTTTTGTTCTTCTCTCTGGAAATACATTAAGTGCCCATACGAAAATCGTGGATCATCTTAAAAACCAAAGACCAGATCTGCAGGAAGTGCAAACAGTGGATGAGTGTGATTTCGTTCTGGTTTTCTGTCCTGTTGTTTCGCGAGCTGGAACTGACATTGAAGCAGCAGTGGGAAAGCTTCAGAATGCTGCAGGTATTAAACTGTGTAAGGAATAAATGTGTTATAGAAAAATAATCAGTGACATGATACAGCCTGACACAAAGCAGAGTTACTGTTACCACCCCAAAGTTGATTATTTAACTATAAAAAGATGTCCTGAAGTGTTTTATTCTTATATCAATGCAATTTGTTGTGAAAGTATATATTTATTTGTTAAAAACTGACATGTCACACCTTTTTATCAGTTTATAGTTATGTTTAATGTTGTGGAACTGCGGTGAGACAAATTAGTTCCTATTATCACTGCATATTAGAACAGCTTAAACAGTCGTTCCTGAACTAGCATCTCGTCTTCTCTATTGATGATAATAACAAAAAAGCAGCTTGTCATGTTATTAAGAAATTGCAAAGGCCTCTAACATGAAGACTTGCCATAATATTTAAAATTACAGCTTTACCTCTGACTTTTAAAAAGCACTGGCACATAGTTGCTAAATAAAGGTCTTTAACTTGGAAATCCCACCCTATCAACATTAACATCCTGTGTAAGTTGTTACTTTAGAAACATGAATGTATTAGAATGAGTGCATTAATATAAACCTGTCAGAGCTACTTTTATAGAAAATACATCAATACTTTCTGAAAAGCAGAATCAGCACTGCAGTATAAGTTACGATATTGTATAAAATATGTAATGGATTGTATATTCTGAGTAAATGTATTGTATGTTTTCTCTAGGTACCAAACCTGCTGTACTAGTGGTGCTCCATCACACATTTGAACCAGAGTGTGTTGTACCAGACAGCAGCAGTGCTGTGACCAGAAAGAATTCAATCACAGTAGACTGTCTGTTCCATGAAGATAAGGGATTACTGCAGTGCCATAAAAATGATGAATCACTGGCCAGAATTACAAACATTATAAAATCCCAGGTACCTGTTAATTTACTACTTTGACCATTTTTGTTTTATTTTTAGCTACTAAGATCCTAAAGCTCCTAACCAGCCAAAGGTTTAAAGTTCTTTTGGAAAGAATTTTGCACATTTTAAGAACACAACAATAACAACAACTTACAGCAGGTGCACTATACAATGTGTATCTTTGAATTTGTATTGTACTTGTTGATCGCTCCTTGCTTAATAGTGTAAGCAGATTTTTCATTATACTGTATGTAGTAACAGTTGAGATAGTGGAGTGCCTAGTTGTCCCATAAACATGTATATATTTTTTTAAGCATCTTTCCTTCTCTTAGGCTTAAAAATAGGGTTCTCAAAGTGGAATCTGTAAAGTACAGTTAGTTAGCATTTTAGTTTTTAGAAATATTAATTGGTTTAAAATGTCACTTGACTCAAATACAAACCATAATACTCAAACATTAATAATGTAATTCCATATATGTCAATAATGCCTAATGCCTAACTTGAACATAAATGACCATTTTAATTTAAATGTTTTCTGTGGGTGTAATTCCTGTGGCTGTACGGGAATTAAATATTTCTTAGCACCAATAAATAGCCCAAATATTACTATACACATTTAAATAATGAACCTAATTATCCATGGAATGTGGTCCATGGAATATAGTATCTTACAGTTAAATGGGTTCTTAGAAAAATATTTAAAGAAAAGTGTATGTTTAAAGAAAAGGAATGTTTTGCTGCGTGTGGCACTAAAGGGGAGAAATATAACACTTACAGTACTACCAAAAATCTGGTCTTAGGACAGTTTTTTCAAAATTGCAACTAGGAACCCCTTTAAGTGTCAAATAAATGCCATGGATCAGCTCAGGGTTGTTTTACTTTATGAAAATTTACCAGTTTTTCCAAATATATCCGCTCATTATTCAAATGTGTATATAATATTATTTATTTACTTATTTATTTATTTGAGCTGTAGAGTTTTTATTTCCTGAACTTTAAACTCACAGAATACATTATGTCCAAGTTGACATTATGTACAGGCAACTTGTTTTTAAGGTCGGGTTTGGATTAAACTCATTCATTTCAACCGAAACAGGCTAATAACTATATAAACATCAATGATATATAAAATAAAATTGGTAATGATGACTTGACATTACGACCAGAGTAACTAAATTTAAAAAAGGACCCTGTACCCAGCTTAGAGGGCCAGTGTCTTGATTGGGGTATAATAATCATTTTAGCAACAATGATAACATTTGAATTTTTGACCTTCAGGTAATAACAATTACAGTACCATGTTACCATGTACCAGCATATACATGTGATTTACTCCATTTGTTGTCTTAATGGTTTGGTTTGTTTGGTTTTAAACTTAATCCATTTTAAATCTGAATGCAATCATTGCAGCTTGGGCTTCAAATATTTTGCTAGTGGTAGAACTTCAAAAAGAAGCAAGTACAAGCATTATGAAAACTGTTCACTGAATGTATTTTGTGTCAAAGCATTCAAAACTTTGAAAAAGTAAAAAAAAAAAAAAAATCTTTAAAAGGGACTGAATATAATTATTTTCTTCTTTTAGGCATCAAAAGAAAATGGTTCTTCCTGGTCAGGTAGTTTATCTTGTTTATTTGAATTATTATATATTATGCAAATATAGTACTTACTGTTTTTTTTTTGCTGAGAAAAATGTAATGTTTTTCAATTAATTGATTCACTTTGATAATCACAATTGGTAAATATAATGTATTGTTATTACAAAATGACAATACAAAAATGCATTGTTATTATAGTTTTATTTGTAGTTATTATGTTTTGTAACCTTTTCAGAATACGTGTGGTCATGGAATCCCTGGTCACGTTCAGCCCCAGAGGTAATACTCTTTGAATTCAATATTGCAACAATGAAATATATTGGAAAATTAAGGAAACTACTAAAGAACTAAAATAATCTAGCTACTAGACACTGTAATGTGTGAGGTGTAAAGTCATTGTATTTTTTAAAAATCAATTCATAAGAGCAACAAAACTTAATAGTATTTTTTACCGTTCATTAAGGATAATATAAATTCTATCTTCTGAATTTACTGCCATCACACGTAGTTGGTAACATTATCATTTTAATCAACAAAGACAATATTTAAGGAAAAAGTTTAAAATGTGTTAGGTAGGCATTAAACAAAAGCACTGCCTCATCATTCTTTAAGCAGTTATTTGCCACAGTTGGCAGTAAAAAGGAGAAAGCTAATGATACTACTGATCACTTTCAAGTCCTGGCCTAGTGGGGATTAATAAGCATGTCCTAATCATTTTGGCAATAATGTTAACTTTTGCATTTTGACCTCCACGTAATGACAATCACAGTACAATTTTAAAAGTCTTTCACACTTTTAATAGGAAAAACAATGTGGAAAGGAAGAAGTGAAGGAACAAGGTCCCAAGACAAGTGAACATGAAGGTATGTATTCTGGTTGGAAATGTAACAGTTTATCTGGTGAGTGTTATGTTGCTTTTAAATCTATTATTTTATATATGCTTTTTCAAAATAAATGATATTTCGTACTCTTCTCAATGCAGGTACTTGAAAGCTAGCATTTTCTCTTTCAAGATGTATTAATGTTATTAATCATATATAAATGAGCTCATTTGTGACATCAGCACAATTAGGTTGTCTTATGGCTATAATACCTCAGTGTGAAAAACCTTTTAAAGTTAACAAAAAATGTAACTGGAATCAGTACTAAGAAACATTATGTTTGGCTATTAAACTATAAAAGCACAGTTGGTGTCAAGAACTACAACAGTCATGGGGCTGGACTACGACTAGAAAGGCAGCTGTATATACAAAATCTTCGCAGTAAAACTTTTAGTGATTATTTGTAACTGAAATGATTTCTAAACATGTACGTACTTGTGTTTTATAGCTCATTTAGAAATGATGGAATATATTGTAGTATGTTGTAATCAAAAGTACACACCTGAGCAACTACATGAACGTTTGGTGAAAGTTGTATTTTATAAAGAAATTGCTTAAAATGTGTTAAATTTATGATTTGTTTATCTCTGTTAATGGACTAGTTAATAGTCTATACACAGATTAACAATAAAATGCGTTATCTTTCATAAACATTTATTAATTGTCACATTTATTAATTTATGTATTAATTGTCACATTTGATAAAATGTGATAAAACTTGATCTGCAGTCTCCCTTATTTTCTTAGGGGGACAGAGATAATTTGATTATGGTACCCAAACATATCAATAGTGGTTACTATTTTAAAAATAATGACTAATTCATAATTCCTATTTTTATTTACAGACATATTTTCAGGAAATAAGTTTTTGGTCCTTCTCTTTGGAAATACATTCGATGCTCATAAGAAAATCGTGGATCATCTTAAAAACCAAAGACCAGATCTGCAGGAGGTGCAAACAGTGGATGAGTGTGATTTCATTCTGGTTTTCTGTCCTGTTGTTTCGCGAGCTGGAACTGACATTGAAGCAGCAGTGAAAAAGCTTCAGAATGCTGCAGGTATTATAATATGTAAAGAATAAAAATAATCAGTGACATGATACAGCCTGACACAAAGCAGAGTTACTGTTACCACCCCAAAGTTGATTATTTAACTATAAAAGGATGTCCTGAACTGTTTTATTCTTATATCACAGCAATCTGTTATGAAAGTACTATTTTTATTTATTCAAAAATTACGTCACACTTTTTATTAGTGTATAGTTACATTTAATGTTGTGGAAATGCCATGAAACAAGTTAGTTCCTGTGATCACTGTATATTAAAGCATCTTATGTTAAACAGTTGTTCCCTCAACAGCCTTTCTTCTTCCCTCTTGATGTTAATAAAAAAAAGCAGCCTGTAATGTTATCAAGAAATTGCAAAGCCCTCTAACCTGAAGACTTATCAGAATATTTAAAATTACAGCTTTACCTCTGACTTTTAAAAAACACTGGCACATAATTGCTAAATAAAGGTCTTTACTCAGAAGCCACACCATATCAACATTTACACCCTGTGTAGGCTGTTAATTTAGAAACATGAACGTATTAGAAGGAGTGCATTAATATAAACCTGTCAGAGCTGCTTTTATAGAAAATGCACTACAGTATAAATTACTTTATTGTATAAAATATGTAATGGATTGTACATTCTGAATAAATGTTGCATATGTTTTCTCTAGGTACCAAACCTGCTGTACTAGTGGTGCTCCATCACACGTTTGATCCAGACTGTGTTGTACCAGACAGCAGCAGAGTTGTAACCAGAAAGAATTCAATCACAGTAGACTGTCTGTTCCATGAAGATCAGAGATTACTGCAGTGCCATAAAAATGATGAATCACTGGCCAGAATTACAAACATTATAAAATCCCAGGTACCTGTTAATTTACTACTTTGACCATTTTTGTTTTATTTTTAGCTACTAAGATCCTAAAGGTGGTAATCAGCCCAAGGTTTAAAGTTCTTTTGGAAAGAATTATGCCCATTTTAAGAACACGACAATAACAACAACTTACAGCAGATGCACTATACAATGTGTATCTTTGAATTTGTATTGTACTTGTTGATCGCTCCTTGCTTAAACAGATTAATATTTCTAAAAACTAAAATGCTAACTAACTGCATTTTACAGATTCCATGTTGAGAACCACATTTTTAAGCCTAAGTGAAGGAAACACGCTAAAAAAATATGCATGTACACGGGACAACTAGGCACTTCACTATCTTAACTGTTACTATATACAGTATAATGAAAAATCTGCTTACAATATTAAAATGTCACTTGAGTCAAATACAGACCATAATAACTCAAACATTAATAATGTAATGTCATGTATGACAATAATGCCTAACTTGAAACTAAATTACGATTTTAATTTAAATGTTTTCTGTGGGTGTAATTCCTGTGGCTGAACAGGAATTAAATATTTCTGGCACCAATAAATAGCCCAAATATTATTGTACACATTTAAATAATGAACCTAATTATCCATAGAATGGGGTCCATGGAAAATAGTATTTTACAGTTAAATTGGTTCTTGGTTCCAAAAAAAGTCAGAGACCATGCTTTTGTTTGGGTCAAATGGCCATTCAGGACTTATTGTTAATTATTTGGTGGCAAATAACAATGATAGGACAATGATTTACACCCACATGTAGTTTGGTAACATTATCATTTCACATAAAACAGAAAAATGTTTAAAGAAAACTGTATGTATGAAATAAATCACTGCCTCATTATTCTTGAAGGAATGCTTTGCTGTGAGTGGCACTAAAGGGGAGAAATATAACACTTAGAATACCACCAAAAATCTGGTCTTATGACAGTGTAATGATTGCCTTATGATGACGTCATTTGTGCTCTCTCTCTCTCTCTCGTGCACCTTATCGTGCAGATGTGTTGTACCACCGCTATATAAGTGTAATATTTGATCTTTCATTCATTGACAGCGGAATAATCTGTCAATCCTATGCGAGTATATAGTAACCTACTGAAATAAATGAGGGACAGCATTATCTCTTCCAGTCCGGCTGAGTTATATCCACTTTTGTTCCTAAGGAAACCGTGAGAATCTATAACCTGATTCTTACAGCAGGTTCTCAGAATTGCAACTAGGAACCCCTTTAAGTGTCAAATAAATGCCATGGATCAACTCAGTACTGTTTTACTTTATGGAAGTTAACCAGTTTTTTCAAATATATCCGCTCATTATTCAAATGTGTATATAATGTTTATTTATTTATTTATTTATTTATTTATTCATGCATTCATTTATTTATTAGGCTATAGAGTTTTTAATTCCAGAACTTTAAACTCACAGAATACATTATGTCCAAGTTGACATTATGTACAGGTAACTTGTTTTTAAGTTCAAGTTTCAGTGAAACAGGCTAATAACTACATAAAACTCAATAACGATGACTTGACTTTACGACCAGAGTAACTAAATGAAAAAAAAAAAGAACCCCATAGGGTGCCTGTACCCAGCTTAGAGGGCCAGAGTCTTGATTGGGGTATAATAATCATTTTAGCAACAATGTTAACTTTTGAATTTTTCACCTTCAGGTAATGAGTTACAGTACCATGTTAAGCATATACATGTGATTTACTCCAATTGTTGTCTTAATGGTTTGGTTTGGTTTGTGTGGTTTTAAACTTAATCCATTTTAAATCTGAATGCAAACATTGCAGCTTGGACTTAAAATATTTTGCTAGTGGTAGAACTTCAGTAAGAAACATGTACAAGCATTATGAAAACTGTTCACCGAATGTATTTTGTGTCAAAGCATTAAAAACTTTGAAAAAGTAAAAAAAAAAAAAAAAAAAAAAAAAAAAAAAAACCTGTAAAAGGGATTGAATATAATTATTTTCCTCTTTTAGGCATCAAAAGAAAATGGTTCTTCCTTGTCAGGTAGTTTATCTTGTTTATTTTGAATTATTATATATTATGCAAATATAGTACTTACTGTTTTTTTCTGAGAAAAATGTAATGTTTTTCAATTAATTAATTCACTTAGGTAATCACAATTGGTACAATGTATTGTTATTACAAAATGACAATACAAAAATGCATTGTTATTATAGTTTTATTTGTAGTTATTATGTTTTGTAACCTTTTCAGAATACGTGTGGTCATGGAATCCCTGGTCACGTTCAGCCCCAGAGGTAATACTCTTTGAATTCAATATTGCAACAATGAAATATATTGGAAAATTAAGGAAACTACTAAAGAACTAAAATAATCTAGCTAAGAATCTGTAGACACTGTAATGTGTGAGGTGTAAAGTCATTGTATTTTTTAAAAATCAATTCATAAGAGCAACAAAACTTAATAGTATTTTTTACCGTTCATTAAGGATAATATAAATTCTATCTTCTGAATTTACTGCCATCACATGTAGTTGGTAACATTATGATTTTAATCAACACAGACAATATTTAAGGAAAAAGTTTAAAATGTGTTAGGTAGGCATTAAACAAAAGCACTGCCTCATCATTCTTTAAGCAGCTATTTGCCACAGTTGGCAGTAAAAAGGAGAAAGCTAATGATACTACTGATCACTTTCAAGTCCTGGCCTAGTGGGGATTAATAAGCATGTCCTAATCATTTTGGCAATAATGTTAACTTTTGCATTTTGACCTCCACGTAATGACAATCACAGTACAATTTTAAACATGCAGTATTTGAGAGATTTGCTCCTCCTGTGAAGATTCTAGATTAAAATGAAAGTCTTTCACACTTTTAATAGGAAAAACAACAATGTGGAAAGGAAGAAGTGAAGGAACAAGGTCCAAAGACAAGTGAATATGAAGGTATGTATTCTGGTTGGAAATGTAACAGTTTATCTGGTGAGTGTTATGTTGCTTTTAAATCTATTATTTTATATATGCTTTTTCAAAATAAATGATATTTCTTACTCTTCTTAATGCAGGTACTTGAAAGCTAGTATTTTCTCTTTCAAGATGTATTAATGTTATTAATCATATATAAATGAGCTAATTTGAGACATCAGCACAATTAGGTTGTCTTATGGCTATAATACCTCAGTGTCAAGAATTACACCAAGTGAAAAACCTTTTGAAGTTAACAAAAAATGTAACTGAAACATTATGTTTGGCTATTAAACTATAAAAGCACAGTTGGTGTCAAGAACTACAACAGAGCAGTGAAGGACAAACTCTCTCAATTGGAGTAAACAAAAAAGTTATTGAAAATCAATACTAAAAATATTAGGTTTTGCTATGAAACTGAAAAAAAAACCACAGTTGAGGTGAAGCTCTACCACAAAACAGTGAATCGGGGATGGGTTTACTGATAATCATAAAATCGTAAACTTAGCGAACAATGAACAATTTAAAGAAGGGAGTGCCTTATGTACTTGCCAGTTTTGCAGGTGTTTCCTGAAAGCCTTCGTTATCAAGATATAATGAATGCGTTGTAAGTAGTTGTTTGTTGGTTCCAGCCCGAGTCTGGAGGAAAAAGCCACACTAGTCAGACAGTCAACAGTAATAGTCATAAATACATAATTAAAAAGATGTGAATTATTCTAAAAATGTGGTCACTTACTGTACATCTTTCGTCCATTGCCTTTTTTATTGGACTATTAGGACACTACATCCAGTAGGCAACAGCAGATGCATACTACACCTGGTACAAATACAGTAAAGAAAATGTTGAATCAGTTTCATGTGGTTTGTTTACATCTTTACATTAAGCAGGTAGAAGTGCAGTAAATGTGTTGTACAGTTGGGTCAGGAAGTTGTTTATCTTCTAACACCACTGATTATTTCTGTTTACTTATCAATTTTTGAGTAAGTCAGGCAATTTTAGATGTTTTAGACTAGAGATAAAATCACACAAAAGGAGACAGTCAGTATCAGTGTGATTTGCAGTGATATCATGAAAAAATAAGTTATGATCTCCAGAAAACAACTTTAAACAATGTTATTTTAAGATCACAAGAAAAAAAAACTCATGGCCTTTCTGGACTTCCACACTGATCAGACAAACAGACTGAGCAGGACTGATTTGATCTAATGTGCTGTTTATAGCCCAAACAAAGGCATCCACTGAAAGGTTAGACATTATGAAAACAAAGGCAGCTGTTGCTGAGTCATATTTGGTTGAATACCATATCTATTTCAGATGTTTAGGTAAGGACTGTATATTTGAACAGGTGAACAGGTGAATTTGTATCTGCACTGGTGTGTCGGTAAGGACGCATGAGACACAGTTGAACCAGAGTTTTTAAAGTTTACTAATGTTCTTGAAATTATTCACATCACAGTTGAACCACAGGGTATTTCCATTTTTAAATATAATTCTCCAACAGATATTGAATTGGTAAGGAGGTATTATAGCTGTTGCAGTATAAAAAAACAGTATAAATAAAGTTTCATAGATATTACTCACACTATGAAAGTACTCCCCTCCTGATCTTAACCTTGATAAGCTAATAATGATAAACTAAACCCAAACCATGTACAACTAGAAATTAAAAAGATGGAAGCTGTTATAAAGGCAAACAATGTTTAAGTATTTTTACTATTTTGCCCATTCTCCCAAAACAGCTTTCTCTTCTCCTTTCTTTTTTGTCCATTAATGTGTCTTCCTTACATTTTGCCTGCCTTCATATTTCTTTCATTCATTATACAAACAGGACAGTCAACTGAAACAGGTCATAAGCTGAAAGAAAGTGAGGATGAAGAAGAGTGGGAGCAAATATCCCATTCAGAGCTGTCAGAAAATCAACTCGGTAAGGAAAAACTGAATGAGAGTCAGCCACAAGAGCAAAACAAAACAGTTCAAAGCAGTAGTTTCTTATTACTTCACACTACTTATAGTTTTTTTTAATATGACTCTGGCAATTGTTTAATTGTCAGAGTCATATTAAATTTAATTGGCAATTAAATATATATAAAGATATTTTATTGACAGTTAAATATATATATAAAGATTTGTATTCAAGATATATTTTAAGATTCATGTTTATATTCAAGATTTAAATTTACATTAAACATTTACATTTAAGATTTATATAAATGTAATATACAATATATAACTACTATCTGATCTATGCATTGTTGATGTTTGATAGGATGTTCAGCACCTATAGCTGTATGCAAAGGTATTTTTCACAATAATTATTAACAATCAGTATATTTTCTTTTTATTTATAGGAAACATATCTCAAATGCTTTCAGGGAAAAAGTGTTTCATTCTTCTAATTGGAAATACACTGAATTCTGAAGAGACCTTCATAGACCATTTTAAAAACCAAATACCAGGTCTTCAGGAAGTGGTTGCAGTAGATGAGTGTGATTTCATTCTAGCTTTCTGCCCTGTTGTTTCACAAGATGAAACTAACATTGAAGTAGCAGTGAAAAAGCTTCAGGAAACTTCAGGTACATAAATTTAAAAAAAAAAGTGTTTGATAAACAATTTGTTGTATACTGAGTAAATTTCATACATTTTTAGATACCAAGCCGGCTATTCTGGTGGTACTTCATCATACAACTGAGACAGAGTGTGTTGTACAAGACAGCAGAAGAGCTGTAAACAGAGAGAATACAGTCATAGTCAACTGTCTGCTCCATAAAGATCAGGGATTATTGCCACGCAATGAGGAATCGACAGGTGCTCTGTGCAAAAAGATAACCCAGGTAGCATTTGTTCAAAAAATTTGACCAAATTCACAGTCATTTCTATCCTAAAATAATGACCAATGGCAAAAACAGTAGATATTTGAGTAACAGGAGCCATGTACTAATTTTTCCTTTCTGGTTTTAGATGCTTTTGGTGGCACGTAAAAACATCTGGCTTTTAATAATATTTTCAGGTAGTTTTTCTTCATGTTCATAAATAAAAATAATGTAATAAAAATTTTCTATCATTGTTTAAATTGGAATCATAAATGTTTGTGATCCTTCTTTTATTAGGTTTACAAAAATTATTTTCATTAACTTCATTACTAAAATCCCAGCCTGATGCAGCCAACCAGGTAATACTTTTGACTTTAATACTTTGACTTTTTGACTTTAATTCATTCACATTGTACAATATGTGGCATAATATTTATTTTCACAAGAAGTGTAACCATATTGTGAATAACTGTAAGTGTCAATTTAAAACAACAAGAAGCTTAATTATTTACTGAAGACAGGTGAATGATTTGTACAAAAATAGATTTTTCTACAGAAATTAACGTCTTATTGCCATCATCCTTATTATCATCAGGATCTAAATAAAACATATTGAAGATTTTGGGAACATTAAAAGGAAATAAATTGTCTATTTAAGAATATTCAGCAATTATAATTTATAATAATCTTGTAACCAGGATCAAAATTTTAATCCCAATTGCAGAAATGAGTCATAGATATCATATCATAATGCAGAATGTGTACTATATCAATTACTATTTTCAGGTCTCCTTTTTTTTAATAACCTGCTTTGACTCCAGGTAAACTGTTTAATTTTAGTTAATAAATAAACCTGTTAATAAGAGTTTCCATATTTAGTTTGAAAGCTGGAGATAGACCATGTGAGATGTGGGGGGAAAAAAATCAAAACCACTATATACTACCAAGAACCTACAGGAGATGTCCTCATAGTTTTTCCTGGCCATGGTGGAGGCAATGCCATTTGTATTTGTTTGATTACAGTCAGATTTGTTTAAGTTTTGTTGGTTTTGCTTCTAAATTTGTTGCCATTATATGTATTTTGGTAAACTTATAATATTAATTAACAAAGAGCAACATTTGAGAGCAGAAACATATTATGTAAGCCATCTCATGCACCACAATCACTGTTTCATTGGAGTCCTTCTTATTGAGGCACTTTGAACAGAATTCTACTAGACATTCTGAAAACCTGAGCACAGAATAGCTTTTATCTTATGTAGAAAAATCAGTTTTCAATTGTTTACACAGGAACAAGAACAACACGAAGAACAAGCAGTTTTACAGATAGGTAAGTGTGAGGAATTCTGTTGTTTATAGCTAATTAACTAAGCCGTTAAGTGATTTTGTTAAAAAATTAGGAAAAGAAAAAGAAATAATGATTATTCATAAACCTATTTATAAATTAAACATTAAAATTTTTTTATTTAAAATCTGAAAGACTGTCACGACTTTGTAGATGCAGCAGATGCAAGTGTAGATTTTATTATAAAAAGTGCAACACAAACAACTAAAACAGTGAAACAAGAAGCATAGGGTATAAGGGCATAAGGCAAAAACAGCCAGACTATGAGCAAGGTTGTGGAACACATGATGACACATACAGTCAACAATAACAAAAGCTTGACAATGAACCATACACAGAACAGGTGTGAGTGATCAGTGGGACATGTGACATGGTCATGTGACATGTTGGGGCTGATGGGTAACGTAGTTCATAACCATGACAAGACATAAATTTGAGTTGTCTCCTGGTTACGTCCATGTTTTAGATTAAGATCAGAAATGTGATCAGAAAAGCTTACAGTATGGAAAGAATTACCCCATTTAATACATTTATTCTTAACATGTAACTCTGAATTAAACAGACCCACTGGAAAAATTACAAGTATCCCACTAAAACTGTCTACTGTATGAACTGAACTTTTTTTTTTATCATTATCATGACATCATCAAAACCTTTGATGAGCAACAAAGAGACACAAAACTGGAGGCAGTGCTTTTGAATTATATAAATCCAAGATAACACTTGAATAGTCGCTAATTAAAAATGCATTGTGCAATTAGTAAATTATCAGTTTATTATAAGTGATATACAAGTATTTATGAAGTCTTTACTAAGTTACAGTTTAATCATTTGGCAATAAATTAATCAAATACAGTTTTACCAAAGTTGCAGTTTAGTTTATACTTCATATTTTATAATGACAGACTAGACTAACTGAGGGTTATTTCAGGGCCAATTAAACAATAAGTTCCTATAAAGTAAAACTGGAACCCTGTAGTACAGCTTAGTCCAAACTGAAACTGAATCATTTTTATATTTTTTTTATACAAATTTGCATTAATTTGATGATGTTAATTTGATGATCTGATAATTATGTTATTGATATATAGTTTATCTATATGTACTGATTAATTTCAATGACCTCTGTGTGCCTTGTAATGTAAATATAGCCTTAGTTGGTCAATGGTCACTGATAATAAACTATTGGAAGCATTGGAAAAACTAATCAGGTAACAGAATATTAAATCACTTTTTTGCTAAACATAGTTACCTGTTAGAAGCTAATGTTTTTTTTTTTGTAATTTGACAATTTAAGTAGTCTAAATATGTATCCATTTTTATCCCTCAATTCTTTTTTAAGTGCCATTACATTCATAAATTATTTACATGGTTAGTAGTGCGATAATTTGTTGCTAAAATTCTTTATTGAGTCCTTGATACTCACTTTCTATTATTTTTGTTTCCCAAATGTGACTGTAATAAGAAACTGGGTTCCACAAAATAAACATAAATAGATGTTTCTGTTTTTTAGAGAATGGAGAAGCTCGAGTTGCTGATTCTGGTGAAGAGTGGAGGGTGTAGCTGCCCACCAGAGTAAGAGCTCATGGGGAAGGTGACTGTGGTGGACACAAAATGTGGGATGCTGTAAATTTGCTGAGGACCACAGACCTTTCTCCTTGTCATACCAGTAAAACAGCCAACTGGAGAAATGAGCTTAAGAATATTCAATTCTAATTTCTCTTTTTTCCCTTTTTTGACTTATTCTGTAGTTATTGACCTGCAGAGATAAAATTTCTTGTCTCAACACTGTTTAAACGCTATTTATTTTTGATCTCCTAGTCAAGTATTGTTCCTCCTGCCTAATAGCATATAATCTACAAATATAGTATTAGCATATCAGTATTTGTAAATGTATAATCACATTATTGCAACAAGTCACCATTATTACTCTTGCAGTGCATTAGCATATATATTTCTATACAATATATATCTACAGTATACATATATCTATAGCTATCTATATCTATCTACAGTCATGTAAACAATCCTTCTCACTGTAGAATGGTGAATTGTAAATTGTTTGGACATGACCTTATAACTTTTCCCAGATTGATGAGCATGGCTGATGTCTTTTCTTCCTGGCATGATGTAGACACACACCTGAGTGCTCCAGATCACCAAACTGTCAAAAGTTCTGCTTTTATAGAGGTAGTCACACTTGATTAACTAATCTTGTGTATTTCATTTGTAACACCTGGCTACTAATTACTCTCTTAATGATTCTGTAAGTAGGAAGGGTGTACTTATTTTTTCCCACCTGGTTTCTGAGTTGGTTTACTTTTTGGGAAAAAGTAACTACATATTGATGTCTGGTGTGCTTTTTGTTGTCACCTGAGGTTATTTGTTTATATAAGTTGGTGAGGACTACACAATTGTTAATTAGGTGCTGACAAATAAAAACATAGAATTGAAGGAGGGTGTACTTTCTTTTTCTCATGACTGTATGTATACTATATGACAAAAGTATGTGGAGACCTAACCATCACCACCATATGTACTTGTTGAACATCCCATTCCAGAGTTTGTCCCGCTTTGCTGTAATATTAGCCTTCACTCTTCAGGAAGGCATTCTACTAGATTTGGAACATGGCTATGGAGATTTGCCCATTCAGCTACAAAAGCATTAGTGAAATCAGGTACTGATGTCGGGTGAGGAGACCAGGCTTGCAGTTGGCATTCCAATTTATCCCAAAGGTGTTCAGTGGGGTTGAGGTCAGGGCTCTATGCAGGTCACTCGAGTTCTTTCACTCCAACATTAGCAAATCATGTCTTCATGAACCTCACTTTGTGCACAGGGGTATTGTCATGGTGGAACAGGTTTGGGCCCCTTAGTTCCAGTGAAGAGAAAATGTAACACTACAGCATACAAAGACATTCTATACAATTGTGTGCTTCTAACTTTGTGTTAACTTTGTGGTTTGGGGAAAGCTAACACATAATCACCATATTGTGAAAGCCCAAATAAACGCACTTAGAAGAAGAAGAAGAAGAATGCATGTTTTTATATGAGATAAGCTATGAGATAAACAGATAAGAAAACTGAAAGTAGATAGATCCATAAGAGTAATTACGTGAGTGAAAAAAATGATTTTTTTTAAAAACTTTAGATATTTTTTAAATGGTTAAGGGCGATGCAAGCATTCTGGGATTGAAAGTCACAGTGTTCTGAGGGAGCAAATGTTCACGGTGTTCTGTTCCTCTTTGGGGAGCAAATATTATTGTAGTGTCTGACCAGAGCCTCTGGAGATGCAGCTGTAGTGTCAGGAATTGGAAACTAGTAAGCATTTTCATTAGGCTGACAGGCTAATGGTTTTTTTTGTATTTCTGAAAGTGACATTACAGTGGATTAGATGTCTGTGTGAGTAAGAAGGAATAGGTATGTAGAGCCCTGAACAAATGGCTGGATTTCTGAATTTGGCATTGTGTTTAAAAGAAAGACAAAAGAGAATTTCATTCCTAATATTTGTTTAAAATATTACACTTTATGAGATCGTTGATCTTTTTTTTTTGTTTCTTTTCGTTCATATATGTGCAAATTAAATGGACTTCGGTTTCATATATGTTCATTTAAGACATTTCTAAAACAGTTTCACATGTGTTTGTGTGAAAGAAAAAGTCATACAAGGAGCGCGCGAGAGAGTTATAGGGAGGCCGCACGCGCCCCAGTCTCGCGTGAGTCAGCTGTGGAAGAAACCCAGCACGAGGATAGTCTACGTGAGAAAGTCTCTTTTACGGTTCGTAACGACTTTTCTTTCACTCGTTGTTTTGTGATCAGATTAAGGGTGAAAACTTCATCCGGAAGAATATTCCCGTGTTTATTTTTCTCAAGTTCAGTGAAGCAGTTATAAATCGTATTATTCATTTGAAATTCGGAAGAATATTCCCGTGTTTATTTTATTAATTAGTTGTAAAGTATCACGGTGGTGTGTGTAGTTTGGAGTTGTGTCACCTGCGTGATAACTGTCTTTTACGAGACTGAGAGATAATCGAGTCAAGGTTGGGAGGTGGAAGAGGATTTTCGCGGATTCATCTGACCTGTTCCAGACGGGAGGCGTCACGGAGGCCGTGCTTTTCAGCTCATCGTGCATTGAGGGTCAACGATTATTATTCCGCAAGTGAAATCTAGTTCTCCCGGATTCGTGAGTACAGTTTTTCCCATCGAAAGAGCTCCAACTAGCGCGCCAACGGTGTACTTCAAATCCCAGCTGGGTAATACTGAGGTGAAATCCGAGTATAACCAGAGCATTTCATTGACATTGGGTTTATTTATTTATTTTTCTTTATTTTTCCCCTTTCTTTTTGATTATAATGGTTATTGTGATTAATACTGTTGAGACTGTGTGAATCGACTTATTTGTTCACTCACTTGACAAACCAAAGAGAAACACAGAGAAAAGAAAAAGACATACCAAAAGAGTTCCTGAGAATAATAAATTCACATTTATTTATCACTGTTAACTTTGTGTGTTTTCCTGTGGAAATTCTAAAAGATTTGTATTCTCAAGTTAAAAGTAACATAGTTTTGTTCTTAAATTTCCAAATAAGAAACATAAATCTGACACAACCAAATGAAAATCTGAGACCTGGGATTATATACAGTGAATAATGTAATGAAAGGGAAATGTGCCTTTACTGGGGTAGTGTTGGAAATAATATCCCCTAGACAGATCTTTATTGCGTAAGCCGCAAGATATTTACCTGGCAGGAGGGCGACAGGTAAATCAAACAGTGACCAGCGATACCAAGGTGCATGCCACAGACTTTAAGAGGTGTAATACCTACAGAAAACACAATATTCAAAGTGTGAACTTTAGTGTGAGAGGGAAAATTTACATGCTAAGATTAGTTAAAACACACTTACCAGTATCAAGATGAAGATTAAAATCTCCTAGGAGTGACATGGCAGGGTACATAGAACACTCATATGTGAGCAGCTCAGTTCATTAATAAAAGCAGATGATCTTTATGGGTAAGAGACTTAAAAAACGTTACAAGGATGGCCGGCACAGTTTGACCTTAAGACTAAAATGAAACAGAAGAGCAAGCCCACCATTGTGATCAGTATTTATTTATTTTTTTAATCCATAATTAGTGGATTAGTAAATGGTCTTTACTAATTCTTTGGGCATGGGCAAAGAAATCCTTAGGCTGTTGCGAAGTTTTGGTCAGACACATAAAGCAACAATGGGCCTCATTTGTTAATATTTTACTTAAGATGTTTGTGTAAACCAAACTGAACTAAACATTTCTGCCAGATTTACAAAAGTTTTGGAAAACGCTGATTTTCTTCATTCTCGCATGCATGTTGGTGAATGACAATCCCCTGTAAATTACCAGGTCTGTGTACAGCACATCTGATTTCCATTTGAAGACGCCCCCAAAACTCCATAAAAGGCAAAGTTAAAATAACACATAATACAGAGTTAAAATAACAAGTAGAAAGCAAAAAAGACTTTCTCAGAGGTTGAAGTAAAAGTTATTTAGACTCACATTTATCCCAATAAAAATATATAATATTTAACAGTGTAACAGCACCTGAAAAGGTGCTCAAAACTAGAGAGAAATTACAAAAAAGGTATAAATTAAGTGAGGCTGTTTTAAATTAAGTTTAACTGTTTTAAGTGTCTCGGTCAATGTGCTGGAGTGTAGCACAGTGTTAAAAGAAGATGCCGTGGCAAATGAAACCAATTCATAAGCCATCTTTCAGCCAAAAAAATCATGACAGGATTTAAACATCCTTTCCCTCATAAGTGCAGCGTGCCCTAAATCTTCTGTCAGCTGCAGCATTTGTTTATAGTTTACAGCTACAATGGATATAAAAAGTCTACACAACCGTGTTAAAATGGCAGGTTTTTGTCATGTCAAACCTTGAGGTGTCTGCTGGTAAGCTGAAGATGAAGAAGAATTTCACCTTTCAGCATAACAACGACCCAAAGCATATATCCAAATCAACAAAGGATTTAACCAAACCATGGTTTAACCAAAAGAAGATCACTGTTTTTGAATGGTCTAGCCAGAGCCCAGACCTGAATCCAACTAAAAATCTGTGGGGTGACCTGAAGCGAGCTGTGCACAGGAGATGCCCTTACAATTTGATGGATCTAGAAGGTTTTGCAAGAAAGAGTTTCAAAATATTGCCAAGTCAAGATGAGCCATGCTGATAGACTCTTACCCAAAAGGACTGAGTGGTGTAATAAAATCAAAAGGTGCTTCAACAAAGTATTAGTTTAAGGGTGTGCACACTTATGCAACTAGGTTATTGTAAGTTGTTTTTTGTTTTTTTCATTTTTTCGTAAAAAGAAAGTTTCTGATTGTTTTTCTCTTTACTTGTATACTTTGCAATTTCACATTAAAGGTGGGAAAAGTTCTGACATGATTTATCTTGGTTTCATTTTTTACATAAAAAAACCTAACAGGGGTGTGTAGTTCCCCTTCAGGAACTCGAGCTGCGTCACGAAACGCTATGGGAACGCCCCCGCGTGACCGCGCTCTGAATCACGTGTCTAATCCGTCCAATGGATGGGCTAGACGTCACGGGCGGGGTGACGTAGCGACCCGGAAGCATAAAAGCCCGAGAGGCGAGCCCCGCGTTAGCTTCCTGTTTTCAGCAAGCGCTCTATGTATATTGTTTGTCTTTGTTCTGTCTATTTTGTGTTTTATCGGCGGCATGCCAAAAGCCAAGGATAAGACTAAGGGCGAGAGCGGGCAGCGCTTCAGGCTGTGTGTTCCTCCCTGTCCGCGATATATTACGGGCGGGGATACAGTCTGTGCGTTGCCTGTTTGGGAGCGGAGCACGCTCAGTCGGCTCTCGAGGGAGCCGGCTGCGCACATTGCGAGCGTTTACCGCTGCGCACTCTCCGCTCCCGCTGGGCTCTCTTTGAGGAGGGAGCCCTCACTAGCGTGCCTCGCGGTGCCAGCCCCGCTTCTGCCGAGGCAGAGCGGCGGTTGCGCTCGTGGGGCTCGCAGATGGACCTGGCGGAGGGAATGGAGACGGGCCCGTCCCTTTCTCCTTCCTCACCCTCCAGGTCCACTGTCCCCTCCCTGGGTTCAGAAGCACGCTCTGCGGTTTCTTCCCCCCGGGGAGCGGACTCGGCGCTCCACCTATCGTCCTCCGAGGAGGCCGATGTGGAGAGCGTCGACCCAGAGCCGCAGTCTCCTCAATACTGGGAGCTGCTCGAGGTGGTTACGCGGGCAGTCGCCAAGCTCAACATTGACTGGCCCGCTGAGTCACGGCCTGAGCCTCAGTGCTCTAGGCTGGATGAGTGTTTTTTACGCAGTAGACCGCCACCTCCGCCCCGGAGCCTGCCCTTTTTTCCGGACCTCCACACTGAGGTGTCAAGGTCCTGGAATAGGCCGTTCTCAGCCCGGTTGTTCAGCCCCACTTCTTCCCATTACGCTAATGTGGCGGGGCTGGACTACTCCGGGTTACAGGGCGATGCCCAGGGTTGAACAGACGCTAGCCAGCTATCTGTCCCCTGCTGCTGCATCGTCCCTGAAGGCTCCGGCGTTGCCTACCAAGCCGCTGCGGACCACCTCAGTGCTGGTAGGCAAGGCGTACACGGCAGCAGGTCAGGCCGGTGCGTGTCTGCACACCATGGCGGTGTTACAGGCGTACCAGGCCGACCTGCTTAAAGAGCTGGATGAGCAAGGGGAGATGACGTCTGAGCAGGTAGCTGAGCTCGTGCTATCGGTCGGTCTATGGCAGTCCTGGTGGCGGCAGAGAGGCATCTCTGGCTGACCCTGTCCGATATGAAAGAGAAGGACAGGGTCGTGCTCATGGACGCCCCGCTTACTCCCTCGGGCCTGTTTGGCGACGTGGTAGACTCCGTCGTCGAGAGATACCAGCAGGCCCGTGCTCAGGCGGCGGCGTTCCAGTGGTTCCTCCCCCGTCGCTCTCTAGCTCGTGGGGCTGCTGGGCGGGGGCAGCCCCCTCCGTGTACGGCCCCCTCCTACAGGGAGGCCCAAAAACAGAGCGTTGCCTCCTGTGCTCCCCCGAGGTGGGAGCAGGAGTCGCGACGACACTCTGGGCCCGGCCCTTCGGGCGCTAAGGCGGATCTAAGGACTGTCCTCATGTCCAGAAGCGCCGCAGCTAAGAAGCCCTTACGGTTTTGGCCCAGGGCTTCCGAGGGCGGGCCCCTCTGGGGCGACGCGGCGCACACCTCATCTCACAGTGCCCGGGTCCCCCCAGTGCCCTCAGGAGGTCGATCTGCCAACCCTGCCACCTATGGTGCTTCAGGGCACAGCAGTCTCCGGCGAGCGCCTCTCCCAGTTCTCGCCCGGCAACGTAGCGGGTCTGGGAGGCTCGCGGCCTCTTCTGAGGCCTTCGCAGCGGTTAGCTCATTTCCCCCATGTCGGTTCGCCGCCTCAGGGCACCCAGCTAACCGCTTCTATTACACCAGAGGTCAGTCTCGAGAGACTGATTCCCTTAGTGAGCTTTCTGGCAGCGTGGAAACTTCTGCCGAATGTGTCTCATTGGGTCCTGTGTACTGTAGAAAGAGGCTACCGAATTCAGTTCGGCTCGCCTCCGCCTCGTTTTTCTGGGGTTCTTCCCACTGTGGTGGGTCCCGAGCAGGCTCTGGTATTGGAGCAGGAAGTACACACTCTCCTGAGGAAGAAGGCCATCGAGGTGGTCCCTCCTCACGACAGAGAGTCCGGGTTCTACAGCCGGTACTTCATTGTTCCCAAGAAGGGGGGAGGGCTGCGTCCCATTTTGGACTTGCGGCAATTGAACCTCTCAGTCGCACGACTGAAGTTCAGGATGCTTACGGTCACTCAGGTCGTGTCTCAGATCAGGTCCGAGGACTGGTTTGTCACGATCGACCTAAAAGATGCGTATTTCCACATCTCCATCCTTCCCCCCACACAGGAAGTTCCTGAGGTTCGCTTTCGGGGGAGAAGCTTACCAGTATCGGGTTCTTCCCTTCGGCCTAGCAGTCTCACCCCGCACCTTCACGAAGTGCGTGGATGCTGCCCTGGCTCCTATGCGACTACAGGGCATCCGCATACTGAATTACATCGACGACTGGTTGATTTTAGCTCATTCAGAGCAGATGGCGGCTCGGCATCGAGATGTCGTTCTCGCCCATATGAAGGAACTGGGGTTAAGACTAAACGCCGAGAAAAGCGTGCTTTCTCCAGCTCAGAGAACCGCTTATCTAGGCGTCGTGTGGGATTCCAGGCATGTTTGCAGGCATGTTTGTCTCCTGCTCGGATCGAGTCGGTCCTCACAGCGGTCGCGAGAGTGAAAGTAGGCCGGTCACTCACTGTAAAGCAGTTTGAGAGACTGCTGGGCCTATTGGCGGCTGCGTCCAACGTGATACCTTTTGGCCTGCTGCACAGGAGACCCCTACAGTGGTGGCTCAAGACCAGGGGGTTTTTCCGAAACAGAGGAAATCCGCTCCGCATAATCAAGGTCACGCGGCGATGCCGCCGTGCCTTAGCTGTGTGGAGAGAACCTGGGTTCTTGTCTCAGGGCCCGGTCCTGGGAGCTCCTGGTCGCCGCGTAGTGCTAGCGACGGATGCGTCCCTCACCGGATGGGGAGCGGTCATGAGTGGCTGTCCTGCCCGTGGTCTGTGGAGCGGCCGCCATCTCACTTGGCACATCAACCGCCTGGAGATGCTGGCCGTGTTTCTGGCTCTGAAACACTTTCTCCCAGACCTAAGAGGCCGCCACGTGTTGGTGCGCACCGACAACACGACGGTGGTCTCTTACATCAACCGCCAGGGAGGTCTGCGTTCGCGCCCCCTTTACAGGCTGGTGCGCCAGATCCTTGTGTGGTCCCAAGGGAAGCTCCTCTCATTGAGAGCAGCCTACATCCCTGGTTATCACAACGTGGGAGCGGACGCCCTGTCGAGGCAGGGGCCGGTGCCCGGGGAATGGAGACTCCACCCTGAGGTGGTGGAGCTCATATGGCGTATGTTCGGCAGAGCCCAGGTGGATCTGTTTGCGACGCAGGAGACGTCGCACTGTCCCCTTTGGTTCTCTCTGACTCATCCAGCTCCTCTTGGACTGGATGCCATGGTACAGCCGTGGCCGAGGCTGCATCTGTACGCCTAGACGGCTCCCCATGGGAGATTCCGATCAGGAGGGATCTCCTCTCACAGGCGGGGGGCCATCTTCACCCCCGCCTGGAGCTGTGGAAGCTGTGGGTGTGGCCTCTGAGGGGGCACAACTCTGCGCTTCCGGTCTCTCAACCGAGGTTGTGGAGACCATCCTCCAGTCCAGAGCTCCCTCTACGAGGAAACTGTACGCCCTGAAGTGGAAACTTTTCACTTCCTGGTGTGGAGACCGCTGGCTTGACCCTGTTCAATGCCCAGTTGGTACAGTGCTGGAGTTCTTGCAGGCCCGCCTCTCCGCGGGGCTGACCCACTCCACCCTGAAGGTGTACGTGGCGGCTATTGCGGCCTGCCACGCCCCTCTCGATGGCCAGTCAGTGGGCAGACACCCCTGGGTGACTCGTTTCCTCCACGGTGCGCTGAGGATCAGACCTCCAGCTCGATCTCGGGTCCCCTCGTGGGACCTGGCCGTGGTTTTAGAGGCTCTCTGCAAACCCCCCTTCGAGCCCATAGAGGAGATTTCAGACCGTCTTCTGACGTTAAAAACTGCCTTTCTCTTGGCAATTTCCTCTCTTAGGAGAGTGGGGGATCTTCAGGCCCTCTCTGTGGCCCCTTCCTATTTAGACTTTGCGCCTGGGTTGGCCAAAGCGTTCTTGTACCCCCGAGCGGGGTACGTACCGAAAGTCCCCTCCTCGGCACCACGGCCGGTCGTGCTGCAGGCTTTCTGTCCTTGTGCCTTAGGCTTGCTTCCTCCTGGAGGCAGGGACTTTTAAGTCTGGCGGCGTGGGTATACTCGTTCCCATAGTGTTTCGTGATGCAGCTCGAGTTCCTGAAGGGGAACGTCTCCAGGTTACGTATGTAACCATGGTTCCCCGAGGGAACGAGACGCTGCGTCTCGGTGCCACACTTCCGGCGTCCCTGCGGCGCTTGCTTCATTTTCCAGTAAGCTAACGCGGGGCTCGCCGCTCAGGCTTTTATGCTTCCGGGTCGCTACGTCACCCCGCCCGTGACGTCTCGCCCATCCATTGGACGGATTAGACACGTGATTCAGAGCGCGGTCATGCGGGGGCGTTCCCATAGCGTTTCGTGACGCAGCGTCTCGTTCCCTCGGGGAACCATGGTTACATACGTAACCCGGAGACGACTTTTTATATCCATTATAGGTGCAGATAGACCAGCCCATTCTCCATTTATATTGTGGCATTTCTTTTGCTATAACTGAATAACTAGTTTTATTTGTCTTAATTTATGGGTTGGTGTTGGCTCACTTTCTTTATTTTCCAGATTCAGATTTTTAAGATAATGAATGAATGGTATTAAATTTTGAATGAATGGTAATTAAATTTTAATGAATGGTAATAATATAAAATGAGTTGGTTTCACAACAGGTTGTTGACGGTGTACTTAGTCCTTGACCTAGTGAAGTAGCATGAGGATTTGTTTTAGAGATTACAAAGCATGGTTGGGTTTACCAAAATGTCAGTAACACTAAGTACTTCACAATCCTGTTCATAAGAATGTTCTTAAATTAATAAGTGTTTCCTGAAACCCTTTGTAACTAATGTAGTACGTAAACTCTTTTGTAAATTTAAGAGTAACCTGACCCATTCGTAATTCACTAAGTACTTTGTGATTTCTAGCTTGCGTGAAGTTCCACCTCAAAAAGACAGTGGCTGATAATTTTCCTTTAAAAAAAACCTTACTGACACACTGGTTCTAAGCATGGCAGTGCATTTTTTATATTAAAAATGAAAATAAAAAAAATCACTGCATTGTGTACACTACATTTAATGCCAAAAAAAAAATCAACTCTGCTAGCTTGAATCATGTAGTCATGTAGTTAAGTAGCATGATGGTGTTTGGCTCAGACTTAAGCATGGTTGACTGTCTGTGTGGAGAACCAACACCAAAAACAGCCAGAAATATATACACAATACCCAACCATGCGACACAGGTGGACTCACAGATGGTGCCAAATAAAAGAACAAAAAAGGAACTAACTCCTAACCTGCCTAGACACAGCTAACTGGAACAAAAGTACAGAGGGTGTCACTCGCCTCTAACCTATTGTCTCTAGACAGAATAGTATTCCTATCGTGATATGTAAAGGCAAACCAAAACGAACCAGCGAGTAACACTTAATAGTTTCGCTAGTAACAAGGTGAAGCTTGAAGGTGAAGGTGAACAACGACTCCCAAAATCGGCACCCCCGTGTCTTCCGTGATGGTGCTGTTATATCTAGAGCTCCGCCTCCTTTGGGGAAATCACAAAGCCGAGTGGTGGAGTATCGCGCGTCAGCGGTCCAATCACTGACCGAGGCGCCACCTATGAGCGAATCGGGGAGAAGAGAGAGAAAACAAAGAGGAAGAGGAAACAAAAAAAGTGCTTTGCTGGCAGGTGACATTGGGAATTTAGTAATCTTAACCTATATGGAAGACAGACTCAAAGTTTGTATTATTCAATTATATCCACTATTATTCAATTCAGTGACTGGTTGTTATTGATATTTGCCAGCGAGAGGGTTAAAAGAAAACGAATGATGCAAATAAGACGAAAACGAAAGTGAAAATTTCATGTATTCTTGCGCATTGTAAACAACATTTAGATAATCCGACTGGGCCTCAAGTGTTCTGGGAAGAGCTTGCATGTAAAAGATGAACATCAAAGAGGGGTTTTTGTGTTGGCAGCAGCGGCACATGAATAAATTTTGGTTTGACAGGCCGACATTAACAACGTCATTGCCAACACTGTCGGCAACCTATGGCTCGCGAGCCATATAGGCTATGACTCTTTCAGTGATTGCCTATGGCTCGACGACGGAAAAAAAAAAAAATAATAAAAACAATCACGAATCACGGAAGCTAGTGTATCTTTCTGTTTTACCCATGAAAGGCTCAACAAGAGGAGAAGATGTGTTTCAATCATGGATGCACTTTGCCACAGAAAAGAAGCTGCAGCTGGATAAGCTTCTTTATGTACAGATATGTACAGATGGAGCTCACAACATGTTGGGAAAAATTAAAGGATTTGTTGCTCTTTTGCATGAACAAGAAAACCACTTTTGATAATTATGCAATAATAGTAAAGATAATAACCATAATAATAAGAAGAAGCATATACAAACGTCAAAAAATATGTTAACTTTTCTCTGGCTCTTTAAAGAAAAAATCATTTTTTTAATTGGCTTTTATGGCTCTACCAGCTGAAAAGGTTCCCGTCCTCTGTTCTAGTATATTTTTAAAGTAATCCTGTAATAGACACTTAAGAGTCGACAACATTTAGTCATCTAGCACACAGTCCAGCAGCTCGTTTTGAGCGATTTTAGATGTACCTTCAACAGTGTTCGATGTAATTTATTTAACCAGTGTTGAGAGTTTTCAGCAATCCCCAGCCCAAATACATTTCAAAAACCACACGAAATACCAGAAACTAGTCCAAAAATTGGGCTTTAGAAACTTTCTGTGTCTTTGAGTGAGAAACAAACATATTTCTGATGTACAGACATTATTCACTCCAAATCTTTACAATATATCTTATATTAAAATGGGTTTGTACATCATACACTGTCTGGATTTACACTTTGCCATTTTAAAGTGATTAAAAAAGTGCATTACATTTAATTCAGATTATTCACTATAAAACAAGATCTTGGTGTACACAGAGTAAATTATGGGCCAAAAAATTCTGCCCATACGATTAGCTCATAGGTTAAAGAATAGCTTTGATCTCTCTGTAGATATCCTACTATGCTTTTTTTTCTTCCTGTAAACCAATACACAGCTCTAATTCTCCAATTGTTTACAATACAATGCTGTTGTTAGGACTTGGACTATCTTGGCCTCTAGAGGCCGCTATTGGTTCTGTGTTTTGTGTTTTGTTTTGACAGCCATGTGCTTTTGTTTTTCCATGTGCCTTGGGCCCCGCCTAGTCCTCATTACTTACACCTGTTTTCAGTTTGCCCCCTTGATTTGTTTGTGTATTTATACCCCCTCAGTTTGGCCTCTAGTCACGGAGTCTTTGTGCTGTGATGTTTAAGACTAGTAACCTCTGTTCTGTGTTCCTTACCTATGGCTTTGTGTTGTTTTGGTACTTTGCTTTCTTGTGAACTTTTTGGACTTTGAATTTGCCGTTGTTGGATCTTCTGAGCGTTTGGATTTTTGCCTCTTCTTTTCTGATTTTTGGTTTCTTGGACTGTGCACTTTTGTTTTTTTTTTTTTTTATTTATTTTTTCCTTGTATCTTCTGAGCGTTTGGATTATACTTTTGTTATTTTTTGCCTTGGATTTTGGATCTTAATTAATAAACTGTTTCCTTTACTCTACTCTCGCCTCACTCCTCTGTACTTGAGTCATTCCCCTGGTGGCCTAGTGGGGGTTTGCTGGATTACTATGCCGGTGAGCCGGGTTCGATTCCCAGCAAAACCCTAACAGAAAGACTCCGTCATGACCGACTCAGCAGAGGCTTCTTCAACTGTCTACCTGGCTAACCTTCAGGGAATTATGGCCGCTTTAACACGTTTCGGAACTACCGTGGACACTCATGGACGAACACTTGCAAGCCAACGCGAGGCCCTTGCTCACCACGAGGAACTGCTTCAACAAATTGGGAAAGCCCTGGCACAGCTGCCTCCATCTGCTCCTGCTCCAGTGCTTCATGCCACACTGCCTCCTTCACCTCGCGAACCCTGTCTTCCTGCACCACAGAGGTATGACGGCAAGCACAGTGAGTGCCGGGAGTTCCTTACCCAGTGCCAACTCACCTCTCTCAGCCAGAACGCAAGGCCATGGAGGAGTACATCAAGGACGCCCTGGCCTCTGGATTCATTCGACCCTCCACCTCACCCGCTGGGGCCGGCTTCTTCTTTGTCGGCAAGAAGGATGGGGGGGCTCCGGCCGAGTATTGATTACAGGGGCCTCAACAAGATCACTGTGCGCAACCGCTATCCCCTTCCGCTGATGTCCACAGCGTTCGATCTGCTCCAAGGCGCTACTGTCTTCACCAAGTTGGACTTACGGAATGCATACCACCTCGTCCGCATCCGACAGGGAGATGAGTGGAAGACTGCCTTTAACACCCCGTCAGGGCACTATGAGTACCAAGTGATGCCCTTCGGACTCACCAATGCGCCAGCAGTTTTTCAGGCCCTTATCAACGACGTCTTGAGGGACATGATCAACCAATATGTCTTTGTTTACCTCGACGACATTCTGATTTTTTTCAAGACCTTGCAGGAGCACCGCCATCACTTCCGCCAGGTTCTCCAGAGGCTGCTACAGAACAATCTGTTTGCCAAGGCCCAGAAATGTGAGTTTCATGTCCCTGAGGTCTCCTTTCTGGGTTTTATTGTACGAACGGGACAACTCCAGATGGATCCAGCCAAGACCCTGGCCGTCCGGGACTGGCCCACTCCCAAGTCCGTTAAAGAAGTTCAGCGGTTCTTAGGATTTGCTAACTTCTACCGCAAGTTTGTCAGGAACTTCAGTTCTGTAGCAGCGCCCATATCGGACCTCACCAAAAAGACTAGTGGATCTTATGTCTGGTCTCCTCAGGCGGAAAAGGCGTTCAGGGACCTCAAGCATCGCTTCTGCACGGCACCCATTCTGGTCCTCCCGGACACATCGCAACCATTTCGTCGTCGAGGTGGACGCCTCGGACAGTGGTGTTGGCGCAGTCCTCTCTCAACGCTCGGATGGCAGGTTGCACCCCTGCGCATACTTCTCCCACCGCCTGAGCCCTGCGGAGTCCCGGTATGATGTGGGGGATCGGGAACTGCTCGCGGTTAAACTGGCCCTTGAGGAGTGGAGGCACTGGCTGGAGGGAGCACAACATCCATTCCTGGTTTGGACGGACCACAAGAACCTGGAGTACCTCCAGCAAGCCAAGAGACTGAATCCCCGACAGGCTAGGTGGGCCTTGTTTTTTAGTCGATTCAAGGAATCCCCCGCCTCCCCGCATCCTCCAGGGTCAGACTGTGTTCACCGTGCGCCGCCTGCTGGACTCCCGCCGGGTCCGTGGCGGGCTTCAATATCTGGTGGACTGGGAGGGCTATGGCCCTGAGGAGCGCTGTTGGGTCCCCGCCCGGGACATTTTAGACAAAGATCTTTGTCGGGACTTCCATTTGGCCCATCCTGAGCGCCCTGGGAACGTCAGGAGATGCTCCTTGAGGGGGGGGGTCCTGTTAGGACTTGGACTATCTTGGCCTCTAGAGGCTGCTATTGCTTCTGTGTTTTGTGTTTTGTTTTGACAGCCATGTGCTTTTGTTTTTCCATGTGCCTTGGGCCCCGCCTAGTCCTCATTATTTACACCTGTTTTCAATTTGCCCCCTTGATTTGTTTGTGTATTTATACCCCCTCAGTTTGGCCTCTAGTCACGGAGTCTTTGTGCTGTGATGTTTAAGACTAGTAACCTGTTCTGTGTTCCTTACCTATGGCTTTGTGTTGTTTTGGTACTTTGCTTTCTTGTGAACTTTTTGGACTTTGAATTTGCCGTTGTTGGATCTTTGGATTTTTGCCTCTTCTTTTCTGATTTTTGGTTTCTTGGACTGTGCACTTTTGTATTTTTTTTATTTTTTATTTATTTTTTCCTTGTATCTTCTGAGCGTTTGGATTATACTTTTGTTATTTTTTGCCTTGGATTTTGGAGCGTAATTAATAAACTGTTTCCTTTACTCTACTCTCGCCTCACTCCTCTGTACTTGAGTCATTCCCCGGCGACCCGGGTTCGATTCCCAGCAAAAGCCTAACAGCTGTAAAATAATAAAATAGTACGTTGCTGTAAAATTAATGATTGTTATTATTATTAATAATACTATTATTATAATTATCTTTTAAAAACTTGTGTGAATGTAAAAACTGAACTAAAAATTTCCACCAGATTTTCAGAAGTTTCAGTAATGTTGAGTTTCTACATACTCATGTCTGTATGTTAATAAATGCCAAACAACCATAAACTACCAAGTATGTTCATTGTACAGCTGATTTACATTTAGTGACATCTGCAAAACTGCATTAAAGGCAAAGCTCATGAAACAATGAAAAAATAGTGAAGGAGTCACTCCTATATGTGGCAAGCACTCTTATGTTATGTAATGTAGCTCAAGCCATTGCAGCACGTTAGCTAACACAGACACACACTAATTCTTCTTCATTTTATAGGTCATTACTTTTTTCCTATTTGAATGACTGGTGTTATTTGTCTTTAATTTATGGATTTATTTTGGACTGTTTTTCAAATTAATAATATGAAATGACACATTTTCACAAAAAATGTAATTAAATTTGTGTCTAATGGAAATATATATTGCCGTGATTTAAATCAGACATCACAATCCGTATATACAATTGCACTTACAGTACAACTCATGCCAGCTATATGATTTCACGTCTATTAATCGACATACAAATTTGTGAGTCTCCTTATATTCAAACCTCAAAAAGTCTTGCAAGATATGAACATTTTTCTGGACGTAATGGATTTTATGAATACCACATTTCTTGTGTAAATGCTGCTGCAAACAGTTTATAAATACATTTGTTTTTTTCCAGCTTGATAAATGAAACTTGATAAATGAGTGCAATGGTCAACACACCAACAGACATGGTTATACAAGAATACTTTTTGTAATCTTAATCAATCAAAAACAGAAATACAGGAAAACTAGAAATAAGGCCCAGACTTAATGAGAAATGAATAACAATACTTTGTGAGGAGACAGTAAATCCACAAGGTATAAATAGCCAGTCACCCCTTTTTAAATTTACTCCACTGACAGAACAAGTGGAGCATAAAACAGCACACTTCTCCATTCAGATAACTTACTGAAGGTGTTAGAGCTAGATGAAAATCATGAAGAGCAGTGTGATTGCGACAGCAGAAGGGTAAACAAGTGACTCAAAAAGTGACATGATGTGGCTAAAATTTCTTGAATAATGATTAATGATTATTTATTTTTGATTCACAGGATTTAAGATGTTGCCAAATTCAGAGAACAAGTGTTTTATTGTTCTAACCGGAAATACGGACAATTCTTATAAAGACTTCAAAGTTCATCTGAAACAACAAATATCAGATCTGCAAGAGGTGTTTAATTTTTTTGAGCAGTGTATATATGCATGCTTAATGTACTAGTCCTAGTAACTTGGTCCCTATAATTCCATAGTCTCCTATAGCTCCTAGGGTAGAAGTCACTGAGGTAGCATAACATGCAAATAACATCCAAGGTCAACTAATGAAAGGTTGGTGCCCACAAAAAAGTTTGGGTACATTATATAGTGCGAAGCTGGGTGTTAAGAGTATAGTTGCAGTGGTGCCTATAATAAATTGTCACAAGCCGGGCTCGAACTCGGGTCCCCGCGTGGTGGTTGAGAGATCTACCACTTAGCCATAGAGGCAGTAATGTTGGACCCAAACAAAACACTCAAAGCAGTACTCCAGGCAATGTAGATTTATTAAAAGAAAAAGGTCTTTTTTTAGGAGGGGAGAAAACAAAACTAGAGAACATTAGCAAACAAATAACTAAGAACACCTTACTTGAGGTAGCTAGGAAGGACTTGGTGAAACGAAGCAGGAAACTCCCAGCCAAGACTCAAAAAACCAAGTGAGGAACAAGAGAAAAACCACCACTAAAATACCCTAGGGGAAACAAGGCACAGGTGATCTGGATAATGCTAACAAGGACACACAGGAAGAACTAAGGCAGAGGGGAACACAGGGGGCCTCTAGAGGCACGGAGACCAACTACAGGAGGTAGGATGCTGACAATAAATGTTAATTAAACATCTTTCTTCACATAATTCATTTTACATGTTATTTTTTTTTTACACAGTTCATTTTTCACATGTAGTACCTGTGATTTTATTTATCACATACTGTATTATTCACTGTATTATTCACTCCATATCGAATACCATGTTGAAATGCACAACATGTTTTTCACATCTAATCACATATTACTCACATAATCACATGTGAAAAACATATAGTATACTCACATGGTGGCTCAGTGGTTAAAGGTCTAACCCTATATGCTCCATGGGTGCTGTGTCATGGTTACCTGTGCTCCAACCCCAACTTCCTAGCAAGCCGGGAGGCAAAATTTCAATGTACTGCAATGTACTGTATATGCCACAAATAAAGACATTCCTTTTCTTACATGTATGTGATTTTTAAATGAGGATAATTTCAATCCATAAACAAATGCAAGTCAGATTCAGGTGTGTGTGCTATCCTGCAAGGAGAACTGATTTTGAGAGGTTTATCTCCTACTTCCTAGCTCTGACCCAAGTGATACATTAAGATGTTGATGTTGAATAATCTGAAATAAACAGAAATTGTGAAAAACTGTTTGTAAATGTTTTACTTTGGTATGTTCCAGTAAATCTGCAGTTATGACATGTATTATGGTAAAATTATCATGCTCCAAAAGTACAGTTTCATCTTTCTTTAATGTTCCTCAATCAATTTAATGGCCAAGCAATCATAATGGGAGACAAAGATAAAAACTTCACTTCTCATTATGTTAATCCCAATAATTTACATCCACAAAGATTTAAAACACTGATGCTCGCCTACAAAGCCAAAAACGGACCAGCACCCACTTATCTCAAAGCACTTATCACACCTCGAGCGCCACCACGCTCCCTCTGAGCCTCTAGCACTGCTCGACTGGTCCCTCCATCTCTCAGGGTACAAGGAAGGCATGCATCGAGACTCTTCTCTGTTCTGGCACCAAGGTGGTGGAATAAACTTCCCCTAGATGTCTGAACAGCTGAGTCACTGGCAGTCTTCAAACGACGGCTAAAGACTTACCTCTTCATAAAATACTTAAATTAGCACTTTCACAAAAAAAAAAAAAAAACCTCCCCAACAGAGTTTTGGACTGATGGTATTCCTAGTTTGTGACCTACCGAGCCAATATCAGAATGTATTTTTGATAGACTTCAAAGCACTATTGTAAGTCGCTCTGGATAAGGGCGTCTGCCAAATGCCATAAATGTAAAAAAGCTGGTGAGGGAATGATTGTTTATACCTTTCTATAAAAAAATGTGGCTATAATGCAACATAAAATGTGATTATAAATGGATAAAGAGTGCAATTATTTATTAATAATTGTTCATTAATAAATTACAAATTGTAATCAAGAAGAATAAAACATTTTTGACATGCTGTTAAAGGATGATGATCAACCTTTTCATTGATTATTTTCCTATAAAAGCACACCACATTGTGTTTTATTCCTGCAGCAACCCTTCCCAATTAAACTTCAGGTTTAAAAAAATCAGTGTTGAACCAATACTAGAAAGAACAATTACACCCTCACTCTTTTGCTACAGGTGTCCCGGTAAGATTTATAATGAAACCACCCTTTATTTTTCCACATTAGCTGCAAAGAATTTATGGTTAGTATATTTTATATATGATTTCTACATACTTACATGTGAAAAAATGATTATCATCTGTGACATGTATATGATTTTTTTGTAAGCATTATGAGCTTATACGCTGTACTGACCTGGGGAGGGCTCTGGATTGAAATGATCTTTACTGATTTTTAGTAAGTTATCAGGGTTACAGAGCAATCTCATTTTCTCCTTTTTTGGCCACATTTCTGAAATATAGACAAATATTGAAAATGATCATGATTAACTCAATGAAGCAACGAGTGTATGCAAGGTATACTGAGGGTCAACAAACAAAATACAGTTTTACAGTAAAGCTACAGAATTTAAAGTAGTAAATTTGGATGTATATTTATATATTTTTATAATATTATAAAATATTAAAATTATAAAAGTGCTGTGTATAATAAACATCAAAATTCCCCCTTCGGCATTCAAAATACTTACAGTAATGAATGTACTGAGTGACAAATTCTACTTCAAATTATATGAAAAATAGACAGTAATAAAATAAAAGTTCATAGTTGCTGATTTGGGTGTTCAAAAGGCCAAAGTTTGACAAGTTGTCATCAAGCCAAATTAATTTAAAATAATTTCAATCCTAAAACAAGTAGACGTCAGATTCAGGGTGTGTGTATTAGTCTATAAATAAATGGTTGTTTATTAAATCTGTCAGTGAAGGAGTTAAAAGTGAAGAATCAGTCACTTGTTCAAAGTGAAAGTGAAAGTTAATGCGTTGTTGCACAGTCACTCTGAAGAACAGTCGAGGTAGGTGCTTCTTACAGTTATATGTCTACATGCATAAAATGTGTACGGTGGAAACGTGTGTGTGTGTGTGTAATGTCAATGAATTAGCTAATCTGCACATGAGGTCTTACAAGTTTGTCTGAAATGCTTGGGCTGTTGTACTACTATGTTTAAACAGTTTGCCTGAGGGGGGAAAACCCTCTATATTTCACAAATCTAACATTTTGAATAATTTTAGACAGCAAAAACATTTTTCTTCCCTTGTGTCGGTGAAACTGACACAGTTACCACATTTACTTTCCTTTCACTCAAGCTCTTTACAGGAACTATAAACGCAGATAACTACCTGATAGGCTATCACGTATATAAAAAAATAGCTATAAAAAATATAATAATAACTACAAGTTAGCCAGAAATTGATGACAAGGCTATAGGACTGGCCCAGGCACTTTACTTTATTATTTGGATTAATGCTCTTAAAGGACATGCATTTACTCTTTTGCTGTCACAGTTCATTCCTCTTCTCCTTTTTGTATGTGTTTGACATTTACAATGACTGTCTACGGGAAGAAACAGTTTCATTCAGTGGCGGAAATAAAAATGGTATGCGGTTGACATAACATGGCTTCCCCTTCAGGAACTCGAGCTGCGTCATAACGCTGTATGACCGCGCTCTGAATCACGTGTGTAATCAGTCCAATGGATGGGCGAGACGTCACGGGCGGGGTGACGTAGCGACCAGAAAGCTTAAAAGCACGTGCAGTGGATCCCGCAGCAGCTTCGAGAATGAAGCGGGCGCTCGCAGGGATGCCGGAAGTATGGCACTGAGACGCAGCGTCTCGTTCCCCCGGGGAACCACGTAACATACGTAACCTGGAGACGTTCTCCAGGGTCTCTGAAGCCCTCTAGTGGCTGGCTGCGGTATAGTTTTTAACCATTTTTGTTAGAGAATGGCAAAAGACCCAAACTTCCACTTTAATTTATATCTCCACAAATTAGTTTCAGGAACAGTGTTATAACCTCAGTTAGCCTTGATATTTCAACCCAGAGATTCTTCTTATGATAAATGCGTTTTACAGGAGTTGTTCAATAATAAATAAAGGGGCGTGGTTGAAGAGGAGATTGACAGTTTTGGACATGACAGTCAAACCTCATGAATGCACACACACTTTCCAACACACAACCAAAGCTCTTGACAGTTCCGTAACAAAGCCATGTGTTATTCTGCTGTGATCTATTGTAACACACTCTCAGTGGGGAGTTCATAACTGATTATTAATTATATAATTAACTGACTGTACGACCTTATTGAACACACAAAGTATGGAAGCAAAAAAAAAAAAAAGTGACAAAGATTTGAATTTTAAAAGTTTCTGAATTCATAATATTGAAAATGAAAAACTATTGAAGTCATGAAATGAAATATTAGGTTTAAAACCACACTTTATTTATTTATTTATTTATTTATTTATTTTAACTTAACCTCCTTGAATTTTTTTTCATATTCAGGTTTACCATCCAGACTACTCAGGGGTAGGCAACTCAATTGAGCCTGGAGTGTGTGACTTTTTAATCTTCTGAAGCCTCCCCCTCTTGCAAGTGAGCACCTTTATATATATATATATATATATATATATATATATATATATATATGTGTGTGTGTGTGTGTGTGTGTGTGTGTGTTAATCAGCAGAAACCTGCAGAAATCTGTCTTTTAACTATATTTTAGGTCTTTAGTGGGTGTCTGCAGTGGGAGTGTGGGTGAGGGAATGAGCAAACTGTAAGGGGCACACCCAATGACTGTACATATGGGTGAATATTGTAACAGGGATTCAAAAGTGAAGTCAAAATCTCTGTAAGGCCAACTAGTGACTGGCTGCAGTACAATTTTTAACCATGTCTCTTTTTTATTTCGGAGAATGGCAAAGGACTCAATCTTCCCATTTAAGTTATATCTTCACAAATTATTTTATACTTTCCACTTTCACAGACATGAAGCTCTGGACAGTTCTGTAGCAAAGCCATGTCAAGTTCTGCTCTTAACTGTTCTAACACTCCCTCAGCAGAGAATTCTTTTGCAGTTTTGCTGGTATATTGCTCATTTTGATGTTTAAGCTAGCTCGTTGAACTGATGAGTGTAAATATTGATTGCTTTTTCCCAGTATATTTTCAGTTGGTACCTTACATTAGCTACATAACTTACAGTTTTTTTTCTAACCTGTGCTATTTTAGATCTCATAGAAAGGTAGGACTACCATATTAACTTTGAAAAGACAATTTTCTAAATGAAAAAAAGTGCTAGGGCCTGTGTGCTCAAGCTATCAGGATGACTAAAAATGTACGTCTCTGTGGTCAGTGAGAGTATGAAAGCTGTGTGAGGAAGTCTGTCTGAGAATATCTGGCTCAACTTTGCAGAAAGATGACTTAGACTACTGTCTAATTTAAAGCAGCAAACTCTGACCAGGCAGTTACTAAGGATGAATGAATGAACTGTTAGGACTTGGACTATCTTGGCCTCTAGAGGCCGCTATTGCTTTTGTGTTTTGTGTTTTTGTTTTGACAGCCATGTGCTTTTGTTTTTCCATGTGCCTTGTGCCCTGCCTAGTCCTCATTACTTACACCTGTTCTCAGTTTGCCCCCTTGATTTGTTTGTGTATTTATACCCCCTCAGTTTGGCCTCTTGTCATGGAGTCTTTGTGCTGTGATGTTTAAGACTAGTAACCTCTGTTCCGTGTTCCTTACGTATGTCTTTGTGTTGTTTTTGGTACTTTGCTTTCTTGTGAACTTTTTTGGACTTTGAATTTGCCATTGTTGGATCTTCTGAGTGTTTGGATTTTTGCCTCTTCTTTTCTGATTTTTGGTTTCTTGGACTGTGCACTTTTGGATTTTTTTTATTTTTTCCCTTGTATCTTCTGAGCGTTTGGATTATACTTTTGTTATTTTTTGCCTTGGATTTTGGATCTTAATAAACTGTTTCCTTTACTCTACTCTCGCCTCACTCCTCTGTACTTGAGTCATTCCCCTGGTGGCCTAGTGGGGGTTTGCTGGATTACTATGCTGGTGACCTGGGTTCGATTCCCAGCAAAACCCTAACGTTGAACACTATAAGTGCATCCCGCAGCACTGCGCGTTCATCTTAAACATAATGTTCATAGCAGCTTTGTTTATATTTCTTGCTCAATTTATTTGTTTCTTGCAGCCAGATACCATGGCTGACAACCCTGATGACCGGTCACAGATGGATCAGTCACAGTCAAAGAATACTGCAGCAGAAGATTTACAGCCCTGTATGAGTTCTGAAAATACAACAAAACAAAGTGAGATTGAAGTGATTGAGAAAACTTTTGCAGACAATATCAGTATAAATTACCCACTTTAATAAATCAGACATAACGATCCATGATGTTGATGTTTCAGAAATGATAACCACGAACGTTCTTTTGTTTTTTTTATAGGTAAAATTAGGCTACAGCTTATGCTTTTAGCTAATACGTTCTATTATTCAAACTGGAAATGATAATAGAGATTATTTCTCTTTATTCACAGGAAAGATAGCACATGTACTGTCAGGGAGCAAGTACTTCATTCTTCAAACTGGAAAAACATTGAATTCTCATGAACAATTCATAATTCAGCTCAAAAATAAAATACCCAGGCTGCAGAAGGTGGATACAGAGAAAGAGTGTGATTTCATTCTGGTTTTCTGCCCTGTTGTTTCACGAGCTGGAACTGACATTGAAGAAGCCATGAAAAAGCTTTATGCTACTTCAGGTAATCAACAATCTTTTTAAAATAATGTGTTGTTTAAACTCATAATTTTATTGTATATAATGTGCAAATGTATATGTGTATGTTGTCCAAAGCCACAAAACCTGCAGTTCTGGTGGTGCTCCATCACACGTTTAATCCAGAGCTTATTGTACCAGACAGCAGCAGAGCTGTAAACAGAGAGAATGTGATCACAGTTGACTGTCTGTTCCATGAAGATCAGGGATTACTGCCATGCAAGAAAAATTACGATGTAATTAACCACATTGAAATGCAGATGAAACCACAGGTATTTTAATTAATTTTTTAAATTCATTTTAATTACTCTTCACTCTGTCTTTGTACCTTTGAATTCCCATGAATAAGGGGTACTTTTTAGTCTTAAAAAAAGATGTACAATACTAAGAATTGTCAAGTCCAACAGTGTTAAAAGCTCTGGTGTTTCACCAGAAAAATCTGCTCAAATACAGAAAAAAGTAGGAAAAATTCAAGAAAACATAGTTGTGTGTAACTTTTTGCAGACAAGATATGTATTTATGCATATTAATATATTCATCCTTAATAGTAATTATTAATTTACAGTCCAGAACTCCAGAGTTATTGCAACTCTTCAATATAATAAACATTACATACAACTATTTTTAAATGAACCACTTTTCAAAAACAGATGCATTATTCAAAAATAATTTTTTTAAAACTGCAAACAAATCCTTGAAAAATAACTTTGATATCTCCGAAGTCAGTGTTGAGTTAAGATTGAGTAATGAGGATTTAATATAGAAATTGTGCACATTGGTATTCTTCCTTCAGATCTAACTACAAACAAAGGTACTATTCAGGCACACAGGTTACTAGCTACTCGTGTCTCAGAGGAAGCAGGGTGCTAGCCCTCATCCTACTTGGTTGGTAGCTGTTGTGTGATAGGTGAGACAGCTGGCTGGTAGGTGGGAATTGGCAAGACCAAATTAGGGGGAAAAAAAAGAAATTAACAATTACAGGAAGAGGCTCAGGGCTATTATTTTCTCCAGGCATCATAAAATATTAATTATGGAGAAAAAATTGTGTTTAGTTAAAACTTAACTCATTTACATATTCATGTTTAATATTTTTCATGAAGAGTGTATATAATTCTGGAGTTGTACGTATGTGTACAAGTCAAATCTGAAGTTCTGGATTCTAATAATTCCCATAACTGTATTGTTCACTGAATATTTCAATGTATATATAAAATGGGCTGTTCTCATGTTTAAACTTTTAATTTCATTAGATTCTAAACACAGGCGTGGACTGGCGAGGTAAAATATATTAAAAACATTAACTATATAATTGTTTTTCAAAAATGAAGGTTATTATTATTATGAAAGGAAAACAGTTAATAGACTTGATTTTACTTTTTTAGGATTGTTGGGTATAAAGAATAGTAATGAACAAGGATGTTCCTCACAGGTGAGTATGAAAACACACAGGTTACTTCCAACAAAACATGCAAATGCAAACAAATCTTTGGAAAATAACTTTGTTTTGTTTCCATATTCAGTGTAGAGTTAAGCTTAAGTAATGAGGATTTATATCAAAATTGCGCACATCGGTATTTATATCTCAGACCTAACTACAAACTTAAGCACTATTAAGGCACGCAGGGTGGCATTTTAATAAAATAGAGGCATGTCACTATTATGCATACAGTACTGTGCAAAAGTCTTAGGCACATGCAAAGAAATGCTGTAGAGCAAAGATGCCTTCAAAAATAATTAAATTAAATGTTTCTACATTACTATAAAGAGCAGAAAACTGTAATAACTGAAACAAAGTCAATATTTGATCCAGAGCCAGAGCCTCTCCCAGGAACACTGGGCACAAGTGGGAGAATTCACAACTCTGAACAAGACCCTCATTTTCCAAAAGCTCTATTGTGATTCCTCTTCTGTATGAAGGAATAATTGACTAACTGTAAGGTTGTTCACATATCATTCATCACTGAAAAAAACAAAAAACAAAAGAAAAACTAAGATGCATAATGCATATAAAACACTATTATGCATAATCATGGTCATATTAAATGTTCTCAGGGCAGGAATTGACCACATGAGCTGCACAGTGAAGGAAGGTGAAGAAGGTAGTATTAGAATATTCTCAGAATTAGAGCTGCACAGTTTAATGGATTTTTGGGATCATAAAATATTAATTGTGGGGAAAAAATATTGTGTTTAGTTAAAACTAAATTCATTTATGTAACCATGTGTGCTCAGTTTCATGAAGGGTGTATATAATTCTGGAGTTATATGTATGTGTAGTCAAATCTGAAGTTCTAGATTCTAATAATTCACATGACTATGTTGTTCACTGACTATGTCAGTGCATATATAATGGGCTGATCTCATGTTTAAATTTACAAGATTAAAAGTTTAAACTTGTTTTATTTCATTAGATGCAAAAAAAAGGCATGAAGGATACAGGAACGGTAAACAGGAAAGGTATAATATAATTTAAAAAATATATTAAATATTTCATTGTTTTTTTCAAGAATGATGGTTATTATTATGAAGGGACAACAGTTAATAGGCTTGATTTTACTTTTTCAGGATTGATCCACAGAGAGAATAGTAATGAACAAGGATCTTCCTCACAGGTGAATATGAAAACGCACAGGTTACTTAAAATAACAAAACATGGCCACATTTTATTACTTGGTCTCCTATCGTCCTCTCTCTTAATTTGTGTCGACAGTTGTTTTTTGGTCTTTTTTTCAGAACAGTAATGCAGACTGGAATTCAGTAAATTCAATCATTTAGCAATCAAGCTATGTGATCCAATATACTTAATAACTCGATTCCTATTAGGCAAAAACATTTGTTTCTGTTAGTTTTTATTTCTAAGTATATCTTTTTTTTTTTTTTTTGGTCAGTGCCTCAAACCTGAGTTAGCAGCACATGAATTTGCCAATAGGAATTTTCTTCAACATCCCATTTCAGATTTAGTCCCCTTTTGCTGTTATAATAAGCTCCACTATTCTATAACGGCTCTCCACTAGATTTTGGAGCGTGGCTGTGGGGATTTGTGCTCATTCAGCCACAAGAGCATTAGTGTGGTCAGGCACTGATGTCAAGTGAGGAGGCCAGGGGTGCAGTCAGTGTTCCAGTTCATCCCAGAGGTGTTCAGTGGGATTGAGGTCAGGACTCTGTGCAGGACACTTGAGTTCTTCCACTCCAATCTTGGCAAACAATGTCATGGGGCTTGCTTTGTGCACAGGGGCATTGTCATGCTGGAACAGACAAAGAACAAACAAAACAAAGACATTCTATAGGATTGTGTGCTTCCAACACTGTGACAATGGTTTGAGGAAGAACCACATATGGGTGTGATGGGCAGGTGTCCACAAACTTTTGGTTATATAGTGTATTTATTGAAACAGAATGTGTTTTATTTAAAACTCCTATTAGATGTGGTGTATTATCATAGAATATTCATTAAAAATAACTACTTTGTCAACAGCTATGTGCCAATCAGAAGATACCTGAATATGAACAGGCTTTTGGTAAGTGTATGAACTGTGACATAAAACAACTGTAACAATTAAACTAAGCAACATTCAACAACAGCTTAGCTAGCATTATTTAGAGCACTGAATTAAAACTGTAGATGAACTACTTTCACATAGCACACATGCACAAATAAGGCATAAGACTGTTGTATATTCTTGGTATTTTTGTGACAGTTGGTACAGGGTATTATGTGGCTTAGACAGTGCATTTGTAAAAAGGGGATGGGTTTGGATGAATATATTATCAGGAGGTGTGGTTAGGTGTGCTGGTGAGATATCCAATCAAATCAGCTCCTCTCATTCCCTTTAAGAACCAAGTGTATGCTGTAACATATTTGTAATGAAATATATCATGACTTGTAAGGGTAGAAATAGCCAGCTTGCTGATACAACTTATAGGAAATGTCCCTTCAAAGATTTTATGTTGATATTATATGATTCTATAAGTGCAGAGACTTGGATATAAGTGATGCCTTTTTATTTTGAATGCCAGCAGTCCAAAATACAAAATCACTTAAAAGACATGTAAGGGGTTAAATATACTGATATCAACCTAATGCAGAGAGCCAAAAGCATAACTATAAATGAGCAGAAGGTCAGTAATGAATATAGACAGAATAATACAGCCCTAGTGGTAGTCATGGGTATAGGGCATATTTTTCCTATAAATGCTATAAATTACAATAGGCATTTTATATTGTACAGTTTAGGCAGTTCATGAAAACTCAGTAAATCTCACTGCATGAGCTGGATTTAAAAGTTTTCAAAATGTGTTAAATTGCAAACTTTTTCACCTACAGAAATACTTGACAAGGAGATTAAACAACTGGAAATGTTTGAAAAAGAAGAACTTGGAAAGGAGCTAAAATCACTTATGACTACAGGTAAGTGGTTAGACTAGTAATTCTGTTGGAAAGTATTTTTCTGGGGACATTTAAGTCTCCACATGTGGTGGATGGCCAATGATATAAACTATAAAAATATTTCTGATGATAAAAAAAAAAGTTCCAATTGCAGGAATGGGAAATGGGAATAATGTTACAGATTTTGGCTCTTTATTTTTCCTCAACATAAATAAGATCACTGACTGAGTTACCCTGTTAATAAACACCCTGTTCATAAACAATAAAACAAGTGTGAGGTTGCATGCAAAGACAAGAGAAAGAGAGATATCAAAGAGAACAGAAGGGATGTTTGCTATGATGCACTCCCCTTTTAAGCAATTCCCTTTGTTTAATAGAATACTGATTTTAACGAAAGATAGCTAGTTGTCACTACCCTCTTCAGTGAAATTTAGCTAGCTTCACTAGCAGCTTAGCTACTTTTGGTGCAAAAGGGCAGACCCTGCTAATGTTGTTGACCTTTTGTTGTGAGGCTTTTGATTCTCTTACTTGCGAGGAATTAAGCAGGAGTGCAGACCAATGGCAAGCATTGATTTGATTCAGAAGTCAAGAAACAAAAACAGGTCCTTTCAATAATCTTGGTACAGTAAATTTGATTGGCTGACTGGTATATGAACAAGTGCATTTAAAGCTGTCTGTGTCTGACAGACAGCTGTGCTTCCTCTACTTTAAAAACCAGATATCAAATATCTACTAATAATGAAAGGACATACATAACTGTGTTTTGTCAAATGTGCCCTGTGAAAAAACTGAATATTGGGAATACAGTTAATTAATCTGACATGAGCATTTTCCTTTATTAACATCATTGGTGAATACAAAATCCCATATTCACTGGGTAGGAATGAAGAGAAGCTCTCTTGGTTGAAAAATTCTTTACCGAGACATTACTGAGACAGACTTCCTAAGTGTGCTTTACATAAATATGTGTGTTGATGATCAGTAGCGTCCACCTTAGTTTTGGTAAGAATGTGACTATAAAATTAAAGAGATTTGTTTGGCATTTGTTTAAACTCAGATATCAGTGGTATTTTCTTAGGTCCTCTCTCCAATGAACAATCCCCTCTATTTGAGACAATGATTGAAAGTCAGAATGCATAACTTCACAAAAATTGAAATTACATTTATTGCTTTGTTGTAGATTTTTCTGAGTTAATTTTTGCAACTGAACTGAGGCTGGTGCTGCTGGGGAGGAGTGGATCTGGCAAGACTGCAGCACAAAACACCATCCTGGGCAGAGAGGAGAGGAACCAGGCTGCTACATCTGAAGCCACATCTACAGCCACATCTACAGCCACCCAGCAGAGTGAGACCACACAGGGGGAGGTAGCTGGGAGGAAGGTGATTGTGGTGGACACTCCTGACTGGTTCACTTCTGGACTCTTTCTGGAAAAGCTGAGACAGGATGAGGGACTCCGTGTCCATCTGTCTGCTCCAGGACCCCTTGTCTTTCTCCTGGTCATTCCCATAAAGCATTCACAAGACACAGAAGTTTATAAAGAAGAGGTATTAGAAGAGACACTATTGAAGATGGCAGAGATTTTTGGGAAGAGATTTTGGGGAAACATCATGATCCTCTTCACTGTTACTGAGGACCTTCAGAACATTGCAGAGTTTATCCAATCAGGAGACCAGGAGGTCCAGAGACTTGTACAGAAATGTGGGAACAGGTTTCACTGTCTCAACATTAAGGAGAGGGGAGATGATTCTCAGGTCTCAGAGCTGCTAGAGAAAATAGAGAAGATGGTGGAAGGAAACAGAAATGGAACTGAGGTTTATCAGATTATTAGAGATATGGAGAGGGAAAGACACAGTAAAGATGCCTGGATTAGAGAAGTGCAACATCAAATGCAGGAAACCCTAGAAAAATATGAGCAGTATATTAAGGCCTATGAACATGATGAAAAAGACCTAGGGACAGATGGAAATAATGCAAAAATGATTAGTAAGCTGAAAAGGAAATATGAGTTAAAAAGAGATATTGGGAATGATATAAAGAAAATGTATGACAGAGTTGCGGGGCTGGAAGAAAACAGACAGTTTATTAAGGTCCTTTTGCCAGAAAACCAGCAACCTATATGGCTTTCACTACCAGGTGAGCAGCCCAAAAATCCTGAAAAGCACAAAGAGCTAACCCAACTTGAAGAATGGTTCTCAGTGCAAGTGGAAAAACTTCATTCTAATAAAAAAACAAACAAACAAATTGTGAAGAATGAAGATGATTTCTGTTGAGTTGAGATACTGGCAAAGGCCTGGAGGAGAGGTCATGAATATCCAATTAATGTTACATGTACATGTTGCAAAGGAAGTGAAAGTAATCAAATATTCACTAGACTCAGTTCTATTATTTAAAATAAGGATTGATGTCATATGTGTGCATATATGAAAAAATATACAGTCTATTAAAAAATCAATATGTTTATCAATTTTATGTATTCATTAAATGAAAATAAAATTCTTTAATTGATTTCTTTATACACAAATGTATTGACGAGACACGTATTTTATTTCAAAAAACAAAATGAAACCTTTTGCATGACTTGCCACAGTGCCCTACGATGTCATAAGCATTACAAATAAATTCAAATCAGTGTATCACCATACTGTGTGTCATTTTTCTGAAACAACAATATATTCTCACTGTAAAGCTGAAGTCTTTGAGTCTAGTTATAAAGCTTAGCCCTCCATACTGTGGCAACAGCTGTAATCTGGTTCTCCCACAATGCCTTGGGGCTATTGAATCTTATACTATATAGCTGTAAATAAAAAGTCATTTGTCAGACTTTTGTTTAGTTTGAATACGTTGGGTTAGGTTATGATAAAGACAATACTGTATAGTTTTTTCCTTATATTAAAGGTTTTGTGTTTTCATCTGGTTACTGGCTTTGTGTTGTAGGGCAGTATAGGCAATAGCATAGGGGGTAATCCTCAGAGGCAGGTACTTTTATTTGACTCCTTGACTTCCTTGGTTCAGATAAAATTGGTAATGGCTCATAATCCCGTAGCTGGATTCCTGCAGATAATTAGTCTGAATTTATATCAAGTAGAAAATCATATGATTAATCATAATCATATGATGAAATTAATAGGGACTTCGCTTGTCTGACTGCAGAAATAAGATCAGTGGAGTGTGAAAGATCACCTGCCTAAATGGACCTCACTAGCTAAGTGTGCTTTTCTCACAATTTGATGAAGTTGTTGGATAGTTATATGTGAAACAGACATAAAATCAAAAGGAGGCATGAGTTAAGATGCTGTGAGTGACTTTTACCTCATTTAATGAGACAGAGACTGATGCAGATCATGATGATAATCAAAGTGAGAATTCATTTCACATTGTGAACTCATACATCTATACAACTTGTCAGTAATTCTGTTTCTCCATCAGTAGATTAGATTATAAATGTAAAGGTGGGGTGACATCTTTCAGTGAAATTGAAAAGAAGTTTCATTTTCTCCCTTTTCTTCCATTTTTTGGAGGTAACTAGACATTAATATGCACTTGTTCTTTAACTGGTTTAGATAAATACATACTAAAGCACCATAAAAACAGAGTTCAGTTCAGGAAAGTTTCTTCAGTTATATTGATCTCTGGCAATGAGTATTTATTTATTTATTTATTTTATTTTTCAGTGAGTTTTCAAATCAAAATTAATTATTGTTCAGCAAGTATTTTAAAGAAACTCAAGTACTGAAAAATGCTGCTTCCATAAGTTTTCAACCCGCAAATTTCTGGAAGCTTCAGATGAAAGATATTGTCTTAATGAGGACATAATTGGCTAGTAATTGACAAATAGCTGAACAATAAGTACTTCAGTTGAACTTTCCTATCTCACTTTCCTATCTTCTACTTTCCTAGTCTCCTAGCTCTAACCCAAGACATACATTATGATATTGAGTGGATGTTGAATAAGCTGAAATTAACAGAATTTGCACTAAATTGTTTGTAAATGTCTTATGTTTGTTGGTTCCACTAAATTTGCAGTTATGACATGTATTATGGTAAAAATAGCATGCTCCAAGTTCTGCTTTATCTTTCTTTAATGTTCCTTAATCAATTCAGTGCCAATTCAGCGCTACTTCTGAAAACTCACAATCTTACAACCACAGGAGATTGATGCACATTATACCACAGCAATGATTATTCCTCAGTTCTGATCTTCTATAACAGCAGCTCTTACAGTCGCATTGGCTGTTATTCAGATCAGAGGTGTTTATTAATGTGCTTGTTTTAATGGTTTAATATGTTAGTGTTTCTAGAGTAACATTTAATTCACAGGGACTTGCAGGGTGGATGCTCCATATAATATAAAAAACATGTTTTTTTTTTCAACAAAGAAACACATATTGTTGTTATGGTGAAGTTTTTTAACATTTATGGAAGAAGTCTCCCGTCTCAGCTCTTTGTAACAGTCAGTAGGATTTCAGCTTTTGGGAAATATATCAAGGACAAAGGACATTGCACTTTTGCACTTTTCATGATTTTATATCGTTTACTTAAGTGACTGGTGCAGGAATAGCTGTTTATAGTTGCTTATAACAAAAAAAAAGTTTATAATGTAAGTCATAACAGGAACTTACTTTTTTGTGCATGTTCCACAGAATGAAATGTAAGTATACATGGATAAAAAGTACAATGTGTTGTTTATTAATAAATTGTAATCATTAGCAGATTGCTGAGGTGTATGAGGAAAACACCTTGTGATATGCTCTTATATGCTGTTGGTCATTTTTGGCTTGGCTACAACAGCAGAAGACCACATTGGGTTCCTCTTCTGTCAGCCAAGAGCAGAAAGCTGAGGCTGCATTGGACACAGGCTCACCAAAACTGGACAGTTGAAGACCGAAAAAAACCAACCTTAGCCTGTTCTGACGAATCTCGATTTCTGCTGAGGCACACAGATGGTAGGGTCAGAATTTGGTGCCAACAGCATGAATCCATGGACCCAACCTGCCTTGTGTCAACAGTCAGGATGGTGGAGGTGGTGTGATGGTGTGGGGAATTTCTTGGCACACTTTGAGTCCATTACTACCAATCAATAATGGCTTGAATGCCACAGCCTATCTGAGTATTACTGTGGGTTGTAAAGAGCTAGAACTAGAACTAGAACACCAGCTCTTTTCCTCACATAGGCCATGCTTCTGAAAGAGATCAAATTATTGAAAATAATGATTAATGAAGCAATGAGTCTGTGCAGGGAGGGTAACTTTAGCATAAAGATGATGTAAAGGTTAAAGTTTACAAATGAAGCTAAACAATTTGACAAGAAAGTAAGAGTCCTTGCAAAATTCACAAATAAATTTAGACAAGACTTAAATTAATAAATATATTCGAATATATTCAAATATATTTTCAACAACTGCTATACTCTATTCAATAATATAGAATGAAATTATTGTGTGAAATACTGTATGTCAAATCTATCTTGTTTCCTGCCTCAGTACAGAGAAATGTATGACATATAGACAATAATATAATAGAAGCTTATAATATACAGTTGTTTATTCTTTTTCAGCTAAATGTAAGCTGAGTTGCATGTTCAGAAGGACAAATCAGAATCAGTGGGACTATAGTCACATAGAATCAGGTTGACATCATGTTGAATTCATTTGAAAATGAACAGAGTGCAGATTCAGGGTGTGTGTTAGTCTAATAAACAGTTGTTATTGACCTGGCAGTGAGATCTGGCAGTGAGAGGGTTAATAGTGAAGGGTGGTGCATTATGTGAAAGTGAAAGATTTATTTGTGACTGCGCTTGTGCTTTTGTGCAGTCACTCTGAAACCCAGCAGAGGTAAGTAACTTCTCCTTACAGTAACATATTAGTCTAAAAGCCCTGTCAAAAATGAAAAATGAAAAAGCCCTGTGATAAATTTATTATCACTGATGTGGCTGCATTAGTGTTTATAAAGTATGTACTATGTACCAGTACATGTAGTAGTACTATGTATCTTGTCAGGTGTCTTTTTTTTTCTTTCCTTTTCTTTTCTTAAATCCCCTGGTTAATATTATGTTGTGTCTAAGCCCCTGTTATAAGGTTGATTGGGTTGATTGTAACTTGACTGCCATATTGTTGTGATAGTCTTGGTTTTCACTGAATTAAAAAAAAAAAAAAAACTCCTGTATGGAGTGCGCATGGCCAAGCAGTTTGGCAAAAAGATCATCCTTAATTCTGGGTCAGAAAACAGGATGAATGACAGTCGCAAACGAAGTAGCATTCGGATGCATGTTAATAACATAAACAATATAAAGGCAGAATGTAGAATTTGTAAGATAATCATATCTAGCAGGGGCTACTAACAAGCTTCACAGGCATATTCGAATTGTATTAGCTCTGCGTCATCATCAAATGAAAATAACTCTCACTTTGTCCTTAATTATTCCATTATTCACAGTTTGTCTATCCACTGAAGCAGCCAACCTGATCTAACACAATTTTCTAATATAATAAGTGAGTGAATGTGTGTTATATTTAATATGAACCTGCTCCCTAACTCTAACCCTCTATGTTTGGAACATTTCATACAAGTTGACTTCTTAATTATTAAATATTGCATTGCTGTGATCATTTTGACACCTCAGAGTCTCACACAAAGAATAAACTGCAGTTAAAGAATAACCAGATCTAACAACTGCTGAGTGTTAATAGGAAGTTGTGGTATGTGTCAGTATACAGTATGTGACTCTCTCTGCTCTTCTTTCGCTTTCAGTTTGTGCCTCTCTCTGCTCTTTTGCTTCTCTGCTTTGCTTTTTTATTCTTGCTTTAGATTTGATAATCATTAGTGTGCTTTGTTTCTTGGCAAATCAACAGCAACATGGCTACCAAAAGGAGATGAACGGAGTGACAACAAGTCACAGGTGGAACTACCAGATGCCAAAACAAAAGATAAAAAATAAAAATGTTAAACCCAACAGGAGTTGTGTGAATGACAGACCCAGGAAGAATGCTTGCTTTAATAAATGAGACATCACTATACACAAATGCATGATTATTGTTTGAAAAATGTTTTTATTTATTTATTTATTTATTTATTTACCTGACTAATACCACACATGTTTTCAGTTAAGGTTTGCATTATTGAAACTGGGAAAACACTGAATTCTCATGTGGACTTTATAGGTTGTCTTAAAAAACACGTACCACATCTGAAAGAGGTGTGTGCAGTGGGCAAGTGTGATTTAATTCTGGTTTTCTGCCCTGTTGTTTCATGAGCTGGAACTGACATTGAAGTAGCAGTGAAAAAACTTCATAATATCACCGGTATGCAAAACGATTTATTTTATACTCTGAATATGTGATGTATTTACAGTATACTGTTTATACGGATTAAATATTTTCATGTCTATATAGACACCATGGTGGTGCTGGATTACCGGAATGTGATTCACTGTGAAGGTAGTTTTTCTCACAATTTTTTCCTATCTGATCTTTATGGTTAGTGCAGAAATATAAAACACAAAACAAAACCAAAAAATCCTTTTCTGTTTAAAAATATTGAACATTTGTTGGGTAAATATCATATTTCTAGGTGGAATAATAAATGGAATTGGCTTTTGGTTAAATTTCTGGTATATTTGATATACAACTATAATAAAATGTAAGTTTTAATTCAATAAAATATGCAAAAATTAGGGCAGTACAGAAGCACAGTGTGTAGCTTTGGTGCCTTACAACTCCAGGGTCCTGAGCTTGCGTTAGTGTCTCTGTGGAGTTACTAAAGATTAATGAAAAAAATTAGCATTAAAAAATAGGAAATATGACAATAAACAGTGAATAACAGTAACGCAATAATACTTCAGTGAGGAAAGTTAAACAAGTCTCAGAAACAGACATGACGCGGTTAATGTTTTCTGGAAAGTGATTAATTAATCCACATTTCTTTTTTATTAATAGGAAGAAAGAAGTTGCCACATTCAGGGAACAAGTGTTTTATTCTTGTAACTGGAAATACACTGAATTCTCATGAAGAGGTCATGGGTCATCTTAGAAAACAAATATCAGGTCTGAAGGAGGTGTTTTCAGTGGACGAGTGTGATTTCATTCTGGTTTTCTGCCCTGTTGTTTCAAAAAGTCAAGTTAACATTAGAGCAGCACTGCAACGGCTTGATCATATTTCAGGTATTTAAAAATCTTTTCGAAATAATTTATTGTACATAGTATAAATACAATATGTAGTGGATATGATGGGTAAATGTCTTGTATGTTTTCTACAGACACCAAACCTGCAGTTCTGGTGGTTCTCCATCACACATTTGATCCAGAGCGTGTTGTACCAGACAGCAGCAGAGCTGTAAACAGAAAGAATATGATCACAGTCGACTGTCTGTTCCATGAAGATCAGGGATTACTGCAATGTCATAAAAATTATAAAGCGCTTGACCATATCAAGAAGTGGAGGAAACCTGAGGTACTTCTTTTACTTCCTTATCACTTTTCTTTCTAACTTTTCCTTCACATATTTGTGATTTGGCCGGATGAAAAGCAGAGTTACTCTTACCACTCAAAGTTGATTATTTTCTAACTACAGCATATCCTGAAGTGGTTTATTTCTTTTATATGACAGCAATTTGCCAACATTTGCATTGTTCATTCATTATAAAACAATGTCTTTTAATTTTTATCAAAACATAAACTAATACAATTTAATGAATGTAATATATGAATTGTATTCACTTTTGTTAGGCATTGCACATTAACACTGAACATTAATTTTAAAAACTTTACCATGTCAACAGTCAAGAGCCATATATGGAGGTCACATGGACCAGAAGACACCTAAACAGATGACTGGTGAGTGCAAAAACAATATAACAATGTAGTTAACTTGTATCAGCTTGCATAGTTATCAAGCTGATTCATGAATGTTTCACTGTTTTAGCCCTGATTTGTCTGCATGTGTAGGCCTTGAAATCTACCCAAGTGTTCTTGAAATTAAACTTCTTAAAATACATTGTAACTATTGCTGTAGTATTGCCAACAATAGAATTTCACCAGGTCTAGATACAAAAAAAAAAAAAAAAAAAAGATGAAAGAATAAGGTGTAGGAAACAAGCAGAAAATATGCTTATGCATAATTATGTAGTGTAAAAATATTGCTTAATAACATGGTTTATTTAGGATTGTTAATTGGGACATACCAGAAGCAGGATCAGTATAGGATAGATAGTATAAGAATACAGAACTGTTTTTACAGTTACCTTAATTAGCACATGACATTGGACATTTAGGTCATATTGGCTACTTTATAATATGCCATACTACAAAAATATAAATACAAACAAAGTTGGACACAAATGTCTGTGTTATTATTACTGTGTTGAACTTTTATTGCATACATACATAGACAGACACATACATATTCCTAGGCTCCCACACAATAAAAATTTTATTGTTGAACCAGACATGAATTTAGATGGACAGTTTGAAAGACTTGGTTTGAATCAAGTCCCTATTCCTAGTGTTAACACTATACTGTTTTTTTTTTTTAGTTTATATTGCCAGTTATTTTTCTTCTTGTTTATGACATCACTATTTTTCTTTTTAATTGGCTAACATTAATATCTCTCGTGTTCTTCTTCAGAGAATCCATTCCATGTGGGAATCATTGTCTGATTTTTTGTGATTTTGTTTTTTAAGGTTTAATGGGCAAAAAGGCAAAAACACAGTTTTTTTTAAAAAAAAAATGAACTCACTTGTGTGGACTGGTATTTGTTTCTGTTTTTTTTTCAGCGCAAGACCAAGAAAATCCCAAAGCTCTAATCACCCAAAGGACACAGAGCATGGAAGGAATTCCTCCAAAAAGTAAATTACTGATGGATCTTAATGTGTAATACTGATTAAACCAGATAAACTTTGACCAGACAAAAAGCTCAAATTCAAATTCATATAGAGAATTGATACTGGCACCATTTTTTAATCCAATCTAGAGAATCAGACCAATTGCTGAAACTGGTTTCTGTCAGCTATAGACTTAAAAAAATGTATTTTTATTAGCAAATTATTAGTTACTTTTAAATGTGCCTTTACATCTGTAGATAGTTTAAGTGGTGTATAGCATACGTTTTAACCTTTTTGTTTCTAATACAAAAATCAATAATAAGTAGAAAGTATATTTAAAGTAGATTTTGTTTTCCAGTGAATAAAGACCTGTCTACACAATAGTTCTTCAGTTTCTGTACCAGAACTGAGGCTGGTGCTGCTGGGACAGACGGGGTCTGGGAGGAGTGCAGCAGGAAACACCAGGTCTGATGCAGTACAACCTGCATATAACTAAACTCTACAGATTAAGCAGTGTATATAAGCTCCTACTATTTCATGCTTAAGGTGTAAATCAGGTATATTTCAGCCATTGAGGACTATACCATCTGTATGTAGTTTTCACTGTTCATTCTGCTAAAATAACTGCTTTATCTGAGAGCTGGTCTGGATATCAAGTGTTCCATATATCCTCTAAACCAACACACTCCGTAATGGTGTTAAATTTACTGGAGGTTTTTGATAATGAAAGTTCAGACATAAATAGCAAAATAAGTTGAAGTCTCATGGTATGTATTACAAAAACAAGTTTGCTGAGATCAGGGTGTATGAGCATTAAAAATGAGATTCAAAAGGAAAGTGAAAATGTCTTCGCTCTAGTGCAACACTGTGTTTAGCACATGCTTTTTTCAGAGGTTTAAAAGGTGTATGTGCAGTATGTGGGCATATGTGTGTATGTGTGTTGTGTGTATGTGGTTTTGTTTTTTCCTCTGCGTTTCTGCTCTACATCTTGTTTTTTGTAGTAACTGTAGCAGAGGTTAGTAACGTGTACAGCACACCATCTCTTTTCCTCATTTAGACAGTGCTTCAGAAAAAGATGTCATTGTTATAAAGGCAAATGCTTGTACATTAATAATAATAACAAAAATATATATAGTTTAACCAGATGTCACTTTCTTGTTATAGCAGTAATACTAAATATATTGAATGATTAATCTTTTCAGATTTGGTCTAATTTTAAATATCCAGTATAATGATACAAACTTGATTGGTTAAATGTAGAATAAAAATATTATATTTAATACGCAGAAATGATAATGTTTTATAACAAAACACTGTAATGTTTACAGGCTTTACAGAAATGGTCTTCAATGTATATGAAATGTAAAATAATTTTTTTTTTTCAATTTGTGCATGATTTTGATGAAGTTAACAAAAGTTATTGCAGAGATCAGGGTGTGAGAGCATTAAAAATGAGATTCAAAAGGAAACTGAAAATGTCTTTGCTCTCGTGCAGCACTTTGTGTTCAGTGCATGCTTTTTTCAGAGGTTTAAAAGGTGTATGTGCAGTATGTGGGCATAAGTGTGTATGTGTGTTCTACTTTCCTATCTGAGTAAGGGTTTGTTTTTGACTCTGCTTTTCTGCTCTCTCTCTCTCTCTCTCTATATATATATATATATATATATATATATTCAGAAAGTGGCCAAGTCTCTATACTATTTGGAAAGTGGCCATATATATATATATATGGCCACTTTCCAAATAGTATAGAGACTTGGCCACTTTCCAAATAGTATACTTTTATAAAATGTAAATCTTTGGCAAACCTTGAATTGCATGAAGTGTAAATGAAGTGTACAAGGCATAGCAGATAATGTAATATCAAATCTTATTAATTAGTAGAAAAGAATATAAAAACTTTAAATTAAAGATGGAAGCAACATTCATAAAAGTGTAATTTTTACTAGTTGACCAGCAATACATTCAGCTGCTTTCTCTATCATTTGCTTCACTGCTATTTTCCCATCACCCGGACTAGTTGACACCTAATCGACTAGCAAACCTGAAAATGAAGTGATTTTACATACAGTGTTGTTCCAGTCAGATTTAATGACCTTTCACAGTCGTGTGATTTAGTAACATGAAGTGAGTCCTTTTTCAGCTCTGTATAACAGCAAAATAAAAGGAGGCTAAAAAAAAGAAAGAGAAAGAGACTGCTCAGCTTATTGGGCTATGTACTGCCCCTAAAGAGCACTGCTACTCTTCCTGTCTTTCATTCAATATAAACTCCTGCCATCAAAAAGCTATGGTGTGTCTTTCTATATGTATATATATATATATATATATATATATATATATATATATATATATATATATATATATACAGTTAGGTCTGGAAGTATTTGGACAATGACAGAGTTTTTGTGATTTTGCCTTTATACACCACCACAATGGATTTGAAAAAAAAAAACTTTCAGCTTTATTTTAAGAGGTTCCACAAAAATACGGCATTTACCATTTAGGAATTACAGCCATTTTCAAAAAACTACCTCCATTTTCAGGGGCTCAAAGGTATTTTGACAGTGACATGATTGTAAATATAACCATAATTTTAATACTTGGATGAAAATCCTTTGCAGTCAATGACTGCCTGAAGTCTGGAGCCCATGTTCTCAAAACTCAAATTCTGAGTTTCTTCCCTGGAGATGGTTTGCCAGGCCTTCACTGCAGCCACCTTCAGTTGCTGCTTGTTTGTGGGTCTTTCTGTCTTCAGTCTTGTCTTCAGTAAATGAAAAGCATGCTCTACTGGGTTGAGATCAGGCGACTGACTTGGCCATTGAAGAATATTCCATTTTGTTGCCTTCAAAAAGTCTTGAGTTGCTTTCACAGTATATTTAATGAATAAGCTAGCAGATTTTTACATATAGTCCACAAGGCAAAAATAATAATTGAATTTACACAAAGGAACCAGTTCAAAGGTTTGCATACACTTGATTCTTAATATTGTGTGTTGTTACCTGGATGATCAAGAAGGCAACACACTACATTAAGAGCCAGGGGGATGTAAAATTTTGAACAGAATGACTGGTTTACATTGTTATTAATTTGTCTTCTGGGAAACATGTGAATATCTAATGTAACTTCTGAAGGGCAGTGCTAAATGAAAAAACAAGATCTTTAAACAATATAATAACAGTGTAAACACTGATAAATACTATTTCTAATCAGCAAAGATTTAGTAAAGATTACGCACTTCACACACACACACACACACACACACACACACATATATATATATAAATGGCATGTTTTAGATCTGATTTAATTTCTTACATTAAAGTAATAATAGCATGACTGTTCTTTTGTCTTAAAATACATTTATTCTTTTATATATACTTTCAGAGTCTTCAATGCCTCTGTCAACAAATAAGGCAGAATCCAAGGAAATAGCCAGTCAGCTAAAGGTTTAGGGCAAAATGTCCAACTCCTTTTAGATAACAGGCCACATTACATTTAGTCCAATGTCAAGTGGGCCTTGATCAGAGCAAAAAATCAATATTGGTTCTTTTGAAAAGGGAGATGGTTACTGAGTCAAACTAGCACATTTTGTCAGTAGCTGAGTTGAGATAAACTGGAATAAGATAAACATTATTGATCCTGAAGGAAATTCTCGTGCCAATTGCTCAAGACAATACAAAACAACAGCAAAGAGTAGTGCTTTCTTCTAATCCTTTTATTCAATTACTTCCACAAGACAAGGATTCTAAACTCATTTGGTGTGCAGGATTAGAACCTTTACCGGCCCGGTCCAAGCCCGTGTGCCACACTTGACGCTCCTGGTCTAGGGTCTGGCTCATGGATTCAAACAGCAATAGTATGCCACTCTTGGGATTTGAATTTGCCATCTTTTGGTCCCTAGTTCAGAACCTTAAAGATCAAGCTACTAGTGGTGTTTATTTATTTTTGTATTGTCTTGAAGGATAAAACTATTTAAAACTTAACTTGGAAGTTGCACCCTAGTGTTACAATGTAGTTCTGAGCTGCAGCATTGTAATCATCCACCAGGTGGCACCACAGGCCAGAGTCTGAACCTCTACACGGCTGTTATTGCTGTGTGCAATGAGCTTAAAAACTTCAGCTTATTAAATCAACATTTCTGTTAATATGTTTAACACTACGTGCAGTGTATTGGTCTTTACAAAAATTAATGTGTAGTTACTTAGGCCTCTGAAAGATGCCTATGTTGTTATCTAGAGCATGTACAAACATGGCTAGGGATTACTGAAAATCATATGGTTAACCTTTGACATAAAAGAAGAAATAACCTAAAAATGCAAAAATCTTGTGAACCAGATCCTATTAATTTACACTCATTACATTAGCACTTTTGATTAGCATTCTGCACAAAGCTCAATACATTTGTGATATAAGAATAGTGTAATCACTTCAATACGTAAAAGTTACATTAAATACAATATATTGCCTAATGATGGTGTAAACATTTTCAGAGTTGATGAATATATACATACAAGTGCAATGAGGAGTTAATATGGAAATTGCACAAATTGGTATTCAGACCTCAGAGATAACTACAACAGCATAAAGACTAATGTAATGTAAAGTGAATTTTTTTGCCAAGATTCGAAGGTAGGATGGAGGACAGAACTCTTAGACGGACTTCTTCAACTTAGCAGTTGTAGTAATTTGTTTGTAATGCAGTAACATGTTAAATGTGTAAACTACACTCTTTTCTCTTAGTCTGACTTCTGTCCTTAACTTTAAAATGATACTTTACAGGGAATAACATTGGGCTACTCTGACCCATTAATAATGTTTTGCTATCAGTTGAGTCCGTTACTGTGTTTTGCCATAGTTTTTTGTCCACCTCGTTGGATACAGGGTTGCTTTATCTGAGAACACGAGTGAGTGAGAAGTGTTCCTGACAGCTGCTAAGCCCGCACCCTCCGTAATGGCGTTAAATTGACAAGGGAGCACTTCTGTCTGAGCCACTGCTCTCAAGTCTGTGTGTTAACATCGGACTGGCGAGGCGACAGGCTCTGGCTTTGTCTGAGTGCAGGAGTGAGATAGATGGAGTGTGATGGATCACCTGCCTAGTAGGAGGCATGTTGGGATGAGGAGGTGTCTGAGGGAACGACACCCACTTAGTGTGAGTTGAGATTGCTCTAAAATAACACGGAACACAACTCAGGAATGCCACGAATCCGCGAGAGATGTTGTGCCAGTTGAAGACATTAGCTTAGAAAAGTTTAGACACTTTTTCAAGGACAGCCATATATTCTTTATCTCCTTAATACATAAAGTAAAATGTGAATCCAAATCAAAATAGAGCCAATAACTGTGAATAATGATTAAGGTATGAGCTCCACTGACTTTGCTTTTGAAGCCAAATATGGCTATATCCTTGTATTGGAAAATAGTAGTAGGGGTGTAACGATACATCGTGACATGATGCATCGCAATGCAAAAATGTGATGATATGCATCACGGAAATGTGCATTATCAGCATTCTTTTACTTATGCATGTAATGCGATTGCACTGTTCAAACACCAGAGGTCCCATTCTGTGCATCCCATAGAGTTAAAATATATAGAGAGCACGCTGCTCATGTGATTGCGTTCTTTCTTGGCGAGCCTGTGAGATTCCCATCTCATTACTGCGACTCATCTGCACCTGTGAAGTGACCGATAGCTCCAGAATGCAACGACGAACATTCATTAGACGTTATGTAGTTATACACCCACGTAAAAAGAGCTCTTTAGTACTTTCAAACATCACCATCCCAGCACCTCTGTGATCTCTGGTGCCTGAGAATGAAGCCATGAATATTGGGCATTTTCGCTGAGTTTGGGGTTGTATTTCTGCTACGGAGCTCGTTATGATTCAGTCAAGTCCCCAGGTCAGACACTTTGTTTATCCAATCCAAATTTTGGGGAGAGTTTATACATTTATTTATTTATTTTTAAGATATGGTGAACATATAGTATAATTTGTTTATAATATTAGACAAAAATGCACAAAAAACAATGCAAAACAATGCGCATTTTTCTCTGTATAAATCCAAATAAATTAAAAATTGTTAAAACAGAGGTTTAATATTGTAAACAAATTGTGACAAATTGTGAACACTGTGACCGCAGTATTCTGAGCGGAGTGTATAGTCACACCCCTCTTACGTACCTGTTTAGTAGTTATCATGGTGTTTTTTTCATGAACCCTTGCCAGTCATTGCCAGTCATTTCTGATGTCTGTTTTTCAAAACACAAAGCTGTTTCCCTGGGGTATTCCCAGGGAAAACATAACCAGAACCAAAAATCTCTCAAAAGAGGAAGTCCCCTCTTTGGTGAATGCAGGACGAACCATATACAGATCATTTTCTGAGATACTACTCAAACACTATTGTTTCAAAAAGAAGGCTTCTTCTGATTTGAAACCCTCGAGCACGTTATGCTGTCAGACAATACTTTGGCATATAAATCTGCTGAGACATTTGAACAAGTAGTCGTTTTTGAAGCAGACAAATGCATGTATCATTTGAAAATGTGGTCAAGGTAAGCTTGAAATCAGGACGGGAATATGCCTTAAGATCTTCAAATCTTTAAATAAAACTAGAGATGCATTAATACCATTTTTTTCAGACTGATTACGAGTATGAATACATGTTTTTTGGTTCTCATTGCATCACGGAACATTTTATTTAGCTATGTTTTTACTTGTTGCCGTGTGCTGCTAGCAATGAGCTCTTTGTGCTGAGTTTTATGTTTACAATGTTATGGTTTTTAGACAATATTTTAATAAAGACTGCGAGGACAGCCAACCTGAGTGTGCAGAGCAGTATCACTGAGCAAGGTCGTTAAAGTTGAGAGCAAGGTGCTATGAATTGCACCTGACTCACGAGTTCTAGACCCTGGTAAAAGGAAGTGTGCATGTATGAGTGCATAAATGAAGTGCTCCCATGTCCGACAGTTTCTCTGCACATTTGCATCACTACTCCACGCTTGCAAATGTCTTTGTGTGAACACAATTCATGGCACCTTGTGCTTGTTTTTAATGGCGACTGTCTCTAATACTGCGCTACTTGTGCAGGTCAGCTATCCTCATGTTCTATTACAGATACTGTTTGAACACCTTACAATGTTTTATCAGTTTATTTGTGTTGTAGGAACTGTATTTCCTCCTCTTGATGTATTCACCAAGCGGTTTGCAGTCTGCTTGCTTTGATCATTAATCATCCAGGTCATGTGGTATTGGAGTATTGTTTATGAGTATGAGTATAAGCACTGTAAGTGAGCACGGTATTGGGCCGATACCAGTAGCAGTATTGAAACATCTCTATTTTTTTACACCCATTTTAAGCTATGCTACTGTATAAAAACTGCACTGAACAAAAGCAGTGTACTTCCCAAGTGAGCTGAAACAATTTATAGAAAGCCAAATCATAAAACATGATTTTAAAATCCTGACCCAAAACAGCATCCCTTATAGCATCCCTTAGTACAACTGAAACGACACTGGTATCAGATCAACATTAAAGGACCGAAGTTTCTTAACAGGCAGCGCATGACCCTCCAAGCACCCTTGACTGATTATTTTAGCTATGTATCTGTCGCCCCGTCTAATCTGATCATCTCCTTGCTCAAGAGCCTCGGCTTTGATCCCCAGTCAAAGGGCAATCACATTCAATGTAATTGATACATTAATATAATGCAATCAGTGCCTGGGATGTCAAACAGGGTCCGAAGCCAGAGCTACGGCACACCTTCCGCTTTGTTGGGCTCTGACATTTTCAAATATGATTCAGGATAATGGTTCCTAATTCTAACCTGTTCTTCAGCTTGTGGAAATTCTGTTACAACTTGACATGCGTAATGGTGCCGGGAGCAAAGGGATCTATCAAAGGCAGGAGGAAAAAGGCAAAATGCGATTTCTCTATGACAGACAGGGAGGGGAGAGCCTTCTCATTCCTCAGGGTATTAATGGATCCTGTTGTCCCTCTGATTTCGTTATGGAAGGCCTGAAGAAGGGCTTGAGCGTATTATTGAATTAAACACAATAAGGGTATGTATGTGTCCGATGCAGGCAGAAAGAGTGAGGTAGGGTAATATGTTGGACAATTTTTCTTTTCAGATGTAAAAACCTTTATAAAATATGAAATGTTTTGGATGTGCATGTGCATGCAGTATTTCAGGAGATAGAAAGCCAAACACAATGTCAGCAAGGTAGGTACTGTATTTCCTGCACTAAGGAAAATTCTTTCTTTCTTTGTGACTGTTCAAATGAAACCAGAGATATTCAGAACTGACCAGACGTTCTGGGGACCGTAAGTGGCTCTGTATTATTCTCATCGCATTAAGAATAGATATACTTTTACCTATTTTGTATTAGTATAATCTTTTAACATTTAAATTCACAGACAACAATTTATTACAACCAATAAATGGTGCAATATACAAAATGATTTGCTCACAGTGCAGAACATTGCTAACTGCTAAATAGTACATTATCCTTCAATACCGATTAGGCAGTGCTATTGATATTAGCAATTTCTGTCAAAAATATGATTTTGAAGATCGAAGATCATTAATTAACTAGATTCTATGTACCTTGTTATACCTTGCACTTTCTTCGGAGGAAGCCTTAGAGTCATTAAATGAGTCTCAGAGAAGTGTATGTGACTAATCACATCAAAATTGAAATCCCTGAATCTTCAAGACAAAGGCAAATCCAGAAGCCTAAAGGACTTCATCTGAACTCCTAATCACATCACGATTAGTCCTTTTGTGTGGTTCCATATTGTATCACTCTCTGATCCGACCGTAGCATAAACAGTCACAACAAAGATCAGTGGAGCAGCAGCCATGTTTATGTTATTATCCATGCTCACCTCATGTCTAATGGGATATTGCTTATTCGGTGGTCTTTGCTAAGCTGAAGTGGAGCAAGGGCTGGATTTATCGCTTATGACAGTGGTTTTCCCCTTAGGGAGTTCAGGGGGCACCAAGGGTCAATGTGTCTGCCGGTTAATCAGTACAGGAGCCATCCGCTCCGCCACTGGCTAGCGTTGCCTCCACTAAGGCCGTGTAATTGGTTTAGATGGACACACTTAGTTTTGCTGACCGGTACGCTAATTGTCCCCAGGATACACTGGGAGGAAATCCTCAAGCCATTCTCCCTCCCAAAAAAAGGGCAATGTAGTGGCTGGTGCTGATCCAATCAAAGAAAGTGGTGTGTCTCTCTCTTATATTTGTATTAGGCTTGTTAGAGCTGTGTCATTGTGGTAGATCAAGATGACAGCCATCAATTTGACAACTCAATTGTGAAGGATTTAGTTCAGCTAATGGACTGGTCCTTTCTTGACTGTTCCTCATGCAAGCGGATTCTACTGAAAATTAAAAGTGGATTTGTACTGGAAAGAACACAGTGCATTTATTAGGAAAAAAATTTGCCAGTCCATACTGACATTTCCAAACAGTCTTTACAAGATTACAAGTCATGACCTGCTGGCCTATGATACAAGCCATCAGCTAGGATTTATATACATCGTTCTCCTGATGAACAGGACTTATCAAAATCCCATATGGTTCCATTCCCTCTACAAACTCCTCAGGCTTTGGCATTGATTTATCAGGAATGTGTCTGTTCTCCCAGCCACCTGATCAGCTCCTAATGAAGCCCCAACAGCCTGTGCGAGATGAGGGCCATTAGGCATAATGGCAGTGTACATCAAAGGGGCAAGCGTCGAGAGGTTGCAGGGGAAAATGAGGTTAGAGACAGACTCACCACACAGACTGGTCGTCTGCGGCCATCGTAATTTATAACAATGCCCCTGAGCCTATGCCTGGGTCTGAGTCTAAGATTGACAGTGTAGAGACAGAGAGAGAGATTTCTAATGCCTGTCTGCTCTTTATCCGGGTGAGGAACAGCAGTCCATTGACTACGGCAAACAAAGATTCATTGTTTCTACTGTAGCTTAAGTGGTGCTGATATAGGTGGTGCCAAGGGGCAACTTTGTTTGCTCTATAAAACGCAGTTCAAAGCAAAGTAGTTCATGCTGTTTGCATACATTAATCCAAAGGTCAGATGAAATATTTCTCAGACTTCTCAGCTGAGAACCTGGAAAAAGCAAGCAGGAATTAGGCTAGATGCTCCTCACCCACCACCATCCCTGTTTTACAGAAAACTCACGTTAGTTAATGCAGTGAATACTGATGTGAACATGGTGCCTGAAAAACACACAAGAACCTTCCACACAAACTGTGTGTAAATTGCCTGTCATCAATTATTAAGCAAAGCATTTGGCTTGATTGATCAACCCCTAATGGGCTTTCCAATCACCGCTGTTAGAAGGCTTTTACTGCTAATCAAAACAGTGGAAATTGGAGAGTCGTGGCTTGGTCTAATCAAGGATCGACGATAGAAGTATAGTATGATAGTACTGTCTCCTTGTCCAAACAATTGAACAGAAACATTGTGTATTTCCAGATTCTTGTGCTACTGTGCAGTAATTTATTAATGTTTCAGTTCTTGCTAAAATGTGATTATTTTTGTTAATTCTTGCTAAAATGTGCTTATATTTAACGAAAATGAACATTCTAACTGCTGATTTGCTACTATCTCATACTGTATGCTTATATTTTCCTTTGTTCAGTAAGTTCGGATGAAAACATGGCTGTTCTCATTCTCAGATGGGTAAAAATATGTCTGTTTTGTCTGGTTTGGTTCTGCTGGGCTATCTGCAATATGTCTCATGACATGAAAAAACCTCACATTCCTCCTGCCATACCTCACTGCTCTGTAGAGATACGAGGCCTGAAATCAGTTTGGAAAATTTAAGATGCGGGACAAATACAAATGGCACATTAACATTTCCCTCAAGGATCATCTAACCCTATGTCTAAAACGAAAGCCAAACGATTGCCAGAAAAGTGCATTTAGTTGTCCTCTGGTCAAAAGCCTCTTGTGTGAGCTGCTGCATTGGGACAGAGCAACACTCATTGTGTTATTCACTAGTCCATTGTCCCACTAAAGTCTAGGGTCACTAAGGCCCTGACCCCTTATTGAGACAGGAGAGAGCCGCTAGTCTCCTGTATAATAGGATTATTTCTAAGACGTGGGCCTGCGCTAATTTCTTTTTTCAAAGGAAGCTTGAGATGCTCGACGGGACCTCATTGTCGCCACTGATCAAAATAAAGCCTCCTGGTTTGGTTAAACAGCTTCTTTTCCTCCTAAGCTGAAACAAATGTATCTACAACTGGGAGGCTGCTGGATTTTTGGCTGTTGTTTTCAGGCTGGATCCTATTAGATGCAGTTTAGGAGCTAGTGTAATGCCATTACTAGATTTATCACCTGGTCAGGTTGAGGGTCTAATGTCTGGGCTTAGTTACAGAAAGGCTTTTAAGAAGCAACTCAAAAGAGAGTGCCATGAGAAAAAAGCTTGTTTGTAGAGTTTAATGTGTTATGCTGGCATTGTTTTATGCGCAGTGCCTAACAGGGTTTGCATTAAGGCCACAAAGCATGAAACACTACACTTATAATGTTTATGCAATTGACGGGATGGTCGAATATCAAAACTGATATTACATACACCCACTCTGGGGCTTTCTTAAAGACTTTAACAGAGACCTTGATGAATTCTCAAAGGCAAGCGTTTAAGTCACGGAAAAAGCATACATGGCATAGACACTCATGAGTTCGCCACAGGCTGTGGTGCAGACAGACCGCTTCTTAAACACCATCGCTGTCTGGCTTGCACTCTTCAAGAGGGTGCTCTTAGGTGCACTTAAGCCTGAGTAGTCCTCAGACACACACGAGCTTAGCCTGGGATCCAGAGGTAGTGTAGAGAGGGGCGACGGATGGGCGGTCAGACAGAAGGTCCATTAGGAGCAGACAGGGCCAGGCTCCTGTACAAAACCACAGGGAGTTTATCACCAGAAAGAGGGAGGGAGGGACTGATATGAAGGGAGCAGGTGAGAGAACAGAGAGAACTAGAGAACAGTCTGAAGAAGTGGAGTTTGATGAGAGTGTGTTTTGCAACACAGGTCACAGTGTCATCCTTGGAGATAGTAAACGTGTGTGTGTGTGAAAGTGACAGAAAGTGATAGAGAAAGTCATTTCTAACGTGTGTGTATGTTCAGATTTATAATATGTAAATATTTATATTGATATATTATATTCATAAATACATATACCTATTTCCAGTGAGTTGACTGGAATGCTTAATTCAAATTCAAGTAAAATTTATCTGAAGTATTATTTACAGTATGCACAAATAAAGTTCTAAAATATTATTGGATTCTTCTTTATTATTTATTTGTTAGCAGGTTAAATGATTTTAGTGTACTTTCTCCACTTGTTTGCTAATTTATAGGTAAAACAGAAAATCGGCTAAATACCATATTTGATTAGCAATACTGTATTTCACACAGCCAATTTATTTCAAAACATGGTGACAAATTGAACAAAGCAATGATACATTGATTAAATCCAAAAAAGCACTAGATTAGATATTCTTTAAACCTTTTTTCACGTGCAACACCTTCAGCAACACCTTTGAGAAAATGTTGTATGTGATGTACTATTAGTATATTTTGATATGCTAATAAGTATGTTCATATGTGATGTCAAACACTGAGATGTGACCTTACGCATGCTGATTATTTTAATATATGGCGCCTCGAATTTCCTGTTTCGCTGCTCCACTTCCTTCAGGAAAAAAGAGGGATGGGATACAATGTGCCATTGTTAGATCTACTCTATTTTAATGGACACACTGCTGACAGCTTCTACCTTCATGTCTGATAATAATAGACTTGGGCTTCAGTATCACTTACAAACAGGAGGCCAGAGAATTAGTTTTTGAAACGAAGTCACACTGGCGAATTCCTTCAACCATTTTTAAACACTGAACAAAACCACTGCTTTGTGTGTTTCTCTGTTTTGACACAAAATAATTAAAATATACTGGAGAACTAAAAAATATTTAGCTGTGAATTTACCTGGCCTGAAGTCTGCGCCAGTTTGTAAGAAAACAAAGACCTTAAAGGACAAATAGTACTGAGAATTTGATTGTAAAGACATGAGGGAAATGTAATGATTGTGCATTGTGTAGTGCAATGAACCGGGCAGTTGGGTACTCTCTTGGGGGCAGTGTTGTTCAACCTTTAGTCCTGTTTAGAAATTTTAGTTTTGACTGCACTGTCATCTTACCTTTATTTTTGCTCCTTCCAATCTAACATACTCTTTTAAATATTCCAAAGAACGAAGTGTTTTAAACATGTCTCAACTTGTCTTTTACAACGTAAGCCTAATACAATGCTACAATGCCATACACAATACTGGGATATAGAATTGGTAACTATCCATCATCCACTTTCCTTTTTGTCACCTGACTCTTTCTGACTACAAACAGGGCAATTGCATCTCTCTCTCGTGGGACCCTCATGTCTGTATTAATCTCAGTGTCGCCAGCCCTGATGCCCCATGGTGAGAAATCTGCAGGCGGCTAGTTTCAGATAGCAGTGGGCAGCTCAACTTGAGCACTGTTAAGCCTTCACCATCAGATCCAATAAGGAATAACACGTGCTTGCTCTCAGCCAGCAGCCTTGCCTCAAAAATTATTCTGAGTTATGAAATTGTTTGGCATCAGAAGAAAACAGAACGGGCGCCAGACATGAAACACTGCCTCTGTTAAGAGAGTTAAACTAGGAAGCTAGGATAACTTGAAATCCAGTGTTGGGTTTTGGTCACTGTCAGTGCTTTAGTGTGATAGTCAAACAGGGAGAAGCTGAGTATGCACTATTTGTGTAGTTTTACACTATTTGTGTAGTTTTAAGTAAAGTTTTTCCATGCCTTCTTAGCTAAATTTAAATCTATTTAAAACTCTGATGTGATAAAAATGCAAACGTTTGCTTGGTCTTGCGTTGCAAGTATGGCGGGTCCTGTAGTGTAAAAGCATGCATGCCTTCTTCATTTTGACACTATAATACCTCAGAATTACTTATCTGATAAAAAGACGATGAATGTTCTCTTCTTCTGTGGAGGTTTGACCAGAGCACTGCTCTGCTTATTGAGAAATTGTGAAGATTAGGGGGAGAAAAAAAATCAAAAGGCAAATTCATCTTCTTGTTTTATCAAAGACAAGACTGGACCTCTGTGCTCCTTTAAATAAATACTTCTTCCAAAAATGCAAATGGATAATGAATGAATGTTAGCCAGATAGCAAGATTTAACCAGTGTAATGGTAACTGGTTTACTGTTAGTGATGTTTGCATTTTGGACAAAAAAACATTTACTTTTGGGCAAATGTATGAGACTTTTGAAAAGATGTTCTTAGATGATGTTATGTCTTAGGCAACCTTTTACCATTCTGTTGTCTAATGTGAATGTAAACTGAAATTAATTTCAGGTTTTTGCCCTGGCAGCTATAGTTTCTTCAAAAAGTCCTCAGCAGATACACCTCATTAGTCCCAATATACAAAATGTTGTATTTGGATGCATTTAGTTGTATGGATAGTAACAGAAGTCTGTTTTTTTTTTTTTTTTACAAATTTGCAACCTTGATGTTCCTTAACTTGTCACAGGGTTTTCATTTTGTCACTTTTTAAAAACTTCCTGCTAATGAGCTAGTCCAGATGTCTCTGTTAAGACGCTATATGACAAGTAAACCAAACACCTGCTGACCGAAACAAACAGTTATATTTGGTCATTATCTCCATAATCATTTGGTGATCGACCCTCTCAACTGTATGTAGAGAATAAAACATGACATGGTGTACTGTGATTTGGCCCAATGAGAAGCGGAATTTGTGGAGTTGCCACCCCAAAGTTGATTATTTCCCAATAATCTTAAAGCCAAGAACGACATCATACTTTCAGATCAGGTCAAGAATGACAGATCAGACTTTTATATCCACTTATATTTACGTGTTGTGGAATGTCTGCAAAACAAATTTTTGTTATAACCTACGTTATAACAGTTATAAACTGATTTTTTCTGTCTTGAATTTAACAAGACAAAAAGTGCAGCTTGTTATGAGACACCTCCTCTATCCTGAAGGCTTTCCCATGATGGAAAACGTAGTTACAGCTTTATATCTGACAGTTACAAATTGCTGCCACTGGAGACTCCTTCTGAAACTTTTTCCTCCATCATATCTACAGTTATAGCCTATGATTGAGAGAGATAGAACAATAGAGAGAAACATAATAGAATGAGTGCATTAATATGCACTGTGATTTCAACTGCAGCCGGAACTGCTGTCAGAGCTGCTGTTATAGAAGATGCACCAATACCTTCTCAGCAATCAGATCTGTGAATTCAGCAGTGCTGCAATATAAGGAATGGCTGACTGGCTTTGTTGTAAAAAAAAGTCATACTTGCTGATGAGGAACGTTTTATGGTAGCGTGTTACATTGCGCATTCATCTTTCAGAACATTACAAACTCTGAATCTCTAATTTCGTAAAGATGTGACATGATTTGAACCCTTTTTCACTGTTTCAGCTTATCTCGTATTTACAAGGCAGCAGAGGCAGTTGCTAATTCCTTGCGTGACGTTGTGTGATGTATTGCAGCATCCACTGCTTGTTTGTGACGGCTTGTTGTGGACAAATATCTACTGGCTCCAGTTTCTTAACTGTGCTCTGAGGAACGAGGAATATTTGAGTGTGTCTCCCTTTTTTGTTTAAACTTTCACAAGGCCACCCAGCACTCCAGTGTTTACTGGCACTCTGGCTTTTTCGACGATAACTTGAAATCAGCGTCCACAAAAGCCTTTCATCCTCCTTGTATCTTTCTGTGTATTCTAAATACTGTCAAGAGACAAGACTCACACACACACAACCAAGCGTACAGCTCCCATGGTTAGAAAGAATAGGTCGTTTTCCCTGACAGACCACAGTGTTGTTTAAAAGGCTTTTCATAGTCTGAGGCATGTCATTTTGTATAAGGGGGACAAGAAGAGACAGGCCAGCTCTCTCTCCAAAAGAAAATTTTAATTGATTTGTGGGAGTCGTAAATTTAGGAGAGACAGCTCTTTTTTTCCGGGATTTAGGGAAGGTTCAAATTTTTTACAGCTGTGGGCTACAGCGCAGTAACTTTATGTACCAAAATTAAGCCTCCACTCTCCAAAGCAAACATGCTCCAACGCCCGAACAATTAGCGTGATGAATAGGAAACGGTGATAAATGGTCAACGGCTAGTTGTTTTATTTCAACGCAGCCTCACAGGCACTCTCTATTTTGCTAGCAGCACTACATGAAGTATATGAAATCTCTTCAAATGAATGGCGCATTTCCCATCCTTGGGTTTTCTCAAAGCCTTTTGGGAAAATCGAATTTGAGGTTTAAACTGAGTTTCCCCTTGCAAAGAGGGCAATTATTTTTTTCTCATCAAATGCCAGCCCTTTCTCTTGCCTAAACCTTGGTGGAGGGGGACTATGAACTGTGAACTAACCTCCTATTAATGTTTAATGTACTTTGCCAGTGACTATCTGTGAGGATAAGTTCAATTTTCTCCTCTTGGGGTGTTACAGTTGGAAAATCTCACAGTATGATAACCTAGTAAAAAATATCATGGGATCATGGGGTTAATTGACCACAAGCTGGTGGTAAACATATATGGAAAAAATATTATGAATTCTTTTAATTGTTTTTCTTTTCCGAAGTCTTGTCTCTTAGCACAGGTATGTGGAAACATGACCAGTCACACTCATATGTGCTTGGTGAACATCCCATTCCAGATTTTGTTCCTCTCTGCTGTTATAATAACCTCCACTCTTCTGGGAAGGCTTTCCACTAGATTTTGGAGCATGGCTATATGCATTTGGCCATTCAGCCACAAGCGCATTAGTGAAGTCGGGCACTGATGTCGGGCAAGAAGGCCCTGCATGCTCTCAGCATTCTTGTTCATCCCCCAGGTGTTCAGTGGGGTTGAGGAGAGGGCTCTGTGCAGGCCACTTGAGTTCTTCCACACCAACTTTGGCAAACCATGTCATCGTGGAGCTTGTTTTGTGCACGGGGCATTATCATGCTAGAACAGGTTCGGGTACTTTAGATCCAGTGAAGAGAAATTGTAATGTTACAGCATACAAAGACATTCTAGATAATTGTGTGCTTCCCAAACTTTGTAGCAACAGTTTCGGGAAGAACCACATATGGGTGTGATGGTCAGTTGTCAACATACATTTGGCCATATTGTATATATCCACATTACCTGTGCCGAAAAATAGAATATGCCGTAGTATGATATTGGGAGACTTAAGAGGGATAGTGTTGTGAAATATTTTCTATGTCACAGCCAGACATGAAACAGTTGAGAGCCACTGGATTGATGAACTTGATTGGATAAACATCAACAGGTAGGTAACTGTCTGATCATACGCTGTGACAAACTAAGAAAACATGCCACTGTAACAACCCTATTCTTCTCAAATTAACTTACTGACCAAGTTGAGATGTCTCTTAATTTAATAGATTTAATAGAGTTAATACAGATACACCTTACAGGAAGATTTAGAGGAAGATTCAGGGTCAGATCCAAGTGTAAACAACAGCCATTGTCTCAAGTTCACAATACTGCATCAACACAAGTCATTTTATATTGTCTCCATCAGAATAGCATTACTTTCAACACTTCCTTTAAGATCTGACTTCTAAAGCATATAGATGCTCCCTCCCAACTCCCCTTCACCCTTCCAGGTCTAAAATAAACTCATTACAGTCTCATGGCTGTGATATTTATCTATTTATATCAGCTGTTTATGGCCAAAAGTAAATAGCTAGGTGAGTCCTTTCTCTTTAGGAAACTCCTTTAGTAAACAGATTGTCAGTTGCATTGTGTGGCGAACAATTGACACTTTCAGGGGGGAAGGGGATGCCCTGGAACCGACTCTGAGGTAATGTGATATAAATAGATTTGAGATAGAGTTCACGTTCCGCCAGTGATGTTAGTAGTGCCGACAATGAGCTTGTGCCTTTGTGGTCATAACAGGTTTAAATCAAGTCATTCTGGATAGGTAGGGCTGTGTGGTGCTGTGATTTTGGGAATCATGAATGGAGATGTTTTGGTTGTACAGTGATTTTGTAAAAATTTGCACTTTGTAGTTTTCCTGTTTGTCCAATGTCTGTTGTTGAACTGCTCAGAGGGCACCATACGTGTTTTTTCTTCTTATCAGCCACGTCATTTCCAATCTCGAAATCTAAGGAGTGTGCGTGCATCTGTGTGTGTGTGTGTGTGTGTGTGTGTGTGTGGGGCAGGCCCACTAACTCCACAGCATTCACACCTTCACTGGTCACAGCCACTTTATGAGTCTCCTGCTGTTTACAGCTTGCTGCAGCATTGGCTGTCATTATTCAGGAGTAATTACTCTCAAAAACACCTCCGGGCAGTGCAGGGGAGCCGGACAGTTTTTCTAAAAGCTTGAAAATGGGTATGTGTGTGTGTGTGTGTGTGTGTGTGTGTGTGGTTGAGGGAGAGGGGGGATAGACCTAACCAGAAGAGTCTCTGCTTAATTTGTCAATGACTAATGCAGCTGGTCAGCTCGTGCACACACCCTTTGATGTGGCTCGGCAAACAGAGCAGAAGGAGAGGGCCTAGTGTCCGGACAGCCCTTATCTTACCCAGAGTGCACTGCAGGCCTGATAAGGGGTTCTAACAGACGGCTGGGCCCCTTGGCCTTATCTAAGGGCCCTCGGCACGTTGACCTCCCTAAGAAACAAGCCTTCCGAACCCTGTGCTCCAAAATGCGCCTTTATTGTCACGCCTTCCACTCAGAGGGTCTGATTGTGCTTTGAAATTGAATTTGGTGTCAGATGGTGAACTGGCATAATGCTATACTATATAAGAAGCTGAAATATTAAAATAATCTTAATAATATCTTATATTATATCTTATGTATAGGATTTTCATTAATAGATTAAAAAAATCTAGCAGTTTCACAACCAGATAGCCAAATTTCATACAAGCTCACTGCAGTATATCAAATTTAATTATGCATTATGAAAGTTGTAAGCATACATTCTTGTATATCAAAAAATATAACACTATATCGTATTGTATATATTTAAATGTACCATATCACATGCTACAAAGGTTTCTGGGCTTATGTACAGATGGATCCTTGCTAAAAGTTTCATAGCTTGTTGTAAATTTAAAGTTACATTTGTCATGGAATAAACCACTGTTACAGGAAAATAATCAGCAACAAGGTGGTGTGATGCTTATGACCCCAAAGTGTTTTTTCTTGCTTGTACAACAGCAATTTGCCCATGCTAACAAAATTAAAGAATGTTATGTCATATGTTTTATCAGTTTATAGTTTTCCTCTTTTCAACTTTGTGGAATGTGATGTAAGTTAGTTCCTGTAATCGTTGAAGCTATAACTGCTATAAACCTTTCACCAGTTTCTCTTTTTTTTCTGATGAACATAATAAGGCAAAAAAAAAAAAGAACCTTGACATGTTACAGAGATTCGGCAAAGACCTGAAGACTTTTCTGTGATGTAAAACCTAGTTACAGCTTTTACCTCTGACTGTAACAAAGCACTGAGACTGGAGACGTCTTCCAAAAATGTTAAATAAATGTTTCCTCACAGAAAACCTTATAATAGCAATGTTTTTTTTATAAAATCCATTTATGAGGCGTATCCGCCATGCAAGTTTGTGTGTAAGTTGTTATTATAGAAATGATAACACTGAACTGACTGAATGCATTTATATTGAGTTGTGTCAGAGCTGCTGTTATAGAAAATAATCAACATCTTCCGACCAATCAGAATTGAGAATTGTGGCACAAATGGCATTTAATGTCATCCATGAAAATGTCATGAGCCACCAAAACGTATGATTGATAGTAGGATGTATTGAGTTTAGCTTGAGTCATTTTTCATGCAGATTAAATCCTCTAGTTTGAATGAGTGAGCCCTTTAAGTGGCAGAGAGCGTTAATAAATACCATGTTTGAATATTACAACAAAACAATTGTTTGTCTGGCAACGTGCTTAAAAACAGGAAGCAAACGTGGAAATCCAGGATTTTTTTAATGACCCCTACTTGGTTTTATCTTTAATGACACGGGCTTCAAGCTGAGATGCTGCCATATGTCTGAGATTAGTGCTTCATGACTTAAATTAATGTGTGACTCATATTAGTAAGCCACTAATTTAAAATAGCATTGTGGCTCCTTGATGTAAATTGCCATGGAATAACTTACGGATCTTTGCGGAACAACAACAAAAAAAAAGCTCCAAGACTTTTCACTGTCACGCAAAAACGAGGCGGTCTCCAAAATCTATAGTCGAGATCTTCTTTCAGCAAATTTACAATGCGAAGCATGGCTGGAGATTTACCCGAAGCAGGCCAATGTAACTGTTATGGGCGAAACTGAGGAAGACAATTCACGAAGAATGTGAGGGCCTGAAAACATTCCCCACTACCATAACCAATTATCCTGTCAATCCGAGAGCAAGGCCTAGAAGAAAGAGTCGGTTCTTGAGTCTCCTCTCAACCAAATTGTCATAGTGGAGGCCCTATTATTCTGAAAAATAAGGCCAAGGAAAAGTGACAAGTAGCGGCTTTGATTTTATGGGGCAGAGGAATCCCTCCCGACCCCGCGCCATCTCTCCTTTTGTCTCCACTGCATGGCTGGAATATCTGGACAGATTTTATCAGGCGTGTTTTGTTGCAGGAGGAGGCTGTCTGTCTCCTGTACAGCCGCTCTAGACGACCAAATTACTCAGCATACTGGCCTTTCGGCACCTCCAGATCTCTGGCTAACTCTGGATAAGTCACTTTTATGTTGTGCAAAGCTTCTGAAGACCAAAACAAATGATCCTGAAATAAAAGATTGGGTATTCAAAGCTTGTCTATTGCCTCATCTTGGTGTATCTCAGGGTTCTGTTCATTTTCAGATCTGTTTTTCTAAAATAAAAGTTTGTGAAACATAAGTGACATGAATCATGGATCATGTTATTAAAATTGCTTTGACTAGCTCAGAACTCTTTGTGGCCTTTTTTTTGCTTTAAAGCAGGGGTTCTTGAACTTTTTGCAGCTGGTTAAAAAATGGTTAAAAAAAATCTGTGGATCGCAGTACATATTTATTTTACAAGCATAATCTATTTAAATGTGTACAATATTTTGGCTGTTTATTGGCACCGTACAGTGTATTTAAAAACGTATTTTTAGTAAAATTAGTAAAATTGTCTTTAAGTCCGATTTAACATTATTTATAGGTGTACTTGTTTACTGAGTTATCAAAGTTTGGATTGAACTCTTTCAATTAGAGTGACCAGTCAAACAGTCTAATTACAATAAAAATGCAATAAAATAAAAATGCAATAATAAATAAAATAGCTCTGATTATGGTGGGTTGTGATTTCCAACAAAACAAAAAAAAAACAAACAAATAATAAAAAAAAAAAATGCAGACCCCCTGGCAAAGCTTCAGAGTCCTATGGCTTTTTCAGTAGTACTGGAATAATGAACATGAAAATATATACAAGTTAATATTTCTGGCTTTAGGATGTATCCCAGCCATTAAAAATGTATGACAGCAGAGGTTAGAGAAACTGCAAGAATATTTTTAAAACTCGATTTTTTTGTATCCTTCTGTGGTGTTTAAAAAGTACAGCAGGATATCCTGTTTTTTTCTGCATATTTTCAGGGATGTGCCACTTTTTCTATATCAGTATAGACGTGTTAATGTTATCACTATTTCCAATTTTCTTATCACAGTATGCTGCCACATCAGTATATCATCACACCCCTAAATGACAGGACAGGACGTCTCATCAGCATCATTATCAAGATGCTAAAAAGTGCAGACGATGAACCCGCCACAGTGAAAGCAGCATCTGATCACTCTAATAACCAGCTCACCCGCAGCACCTGGCAATGTTCTTACCCCAGCTCATCCCCTTGTTCCCCGATCACGTATTAATTACTAACCGGGTCTGGTGATATCATGGAGCTGGAACGCTTTCTCAGTTCCCTTTGCACTGGACGTGCTGTAAATCAGCCCGACTTTTCACAGAAAGGCACAGAGGTCCACCTGTCAGCACGGCCAAACACACTCAGGCTTGGGAACTAACACAATGAACTGCTAGCAGTGCCAAAATATCACTGTTTGAGAATACAACATTGTACTGTACTATAACTGTCAGTACAGTCATATGAGACTGCTTTTAAAGTCCTTGATAAAAGACTAAACATCATATGATTGTGCTGTTGTTCTAAAACAGAGTGGATTTTATTCATCTTTGAAAACATGGGTTGAAAATCAAACCTGTTTTTTCAGGGTTTGCCATGAACAAAGTAACGCTGCACAATATATTAATAAGAAACAGAACCAAAACTGTTTCTTTGGCAGCTTTGTAAAGAGTGGTTATGATTCTTATATTCTGTAAATATTGTGTGTCTTTTTTTCATGTTCACACAAAAAGTGAACAAAGTTGAAACGTTCCAGTTTATATTAATAAATATACAATAGAATATGTAAACTACTATATATTTTAGCTACTTTAAGGACATTAAATAATAATGCTTAATATCAAATGTGCCTAAATAAAAAATGTCCACTTTTCTCTCAATTATTAATGCTGTCTCAATATGATGTATATTATTTGAAATCATATGCACATCATGGCTATTGGATTAAAACTAACTAAATAAAGGCTTAATACAAATCAAACTATTTTGGTTCTGCACAAACAACTTTTACTGACCCTCTTTTGTCACACACACACACACACACACATATATATATATATATATATATATATATATTTGGCCAAGATATCACTTAGAAGGAATTTGACTTAGCAGTTTATCAACAACAAATGACAAGACATTTTAACAGTAAGAAAGAAGGAATTATTAAAATATTAAATAAATGAATAATGCCTGTAATAGTATCTCCTTTTTGCTGTAAGTAAAAAAAATAGTGTGAACTAATTCAATTAAACTGAATGCACTGATTATACGGCAGATTCGAGCAGCTATATTAAGAACCTGGATGCTACCATGCATACATATCATAAGACAATGATACAGGAGTAAAATGAGTATACAAACCGATAAAGATTTGATCCAAACAAACAAGTATGTGTCATAATCTGGGACCGATTGCGTTTTTGGTACAGCTTTTTCTAGCCAAGTTAGACTAAAGTCTGGAGCAAATGAGTCAGTTGTTCCTCAGTGTAGCCTACGAGGGGAGCTGGAAGCTCATTAAGTGAGCCAAGTGTGAGCAGCTGAAAGGCGTGTGTGACACACAACCTGAACCTGGCAAGACAGTCTTCTCTTACAGTGCTGCCAATAATGAATAGCTAGCTTGCTTGATTGCTTGCTTATTTATTTATTTATTTATTTATTTATTTATTTCTCAATTCATAATCAAGAGTGTAGAATTAATGTGGTGTGGTTTTTACAAAAAAAAAAACATTTTTTATTTTCCTTTTTTTTTGTACAGTTAGAAACTTTCTCTCTTTTCTTGCATTTCTTTATTGGATTTCTTTAGCTCTATCATTTTGCATGGCAAATCTGTGACCGTGTTTATTTATGTTAAGTCTGTATGCACTATATGTAACATTAGTCTCTAATAATCACAGAAAAATATAAGGATCCCGTGTTTTGTTAAAACGTTTAAGTAATCTTTCCTTGTTTTGATTACTTAAAATTCTTAAAAAGTCATGAAAAGTCTTTATGTACTGTATATAATGCAAGTGCTACTCTGACATGAGAACAACTGCCATGTCTCCCATCATGAGATCTAATTTAACAGATACACTGTGCTCTGCATATATATATATATATATATATATATATATATATATATATATATATATATATATATATATATATATATATCAAATATTCATGACTCTGAATGTTCCTTATCTCAGATTAATGGTCAAGCTTTTTATTTCTAATCTATAGAAATCCTTGACATGGAAGTGCACTTTTCCCCCCTTAGCACTTCACTTGGATCCAGGACTCAAGGATTCGAGATATCCAGGGATAACTTGAATAAGCAGATCAGTTTTACAGAACATGTGGTTTTAGTGCAGTCATGTTTAACTAAAGTCAGCTTACTCCATCAGAGATTTGTGTGCAGGGGAAAAATAGTCCTGTCTATCAGAAATACTTACTTGAGATTTAAAAAAAATAAATAAATGTAATGGTGTAGAATGGGATTTGGTTTTTATTGTGCTTCGTTAATGTTCTCCATGTCTCTGGTGAGTGGAGATGCTCGTCTCAGTGAGTTATGTAAATATGAGTTGCTCTCTCCCACCGTTTGAAGTCTTGCTCTGGATAAATGGAGCCAACTTCTGTATCTGGGACATGTTTAAACAGCTGTTTGTCTTAGAAGGGGATGTCCTAGAGAGTCTCTTCTTCTTCTTCTTCTTCAATACCTTTTCGGGACTAATTAAGGGAGGTTGCAGATGCACATCTGACCTTCCTGTTGCTGTCCCAAGTGTTCATTTACTTTAGTTATGTAGGGCTGCTTTGATCTTATGCAGAAACCTACAAAATGTTAGCACGGTCTTAAGGCTGTATCATTTTGTTTGCTGAAGTTATTTGCGATTCAGTTCTTAATGCGATTAAAACTAATCAGAGGAAATCATTTTAGTGTCTGACACTGATCCTTATCAAATCATTTGCTGAGCAGTGACACACTCAGTTTGTCTGCTTGCAATGTCATGTATTAATATACTTGTTTCTTGCAGGTTTGAGCTTTATCAAAATGCCATACTATCCAGCAACGGCCAAAAATAAACAAAATTGTACATCAGCAGCTTAAAATACTTAAAAATTTATTTAAGTAATAAAACAGTAATCAAACTGTACGAACACAATCTCAATCTAAGTGTGCACCTTGTAATAAGCGGAATCAGAGTTAAAACATGCTAAATATTATTTCTTATGAGTTTATTATAAAAATTAAATATTATAAACCTATTTCTACATATATTTACTTATTTTTTTGTTTAATTTGGCTTCTTTCGAAAAATATATTTTTATAAACGTTAATTATTTGCCAATATAATAAGACAATTTTTAACTTAAAGTAGTAAAAAGGTCTCGAAATAGTATTAAGTCAGTTGTTTAGTCAGTTGTTTTATTATGGTTTCATAGTGGGATACTAAATAGGTTCAATAACATCTATGAGTTTACCCGTAAAGCAGCAACAGGCAATAATTCTTACCGAATCAGAGAATTATACATGGTATAAAGGCTTAAGTAAATGTTCAGTACTTCTGTGGTGACTGGATTTTCTTTTTTTCAGTGAGAGGGAGCCACGCAGCAACAATAAAATATTCAGCTAGGAAGTAGAAAAAAAAACTCTTTAAAAAAGAGAGTATACAGCATGTGATAGCTATCATATACAGTATACAGTATATCTAGCTATCACTTGAACCTGTAAAACCTGTAAAAGGTATTAGAAATCTGTAGATCAACCTGTCATCATTTGTCATTAATCATTTGTGCACTGATTATAGCTTGTGAAAAGGAGGAAGCAGGCTATTAACCAGACGCTAGTCACTTACTAAAAAGCAAATGCTAGCTAGTTAGATTTCTAAGCAACCCCCTTTTTTTTGGGGGGTGGGGGGGTGGGGGGTTATAAGCTCATGTACCCATGTAATTCGAGTCAGGCCAGCAGGGAAAGGGTTAAGGGTTACTAGGAGAGGAGGATGCTATATTCATTAAGATTTCCCCTTCCTCGTCTCCACCTCTCGAGCCATCTGAAGCACCATTATGGCTTTTCAGGCTGCTTCCCGCGTAGATTCCTTTCTCCCTGCACACAAAAGCCGCCTGCTCAGCTGGATGGGCAGGGAGGAGAGCTTTTTCTGACGTGAAGTGCCCTCAGAGGCTTGAGTTGTGAGTGTATGTGTATTTGTGTGTGTGTGTGTTTGTGGGTGTGTGCATTCACATTACTGAAGGGCAGAAGTTGTGCTGTGTGGTTAATGACCAAGTTGGCCTTGCGCACTAATGATGAACCCCAGCATAGTAGGCTAATGATCTAATGTCTCTGTCTGTCTCTCTCTCGCTTATTGTGGGCTTTTCTTTCTGTTGTTTGTCATCTCTCTCTCTGTCTCTCTTTTTCCTCTCTGTCTCTCTCTCACACACACCTTTTTTTGTTCATTCTTTGTCTGTGAACATAGCTCCCAAAATGTTTTCACTGTCAGCTGCACTGTTTGTTCTCAGGCAGACAATAGCCAAAACGTGGTGAAGGTGTGTGTAGAAACTCTACACGTATCTTTAGCTCAGAACCTGACTGTGCATTTGTAGATGATTATGTAGCACATACGTAGATATTGCAGCTATGCAAGGGAACCTTGCGTACCTGCCTCTATACTCTATAATATTTTTCCTGAGGAAATTCCGTCTCATTAGCTTAAGAAGTAAAAGGATGGTGAAGAACTCATCTAGAAGCCCTTTTGTCACTGCTGACCCATATGATCCATTTTTTATCGTTTATTTATTTAATGTGCTTAATTGTTGTCAGCCTTTTGTTTTAATATATGAAGCATCCAGGTGTCCATACTAATGATGCACCGAAATTCTAGCCACTGAAAAAATTAGAAAAAATTAGAAAAAATTAGTGAAAGGATGAAAAAATAAACAACATAAACGACTGTTCCAAAGTGTAATTAAAAAATCATGTAATCCAGTGGCATTGCCAGTTGTACTCTGTTGTTGAGGATGTTTTCATTGGATTTCATTGGACTTAATACAGCATATTGAACCTCATTGCTGTTTATGTCCAGGTAAAAAGTCCTTTATACAGTTATTATACAGTATTAAAAATTGTTATTATTTCTTGTCCTCTCAGTTTTGTCTTATTAAAATACCTGTCAATTAAAAAAATATGTTTGGTTTTTTTCTCTAAATCACCTTGCAGTTTTTTTTTGTTTGTTTGTTCTTCTTTTCAATTTAAAAAAATTAAATTAAAAAAATTAAAAAAAAAATGTTTTCGGTGTATCCTAGATTTCGTGTTCTGGCCAGGAATTTTACTTTCGCTACATCACTGGTCCATACAAAACGTGTGTGTGCTGACAAGTCCCTGGCATTTCTGAAGTGCCTAATGCAAACTTCAGTCCACAACCCTTTTGTCTTCTCTTCTAGTTTTTTCACTATGGAGAAAAGTCATCATTTTTTTTATATTCATACTGAAGAGAAATGGATTAATTATGGTGCTATTATTCAGTCCTGACAGGATCCATAACAAGAGTGTGTCCACTGCTAATAGAATTTAGCATCCAGAGTGACAGGCCCTCACAGGCCCATTTAATCAAGTAATTTAAGCTCATGCATGGTGTGGGAAAAATATTTCTCCTCTCTAACCTGTAAAAAGTGCATATTTATCATTAGAAATGAGACAGATTCTGAAGCACCTCCGCAGGGAGATCCTCCTCTTTTCAGAGCCAAGTCTGTGTGTGTGTGTGTGTGTGTGTGTGTGCGTGCGTGCCTGTGTGTGCGTGCGCGCCTGTATCTGGATGTTTGTGTCTATTAACGGCCCCCCATCCAGACCGTCCTCCCTCTTTAGTGATAACTCTGTTCCGGCCAATCGGATGTTTAACCATCGCAGCTCTGACGTACTTACTTCCTGCTCACACATCAGGGCCCATGTGTATCAGGTCCAAGTTCTCCCCAGCCAGTGGAGAAACATGCTAGAATGCCTGCTGGATCTCGTCCTAGGCTCCCGGCGGGGCCCAGGGCCTGAGGCCAACACATCTGGAGGGGATGCTCTCACATCTGGAGGTGTAGCCCTGATCTATTGGCCTCCCCGTCCCTCATACCCATCTGCTCCTTTTGAAGCTGCTCATCCCTATTGCTGCTAAAAGTGCTCTGTACTGGGGTTATGCCTCACAGCCTCTCTGGGGCCCAGTGATGTGTCTGGAAAGACGTTGTGACACTCCTGTGATTCACCTGCTCTACATGACTATAAGCTCGGCCTTCACAAAGAGATGATGTGTGTGGATGAATCCAGCAGAAACCAATATTTACATGTGTAAGTGGAAATGAGGCAATGAATCTCTAGCCCTTGTTAGTCCTGTGTTATATACAGTTTGTTTATATGATCATGTGACCTTTGAAGAACAAGTCAAAGAAAAATGTCATTTTATTTTTTATGATTAGCACTTTTTTGGTCATTTCTATAATGACAAAATAATAGGCAAACACATAATCCTTTGTGCAGATTTTTAAAGTGAAAATTTTTTTTTAAGTGATTTATTTTATAAATTCAAAAAATTTTAGCATTTTCAAAACTTAATTTTAGCATGACACACATCAATATCTCACCTTTAAAACAGGCAGGAGCTAAATGTCTAACTGCTAGCTAAAATTACACTAGCTATGCGTATGTAATTTTATTTAAATTTTATTTAAAGTCTCTTCTTAATGTAACTACAGCCCATAAATTTTCTTTTTCTAGCCAGTTTATGTTAATCTGCCAGACACGTTGGTGTAAATGTTATCGAACATGTAACCTGTTAATAGTTGTTAATAGTTGTAACCTGTTAGTAGTTGATCCATAATGAGAGGTTTTTGGCACTACAATCTCATTCGACAGCCAGTGAATATTTAGCATAAATATTGCAAAACATATTAGTTTTGGTGGAAAAAAGGCATATCAAGATAAGAAATCCCTTTTTAAGCATTGTGACACATACAAGAGTGACTGAGAAACACTGGCAGTTTGGGTCAATCCCTCTGACCTTGCAGATGTTCACAGATTACTATAATACAGGAAGCAATCGGCTTTTTATTCCAGGGCCATTGTATCGTGGAGCGGCATGTAAAGTGAGGAAATCATTTTAAGAGCTATTATGGCAAGAGTGAAAGAAAGAGCCAGAAAGATCGGCAGGTTTACATTTGCCCATGCTCGTTTATTTGTCCTGACCGTCTTGGCCTGTAAATACATGTCGAAATCGTGAGGACACAATGCTCATGTGCAAGCAGAGCGCATTGTTTATAACTGATGCTCTCCTCATATAAAGCTCACTATTCTTCAAAGGGAAGACAACAGTCACAAAGCATAAACAGTTTATGACTATAGCACTATCTCTGTTAGTGCAGGATAAATACAGGAAAAAGAGTCACTGCACACTTCCTCCCAAGGACATGTGCACATCTCTGCTATCTTTTTTGTCTGTCCCTATTATTCTCTTTCTTTCCCCTCAGCCTGACTATTTCTTTTGAGAGTACTTTAAGCATCCAGTGGCTCTTTAAACTTTTAACTGATGTTGTTTTTCCAAGAGTCTTACAAACCTGAAAGTGAGTATCTCCTGAAATGGGCTTTCTCCAAGGTTAGTCTTCCAAAATATAACACCATTTCCAAATGCTGGATCTGCTGAATGCCATTTCACTAAATATGAATAGGTACATGAAAAGTTCAGAAGTTCCCTGCATGTAATGGTGGTGACTTTGGATAGAATGTGGAGGATGTAGTGTTGTCATGCACAGCTCAAGAGCAAACCCTAGTCTCCTGTACTGTTCCAAACCGCTGGAACTTTTTTGTTTCTTTTAGTCTTTTAATAGGCCTGGTAATACTGTAAGTACTTCAGCACATTCGATTTGTAATTGAACTTTACATCTTTATATATTCCATAAAATAGTACATTGAAACTGTATTATTCCTGGATTTCTTTCATAAGTGTGCTGGTCCAAAAATAACGCTGGAACTTGGAGGAGAAAATCATTCCCACTAGCCAGACTACTGCTAGTGCGTCTCTGTCCCAGGAAGAAGGTCCATATTTCCTCTGGTCATAAGTGATCGTATTCTACTATCCATGGTTTAATATCATGGAGCCAAGTTTTATCAGTAATTTATGGACTAAACGAACCCTCTAAAATGCCTGTTATCTGACCCTCACCATGTAGCACTGGCAATCTCATCTCATTCAGTTTACAGTCAGCCTAGTTTCTAGTTTCTGGTAGTTTTATAGCATCCTGCTGTGTCTATTTGAAACTGTCTTACATCTCCCAGCCATCTTTCCTCAGCCAGCTAGCGAGGGAGTTTATTATTTAAAGAGGATTCTCCTCCACATCAAGGATCCTTCTGACTTCCTATCAGGCTCATATCTGCTGAGCTTTGATATGAGAAGAAATTTTTGGGAAAATTGGGAGAGAAGAGGAAGTGGAACATTGCACTTGGTGAACCCCTCCACATCCTGTCCCTGAGTGCTCGATTAGTATCTCCAGCTGGTAGAGGCTAAGCTAGCCCCAGTGTTTGTATCCTAAGAGGCAGCATTTCCTATGAAATATTCCTGAAACACACCCAAAGTCTAAAACTAATCTTGGCCCTCATGTCAGTGATAATTGTGGCACAGGTAGATATTCACCCAAAGTCTCTCACTGACATCCCAATGCAAGCCAAGCTAGTGCTGGATTCTCCTCCCAGCTTCTCTGCTGGTAAGCTCACAAGTGCAAACGTCCGTCTCTGTCTGGCCAACACTAATAAACAGTCTCCGCTTGTTTTGGGCTCTTGCTGTCCCATTCACAAGGCGAGTTGGTTAGCATGTGGCAGGCTGATTTGGGGTTTAAATGCACTAAAAACATTAAACATTGTGTGTGAGGGTTTGGGACAGTGACAAGCCGAGCATCATGGTAACCCACCAGGCTACAAACCAACCGAGTTCAGCTGCCAAATGGCTGCACCAGTGGCTATGCTGCACACTACTGAAAGGCAGTATTTATGAATGATACACCTTGAAGTAAATCGTGACTTTGCTACAGTGCCCTAATAAAAGACATGCATAGCAAAAAGCATTTATGAGGTAGCACATGAAAAGCTTTGTAATATTTTTTTGATTGTTTATCAAATAAAAACATTTGATTTGTAATGCTCTGTTTCCTCCCAGATTGGTAGTGTATTAGCGCCTTCTGTTAAATTTGGTGGAAAATACAAAATGTAAACAGTTAAACACATTGAACTTCATGCACTTTTACACTTTTAATGTTGTGTAAAGTTTTCTGATTCTCAATGGTTCAGAATGTTGTTTGGAGCGTGCGCTTCTCACTCTGGCTAGCAGCCTGAAGTCATAACGCATTTGAAACTTCAAAATCATTTTCATGGCTGAAATGTGAAAAGTGTCTACCACTTTTTCTTTTTTTTCTTTTTTTCTTCTTTGTAGATTGTGACACAAACTGCTACTGTTTTGTGATCATTTCCATATGCACTCCCATCAAGGTTTGGCAAGGTGCAGGGTTACAAAACATGAGCATTTAACATCTTCTCGACAAGATTTGAAGGAAAAGACCTTATCAGATTGAAGAAGAATAACAACACCATCACTGTTTGTTCCAAAATGTTTATCTTCTACAGTTCCACAGTAAGCTAACAGAAGTACATTATGGAGGTATACGGTAGGTGAATAGTGTAGCCTAACATTGTTCTCTCCAATTGGGTTTAGTCAATGAGGTCTCTGTCACTTCTAATGAAATTTAGCCTGCACTCCCCTTGTCTTATATTGAATTAACTCAGCACACAAATGAAGCCAATTAGACTGGCTTAGCCATGATATAATTCAATGAGTCATTTTTGAGAACACAGAGTGAACCCTGAGAGGCTGAGGCCTGGTTTCCTCCTGAAAGGCCTGATAAGTAAGGAATCGGGAGCAGCCTAAGTGTGCACTTTCGCAAGAGATGCTTACCATCGGGTTAAAAGTGTAATTAGCCTAGCCTAGCCTGCGGGCTCGAGCAATGCATTTTCCACTCTGTGCTGCTTTAGCAGCTAATGGGTAAGAGATTTCTCTCAATTAGTGATAATGGGTCTCTATGTGTCAAGTCTCTGGAGGTTCGTAATATAACAGAAGGCAGCTGCATATGCCGAGTAAACATGGTAACAAGGAAGAGCGAGTAAACATTCGACTGTGGCATCATTTGAAACCAATTAGTGTGCGAAAAGAACCACTAATGTTCTTTTATAGATTATACCGTAGGAACACATATGTTGTGTAGGTGTACATAGCCACATGTAGCAACCTTAAACCTTTTGACTTTGACTAGCATTGCTCTTTGATCCATCTGCCCTTTTTCCTGAACCTTAGAACCTGATTTATCTATCTATCTATCTATCTATCTATTACAAATAATAATTAGTTAAAGCAATACTCAACACAGCCTCTATTAGCAACTTCTTTAGTGTATAGTGTTGTAGTTTTGTATTCTTTTTTAAATATATATTTTAAACTTTCATTGACATTTTTGTAGAGTCATCAACTGCCTTAGACTTGTCAGTGGTAATTGAATGTATGCTACTGATTCGGTGGATAGCGATTAAGTTTAAAAAGCTTGATTATTTATTTAATGGAAAGATGTGGAAATAATCATTTGATGATGGGAGGAGCTCTTAAATTGAAGTGAGCACACAATATTGCATTGACTGTGGCCTCATTGTTAGGGAGCGATGTGAGAGAGTGAAAAAAAACCAGAAACTTGATACATGAGTTTAGTAGTGAGAAGCTTTTATTAAGGTGGTTAATGGTAGGGTTAAAGGAAGAGTCCAAAATGAGTTTTAAAGACAGATCGTCCACTCACATGAGAAATCAAAGCTTGAGAGGTGATTAAGTTATTATAAGTTATTATAAAAGTGTGTGTTCGAAAGCGAATATATCTCTTTGACAAGAAACTCTTGGGGGTTACAGGTTAAATGTTGTTCACTCCAGTCATGAGGAGTGACATTTTAATATTTGCCACTGTTTTCAGTTTGTATCCATATTTGTTATTTCAATGATGTAGTTAGCCTAAGGCTAAATTTTAGCCTTGGTTAACAGTTGCATTCTGTAATTTGGCCAAATGTATGTGCTGTTAACGAATACATCGGTGATGTGCTTTTAGCTACTGTAACTATAACACTATGGAAATCTTGTGAACTGCTCTCAAAAGACAGTACATGTACAGCCTCGCCCTCGCCTTGCACACTTGATTAGCTTTTAAGTGGGTTTTGTATTATTGCATTATGGCTAAAACCATTTTCCAACATTCTGCCCAACTCCAGTGCTCAAACACTGCACAGTAGTTTGTGACCTTGTTGCTGGACTGTTTGTTTCCTTTGAATGCGTCACTCAAAGTTCCCGTGCTTTCTTTGGTTGTTATTTTGTTGTTATACTTTTGATTGAATATGATAGCAATGTGAATGAATCGTTGTGCTCAAACTAAAACACGCCCATTGATTCATATTATTCATATATAACACAAGGTGTGTCCTGTTTGATGTTATGCCCATGGATATATTTAACAACAAATGAATGGCAGCATTTGTGTATCTTTTTAGACAAAGGAGGAATATCCTAAAGCTGAGAGATTTTCTGTGGCACAATTTGCACATCTGTAAAGAGAACACAGTAGTGCTAATAACTCCAGGGATGAGAATTATCGTAACACTGACAGTTAGCACTTTCCAGAAAAAATGCTAATATGCCCCTGGTTTCATGTGTTCTTCTTCAGTCCAGTCATGGCACTATAGAGCTCATTCCCACTGTTCAAGCCTTGGAGTGTGTGACCCATTTAAACTTAACTTCCGGCACTGTGTCAGAACAAGGCAAGAGGTCTTCCATTTCCATTTCCTGAAAAATGTCCATTAGTGGGATGATAGTATCCTACTGAGGTTTAGTACTGAAAATATTATTTATTTTTACAAATTTTTATTTATTAACTAAAGGGTTGAGACTTGAGACTCATAAACCTCACCCTGTCCACAACTGCACACATTTTAATGTCTTTAATAATCACAGAGCTTGTTTCTACATTCAGATGTCTTTCTTTCATTGGAATGAACAGCCTTTGTTAAAGTCTCTAGATTTTTTATTTATTTTTCCTGTTATTTTCTAAAATCCAAACCATGTACACATCAAGTCAATTTCATTATATCGCCATGGTAAGCTAGCACAATTACACCCTGATATGATGCGCTGTAATGTTGCGCAAGCTCCTGCTTATGTCATGCATGCACCCACTATATCTTTTCTAAATCTGATTAAAGCTATTGAATAAAAAGCCTATGTTTTCACTCATCCTTTGTTTATTTCCACACAAAAGCAGCCCCACAAAAGGTTGAACTTTTAGCTCTTTGTTTGCTAAGACAGTGCCGGTAATTACAACCTCCATGTCTTGCCTGGCTGAGATACAGCACGAGTCCTGAATGAAGAGACAAAACAAAAAGGGCGTGATTGTATAACTCTTCAAGTGTGTGGTCCTGGTTTAAGGAGTGTGGGTGCTTTTTTTCCTACATTGTTCCCGACATTTTGATTTCAATTCTTTTGCCACAGCACAGAAGATGTTCCTTTACTGAGGTTTATGGGCCTGTGAAACACAGTGTTCTTTAAAAGTCTGAGTAATATAGGAGATATGGCTGGCCACTGAGAGTGTGTGTGTGTGTGTGTCTTATCAGTAAGAGTGTGGTTGCTCATCAGTTGGAGTTCCGACCAGTACGGCGCCTTCTCTTATCACATCCCATCACACTGTCATACCTTCAACAGAGCCCACGCCAACATGGCTGGTCTTTCTCTCTCACACACACAATTTTTCTTTCCTTCTCACTTACTTATGTACTTATTTACCTGGGTTTTTTTTTTGTCTTGTTTTTGAGAAGCAGCATTGCGATAGGAGATGAGGCCTGATTTCGTTGTCCTGAGTCAGTCACGTTGTCTCTTCCTGATTTGATTTGGACACGTGCTATAGGGGCGCTCCATTATCGCAGCATACAACATACAACATACAGAAAGAACTCTCAGCACCCAATACACTTTCCTTTTATCCAGAGCGATCCACAGTCCTGGATATCATATATGAAATTTGATTATCCATGTACTGGATGAAGCTGTCATCCGGATTTCTTCATTTGAGTGTGCGTTTGTATGGGTGTGTGTGTGTGTGTGTGTGTGTGTAGGTACAATACCCCAGTGCCTGATCAGAACTGAGTTCCAGTACAGTATCTCACTTTCACCAGATCGATGAAACTCTCAGACAGATGTATTGAATTTTTTGCGCCCCTGTAATGTGATAGACCTCATAAAGCAAACATTTCCTTTGGTTTTGATTGTGTACAGTGGAGGATAGATGCACTGGCACTTAACCCTCCTGTTCTGTTTGCTACATAGCAATGCACTGTCCCATTGAATAGGCCATCTCCCTTTTATATCAATACAATGTAAAAATGTATTTTGAAATATGTGATCTTCATTTCAGCTGTAACGCTCTTGATGTCTGCACGCGGGTCAGTGTTATTTTTCTTATACTTTCTTGTTTGTTTATTTTATTATCTTATTTTACATCTTATTCCTTGGTTAATTAGTTGAACAGAATTTCTGTAATATGACTATATATATATATTTTTTTACGTTAGATAAAAAGAGCCACGCACACTCTCCTCTTTCAAAACCTCTTTCTTCTCTTAGAAGGAACATTTCTAGGTTCTATGTAATATTATTCCATCCTATTATTCTATCTAGGTTGCATGTAACAGCATTTTCTCTTCAGAACATATTTCAAATGGAACCCATATAAGGAGTCAAGATTTCCTTAACTATCCCTAGAACTGGCGGGGAACCCTTTATTTCCTCAACACAAGGTTCTCATTTTGGAAAAAAAAGGATTTTCTGTTATTTTATTTTTAGCAAAAAAGAAAGAAAAAAAGAAAAAGTAAAACGGGTCATTGAGGGCCTAGGGTATTCTTTAAATGGTCACTGGTTCCTGCTTTCTGATGAGGTTAAATGTGACAACCTTGGAAAACCTATTTTGTAGGTTTCTACATAGAACACTAGAACTATAAAGGAGGAGATAATGAAGAACCCATTGGGTATTTTTTATGTGTAGAATTTCCTTAAACGAGATATATTTTGTTAAAGACATATATTTTGTTAGTTCTTAAAAGTGACTCTACAACAAAGGGTTCCAAGCAGAACCAGTAATTATTACGGAAGCAATGTGGGTCAGTTTGGAGGATTAAATATGGTGTAAAAGCAGTGTGCTAATACAAAAAGTACATTGTGTATTTGGTTATATACAATATGTGTGTGTGTGTGTGTGTGTGCACGTGTTTGTGAGAGATGGTCCAGCAAGGCGTGTGTGACCCGTACTGTGACAGGTAGCAGCACCTGAAGCCATCACAGATTCTACTGACCCTTTTCTTTGGAACTGATTGCTTGAAAGACTGAACCCCAGGCTAGTTATTTAGTGCATAAAGGTGGTTTGTTGTTACACACACTGCTCTTATTCACTCCAGTGGGAGCCTCTTTGCAATGAGGAACTTCATCAACACTGATAGCAGTTTAAATCTGTGACCCCTTTGGCCCCTAGATACGCTCTCTTGATCTTCTATTCACCCTTTCTGCTCCCTCACTCTCCACCTGGCTATACTGCCTCTCCTTGTCCTCCTTCTTCTTCTCCGCACTATCCCCGTCTTCCTCCCGTGACCTGAGGGCCTTCTCCCTCGATGAAAAGGTGTGATTCACATTAACTGTCAGTGTTGACTCCCTCTGTGAAGCTCCAGGAAAGAAAGAGGGAGAGAATGACATGAAATGAGAGAGAGAGAATCTGAGAGGAACAGCACGACTGGCTTTTCTATCTCCCGTGGCTCCTTGAGACGGCTGATTGGCACGTCCCAAAGCCCAGCCGCCGAGATTTATTGCCCCGATTCGCTCTTTCAGCTTTCACTAGGCTTCTGGGAGAGGCAAAGAAAATGGTTTCAGCATATGGAATGATTCATTGGCCCGCGGCACGCATGAAACAGGACCGGAAAAGAGCCAAGAACAGCGGATAAGAGCTTAAGGTGGAGGAACTTGATGAGGATGCGGTGTTGAGATGCATTTGGCAGGCTTGATAAGGTGGAGGGTGATTAACGGAGATTAGGTCAGAAAGAAAGGGCATGTGAGTAGGTGTGAGTGCTTTTATTTTTAGAAATAATCTGTTATATAGGAGTGGAGGTGTGTATGTGCATGACAGCATATACAGTGATATGAGTTCCAGGGTGTTGTGTTTGTGTGTAGATGTGTGTGTAAAACAGCTGCTGAGTGGCCAGGCCTCTCTCTAACCTGTGGACCATGCGCTTTCAGTTTGACGTCTGTCATCTACACACTTCTTCATCTCTTTCACCCCCTAATTGAGTGATTTTTTTATGGACCAGTTATAGTGTGCATGTAACACATATTTTACAGGCATTTTCACTCTTTCATGTACAGAAAGACTTCATGGCACTCCAATACATACCACCTTAGACAAGAGGGGAGAAAGTGGTATGTATTGGAGTGCCATGAAATCTCTGTTAAGCTTTTATGTAACAGAGACAGTAAAAAATGTAAAACCATCACACCGCGTACCCAGACCTATTAAAAATGGTTAGCAGTTAGCATTTTACTGTAGCCTTTTGCATGGCTAGTGCTGTTCATTCCTAAGTAATGGCTTTCCGATTCATCCAAACCATCTCTTTTGATTTTATAATGTAGTATCCATTATGCAAGGGATAAAACACATGATCGCATGCTGTTATAGCAAACAAATCAATGACAATGCAAGACCATTAGACACCATTACCACCCCAAAGTTGATCTTTTCTAATAATAATACATCCAGCACTATTGTCAGAGCTGCTGCTATAGCAAATGTTCAGTGATGCTCAGTGTTGATTGATGCATCCTGAATCAGATCATTGCCCCCAAATACTTTTTTTCTCTAAATGTAGGATTAAACTGATGTATGAGAGAACGAGAGAACTGCGTCCCCTCAGGCGAGGTTTTGGATCGTTATCCTCCAAGCGTTACTTACACAGATGGTTCTGCTGTCAAGGGAAGATGATACTTGCTCACCTGGTGTTGCAAGGGACAGAGCAAGTCTTTGTGAATTCATCCTCAGAGCAGCTTGACTCTCGGCTGTCCACGCATGAGGAGGCAAAGTCAGGTGACAACAGGGCACCAAGGAAGAGAGAAGAGAAAGGGGACACAGGGGTGTGGATGTTCACCGCTTGGTGGCTTCGTGCTATGTTCCAACATTGATTTGGCTAATGACATCATGACGTTTATGATACAGCAGTCTGCAAAAGTCTGATCACACTACCAAGATGTCAATATACCATTATTTTTATTCACTTATTACTTACTTTTTAAGAATATTTTATTTTGAAACAATGATTTTTTCCAGATATCCTGTTCATATACCATTTGCCTAATTTTTTAAACTATTAGGATACCATATATTATATTTCAACAGTTACCCTCTGGAATTCGCTCAGTACTCATGTAGTCTCCATGCAGTGTTCACACTTTCACTGATAAAATAACTATTTCATTCAGTGAGCAATGATGTAATATGTAACTTCTCAAAATTGTATTAGATTTTTGGTAACTAATGAAATAAAAATCATTTTTAGCCATGAACTTGGACTTTTGAGCCATAATGTGGCTTTTCCTGAACATTGCCCACATGCGTAGCACATTATGGAGCACCTTTTAGCCTAGTTTAGCTCTGTAAAGTCCATCACAAGTCCATCGCAAGACTTTCTCTTCAGGACAAACCAGAAGATGCAAGGCCAACAGCAGGACGAGTCATTAACAGTATGTTTCTCAAAAATGAAATACAAGGACTGATGAACACACATGACCATGAGGTAGGGAAGGAAGCCCTTTACGTCAAGACGTAAATAGGAGATTTAAAAAAAAAAAAACTGAAAGAGAATAGACTCTGGTCTCCATATCGGTTAGGTTTTAGTTTGGAGAGAACAGGAATAGGGTTTACTTTTTAAGACTTTGTAAATTTTGCATAATGTCAAGAAATAAATTTTTTATTTTTGCAATTCATATAGCAACTTTCTCACATTCAATTTCACGTCACAATGGATAAATTGGTCAGAGAGTTAAGAAAGCTTATCCTCTTCGCTCTAGTTCATTATCACCCCAATTTTTCTTTGCCTTTTCTTTTATTATATCTTTTTTCAGAGTTACAAATATGAGGGTTTGGAGGAATCACTGTGTTCAGGTGCCTGCACAGACACATGATACCTTTCTCTCAGCATCTAGAGAAAATGCTCAATAGTATTTTAGGCGTGTAACTTGCAATATGACAAATGTTCACACTCAAACTGAAACAGTATTCCACTAAAGATATGAAAAATCTGCTTGGCTAGAAAAGGCCATTTTAAATCACATTGTGTTCTAGACTCCACCGTCTTCACCACGCCTCTTGCGGCAGCTGTTAGAGACTGAGAAAGATGTGCACTTCTGAAAACTTTCCATGGGAAGGCTTTTTATTTGCAGTGATTGTAGCTTCGCTACGGCAGTGTGTAATAAAAGTCATTTCAAAAGGTTAGAGTGAGATGTGCAGTCCAGGATTAACATAATGGTTTTAGCATGCAACCTTTGGTTCTGGTCCAAATGCCATTGAAAGCATTAAAGCTTCAATGGCAAAATCTTTATACATCTTACTGCCATACATACTTTAAAACCTTTCATGACGTGAGAGCAGATTAAGGGCATCTGTATCATGTTTTCCTGTTGCTGTGAGTAAATGAATATTCTGTGTCGTTAGTAAAGCGATTGTATCAGGATATCACTGTTTAGCTTCCACCTCCACGCTAATCTGGATTCCCTTTAAAATAATTCATGAAACATTGTTCAAATGCAGAACGAGATGGAGAGAGGAAGGCCACACAAGGATTATGTCTCCCCTTTAAGCTGTGTTTACACAGTCATGGGGTGAAAGATTGCAGGACACTCACCGCCGGTTTGGAAGGCAGAGCCAGAGCAAAAAAAAAAAAAAAAAGTAAGGATACAATTTGGCACTTAGTGAGGCTAAATGATTTCCTCCAAGCGCCTGATTTCTACTGGGAAATCTACCCCCGCTTGCAGAGCTGCATCCGGAAAAATGTTTATGCAGTCTTTTTCTTTAATCCTCTCTTTTTCCTCTTTCTTTTCCTTTTGAATGAATAATTATCCTTCCAACCACAGGAAAAATATTTTCTTGTCAACATTAGACATTAGGAGGTGCTATGTGAACAAGGTGTTACATTTCAGTAGTCAAAATCGAACCTCTTGAATGGAATAAATTATGCTAAAGAAGTCTAAATTATGTTTGTCAAGAGAAGTATTTTTTCATTGTAATAAAAGATACATCAGTGAAACTTCAGGCCTGATGGCCTCTTTAAGGACTACTACTCACTCCACATCGCAGAAAACATCTTATTTATCTTCGCAGTGTACCTTTATCTAACGTAAGCTTAGTAAAAGTTCACTGAAGTGACTCGGAGCCTGGTGTTTCTAGTAGTAACTACTCAGTTGCTAATCACAGTGACTAAATGTTGACGATGTAGATGGGAAAGGCAGTGATAAATAAACGTTCTCTTATGTGTGTGATTGTGTTACACATCTGTGCCTGAGTAATAGCCTATGATGACTACTCTCAAATCATGAGAGCTTTTCTACACTAAATTAAATTCATCATTTGCTTTGTCACCTCTTAAGGATTTTTTGAAATGTCCACTTGTTTTTCGTTCTCATACTTTGCTATCAGTCCTTAGCTTCACTGGAATGCATGAAGGACAACATGGATGAGATTGTGTGCACTGAAGGATGATGTTTTGTGTGTTTCGAGAAGTCGCCCTTGTACACTGACCCGTGACTAGTTCTGCATTTTACCTTGTATTAGTTAAAGTTAATACTAGTCTTTATTAAGCCACTCCTAGATCAGCGTAAAGGAAAGGTTTCTGTCTGGAAGAGTTTTCTCACAGTTCTGATTCATCTGTTCGAAATAATAGGCACCAGAGGCACAGGGGCATGGGCTTAATAAAAAATGACGAGAATGGTTTTCCCATGGGAGGGAGATTTGCAGGATGTTTGTAGTTGTTACTTATTACTCCCTATTTTCTTTGAACATCTTATTCACACATTAAATATGAAGTCACAGACATAAGCAATTTGTTCTCACCCCTTCCTCTGTGTCCATCCGACCACCTTCCACCCCCAAACTATTTTTCTTTTTCATGCTTGCACATCTGTACGGAATCATTTTCCTGCCCACGGGACAAACATCTGATAGTGTGTATGCGTGTGTATATGTGTGAGCATTTTGTCAACAAGCATGCTGATGTATAGTGTTTTTGTATCATTATTGTGATCCATTGTTCATTTAAAGTTCATTGTGTCTGTGCGTGTTATATGTGCCTATTGGTTATGGCTTTATGCTTTCTTCTTTATATCCCTTGAGCAAAGGCTATCAACTCCCTTTTTTTTTTTTTTTTACAGCTGAGTCTTAGGGTTGTCTGCTCTTGCATCTGGAACTGGGCAAGCTTTCTGTGCCTCCTTGCCAGGTTTATGCTTTCACTTGATTATATTAACCGCTTCATGTCTCCTTTTGGCGGGGGGGAGGGGGTATAAGAGGCTGGGTCTTTGCAGAGGTCAAGTGGTGATTGCTGATGTTGTCTCCTCTAAACACATGTTTAGTCCTCACAAAGTGCATGTAGCTCCCCTGAAAGTTTGGTAACCATTAAGGGACTTCCTATGTCAGTTCCGCAGTCAGGTCTCAGAGGATAGAGAGATTTTGGGTTGGTAGGGGGGGAGGGGGTGTGCAGTAGGATGGTGTGTGCTGGTTGAATGAAAAGAGCTGAGCTCAACTAAGAAAGGTAGGGGGGGTTGGAGTGGGCTGGACATAATCACTTTACAGACAGTCCAAGCATTTGGGCGATGTTGAGTTTGCATGCTTGGCGCTCCTCATCACGTCAAGACCACTTGGTCTGGCAGCAGTATCTTGGACCATCTCACGCAACCCTGATCCAGACAGGAAGCGTCAGTGCGTGGCGCATTACGATAGGGGATCTGCCCAGTCAAAGATGAGCCGTGGTGTTCATATGTGAAGCGAGGGCAATGGAACCCAGGAGATGCCTCAGGGCAGAGGAGTCGGGGAGGAAATGAAAGGATCATTTAGTGTGGGGAAGGACTGGGCCCTGAGAAGAGGAAGGAGAGGGGCCACACCACAGACACCCTTCCCAGCCAGGAACAAAGACAAACAAACAGCAAGAAAAATCATCAAATCAGTGCCTGGGGCTGCCGAGACTGCTGTGCCAGCTCTGTTTTACAAAGTATTATCCTGCATCTGAGAGGAGTCTTACAGGGGCTTTGAGTAAACAAAACCATCTTCTTCCTCAAGCCAACCCATCATCTTCTCAGCCTTGTTTGGAATAGGGGCCTAGACATGGGGCCCCCAGGGTCTGGACCTGACTAGGCTGTGAAAAACATTTGTGAGGGAGTTGAGAGTGCTCATGGTCAGGGTAGATGTCTGGGCGATGTGTTCAGCTCATGCTACTGAGAGGGTGCACGAACTGTGCTGTTAAAGCCATGAATTACTCACACCATATATCAGAAACCCCCCATAGCCCAACTGAAGATGCTATACTTCTTTCTGCTCTCTCCCATCCTCTTTTCTTTCTCAGCTTACCATCTTCTTCCCTCCCTCCCTCCACCCCTACTCATTTATTAGGCAACCACATCCCTATATTTCCTTAAAGCTCCAGCCAAATTTAGGACTCTCTCAACAGCTCCCAGAATGTGACTGCATTCATATTTCTTTGGCTGTTGCCTCTGAAAATTGTAGCAGCCTTTGGGCATAATGCTTGTGGGCTTGGAACTTCATGCAGGAGAAAGGAGGCACTGAATTACCAAGAATCATGTCTTTCATGTAAATGATATTCATTCTGGTATAAACCTTTAGCATTCATAACATTGAAGACACTAAACACACTCTGAGTTTAGAGATCTTGTCAGGGGTCTCTTCTCCAGTGGCTCCTGCACATGGAGTCTAGTGGCTACTCTTAGGCCCCTCACTTTACATTCTCCTCACTGTCCCCAATTAGAGATGCTTTGTGTGATTAGAAAGCATGGAGAACCAGAGAAGAAGAGCAGGAATGTAGACATGAACCCAGACACTACTCTGATAGAGATGTCAGTGGCACTTCCTCAGAAGAGTAGAGTTGCTCAGCAAGAGGGTGAGAAGAGCAGGGCTTTATCCTATTCCAGGTGGAGAGGCAAAGGTTAACCATGTGCCCTTAATGCCAGTGTGACAGTTTTGATGGCAGCTGTACAGATAATTCCTGGCATGATCCTGGCCAGCTGCAACATACTTTGACCCAGAAAACGAGATCAGCTCTACTAGGAGAATTCAGATGCTGATGTTAACAAATGTCAGTCAGTAACCAATTTACTTAATGTTAACTGGTCTCATTTAGCTTTAATTCATCATCTGCAATGCAAACACTTATGTATAGCTAATACAATCCACCTTTCTGCCTTGTCAAAATGGCTCCAGCACTGTTGTTCCCTTTTATTTAATGCATTAATAGATGTGCTCACATGTACTTCCTAGGTATATGCAGGTATCCCACAGACACTGTACCCACTTTTAAACATCCCTATTAGCACTAGGCCTTTGCACCACATGCTAGGGGTTTGAATCTATCGGACATTGGTGTTTTTTTTTTTTTTTAAATGAGTAGTCTCAGGCACAATTTGTGCAGTTTTATAAGGAAATTGAATGGTAAGTTCAACTGAGCTTCTTGGAGAATATGCCACAGTTCTTCTGGGGACTTTGTCACATTTGGTTCTTTTTTTGCAACTCAACAGCCTTCATTATGTTTCAGGGTGTTTTTTGGTCTGTTACATAATATGTTGCTTTCTTTACTGACAGATGAACATTTTTCTGTGACATTTAATTTTTGCTGGAAAAGTAATGTTTGGAAATATAAAAATGTTTTTGTATTGCCGCAATAATGCAGAAGTCATAAAATAAACATCTATAACAAACAATCAAATAAATAAATAAATAGGGTGGGTAAGATATTTGCACTGTACTGTATGTACATTTTTTGGGTATGTTGGGAATTTAGAATCTCATTGGAGACCTACATTCTTAATGGTTAATGCTAGTTGTAGTACTAGTGATTTTACTTACCTTTTTTCAAAGGGAACACTTAGTACTTAGTGTTAGTGTTCTTTCACTACACCCACATGGTTGGTATTTTGCAGTTGGTGTTTACAAGAGCTCTTGAATCTTCTGACAAAAAAGTTATAATAAAATATATTAATCCCACATTAGCTAGTTATAATGGCGTATATATAAGGCATTATGTCTGTCATGGTGTTTTCTGCACAAGACATGTCTAATGACAATGTCTCAGGGAAAGCACAATAAATCCCTTAGAGTATCTTTCAGTTGATCTTCAGGAGAGATTGGTTTGACCAGCCTTCCTCTCCTTTCACACACACCGGGCCATGGACTGGGCCATGGTATTTTAATTTTGTAGCCACTCCATTTTGTACCATTCCATTCCAATGGTAGCAACTTATGTTTATTACCATCGTCAGTTCAAATGGACATTCATTGTGATGTGGCGTTAGAGAAACCTGAAGGACCAGTTGCTGTCTCACCGTATTGAAGAACATAAACTGATGCCATACTATTTCAAACCGGAAATACATCATAACAATGAGGTCCATTATTCCTCAGCTGAGAAACTTCAACTGTTTAGGTAAAGACGAATGGGGGTCTTTCAAGCAACGGACATTTGTAAACCTTTAGTTAGCATTGTTATTACGTTGTTAGTTGCTAGGTGATCCCCATACCACTTTCCACTAACTTATTTGGCTACACATACAGTTGTTTGAACTCCAATAGCCGCAACAGAGGAGTCACTCATCAACTCAAACTTGTTTGTTTGGCAGAAATGTTGCAGCATCTTTTCTTTCTGTCGCGGCAGGCTGGAGACATGCGTGTGGGGTCGCCAGCTGTCCAACATCTCTCTCATTTGTCACTTCAAGGCCAGTTTGTCATTCTCTCTTCATCCTGGGGCCACACACATACCCCCTGACAGAAGGTCTTGTCTAAATATTTAGCCCACACTTGAAATGATGTGGAATCGACACTCTCGATATGTGTCTTCTGACAACAACAAAATTAGAGAGCACACTTCATCAAAGTGTGCATGTTTGTTAATATTCTGGCTTGTGAAACAAATGAGACCCCTGACGACCAGCCAGATCACCTATCCTCCTTATAAATTTATGCTTCCCAATATTAACACATTAGCACTAGATGTAAATGAACTGTTTCATGGTAGCTGGATTTTGGCCAAGCCTATCTCTCATTTTCCCCAATTGAGCTCTTGATTACATGGCTACACAGCCACATGGGCAGCCCCTTTCAGGCCTCCCTTCCTCTGTATGTGGACAGATGGATAGTGGAGGTTGTGAAGTGGGTCGCATTTGTAGCTCCAGTCCAGTAAACACTGCAGTGCCATATGATTTTGAGATTAAAAGACCCAGTCATTGAGCTGATGGGTGTTTAGATAAGGCTGCAGTGTCAGGGTGGCTCTTCCTGGATTTCTAGGAGCATAGGAAGTGGAGTGTGGGGTTTTTGCACACAAGCATGAGTATGTATCTGGTCCTGTGGGTAAAGTATGACAGTGGCGAAAAGGAAACATGCCCCCGGTTTAGCCAGAGCAATTCTCATGCCACTGAAGGGACAGTCTGACCTCCTTTGGGACTTCCATGTTCTGAGTCACTAATGAGTCTCACGTGGGGGGGAGATGTTAACTCCTAATCCTGTACACACAAACCAGATTTCTCACACATTTATTTATCCTATTGTTTATAGAAACTTACACACCCACACATGTTTTTACAGTGATGTATCTCTCAGTCATCAGTACTTCCATCTTGCTACCACACGTCTGTAGTTCTTCCTTGCAGCCTCTAAACAGTATCCTGTTGTCTACCTTCAAATTTATATATCTACATACTGTGGATTTGTCTCATGGCTAACTTCGTACTATGAGCCGAAGCGTGACTAATTCCTCACACACTCACCCCTCCAACATTTCTCATGACGAACACTTCACACCCCCACATCCTGCTCTTTCTGTCTCTCACGCTGAGCTCTCCCCATTTAGACTAATGTCCACAAATAGAAATAAATACTGCACAACCTTCAACTCCCTTGACAGTTAATATGATTTGTGGCTAGCCATAATCTTACTCATATGTAGTCTCAAGATATGACCACTTCATTCTAAAGCCACACCTCCTGGTGAAAATGCTTGAAGATGTCTTTATAGTGCTTAAAACAAGCACTTGAGAATATGTGTTTTATGAGTAAGAATGTGTAAAAAAAAAAAAAAAAAAGGTTTGTGTGTGTGTATGTGTGTATGTGTGTGTGTGTGCTGAAGGTGTATAAACTGAGCAGAAGATTTAGACTGCATCTTGATAGGTCAGTGCCTCCAGAGTGAAATTAGGAATACAACACTTCACAAGTGCAGGCTTGCTGCTTGAAGCTTTTCTCAGAGTGCATGTGTGTGTGAATGAAGACATTTCCTGTGACCACATTGGCTGCCTGATTCACTAACGGTTTGTGTGTAAAAACATGCAAACTTGATATCACCACAAAAAAAAACACACACACACACACAAAAAGGTCTACGGAAAATCACATGTATGAAATGAACAAAATAGCATGTCTTGTCATGAATCCAGGGTCAAATCACTTTCTCAGTGCATTCGAACCTCACTAAACTTTTCCAAATGGATCAACACCATCATGTTTAGAATGTCTTAGAGTGGTTCTTTGGTCCACACCAGAGTCTGATTGATGTATTTTTACCTGCCTGAACAAACTGCATTGTGTGGGTAAACACACCAGGGGTCTATTAACTCAGACTAAACATTGAATATATGAAACATTGAATATATGAAACACTGAATATATGGTCTCATGAGAAACACTGAATATATGAAAGCATCCTTAGGGTGTATAGTTATGTTTTGAATTACATAGCAGGCTGAATGTTAGTAAGGTGTTGTTCCATACCCAGATTTCTCAGATCATTGTACAAATGATCCTATCATCTAATTATAACAGTCAAGTTCTCTATTCAACAGTACTGTATTTTTAAAAATCTTTTACACTATATTTACTGGGACAGAAAATGCAGGAAGCAAGTGCCTTTAGTGGATCAGATTACTCCAAAAAGCCTGATGATTGCTTCGTGTTTCATAACAAGATGATCTTCTTTAGACTTAATTTGAAAAAGGTCCCAGTGAGAGAATCGTACTGTATTTGCTGAAAGTGTTTGGCAGGTAACCATTGATTAACCTGTATTACCATTATAACCATTATAACCATTATTTTAAGTCGAGTCAATAGACAGGTAGTGATTTGAATGTCCTGTGCCCTCTGTTTGATCATTTGCATACTTGTTGTTCTCATTATCAACTAATAACTTGATATGTGTGCAAAATCCTTGTATAAGATTTACATAAATGTAACAATGAATTTGTGTCTCACAATCATGTCTGTATTTATCCCTGTGTGTCAGTCAGTGGCTCGGTCTTGGGTGTTAAGTGTCATATGGGATTCTCTCTCTCTTTCTCTCTCTCTCTCTCTCTCTCTCTCTCTCTCTCTCAATGACACATGAAACAGGCTACTCTTTGGGACTGCCAGATTGAGAGACACTGCTCTGAGTCACATGCTATCAAAGTATTAAACCACAAAACCGTGACAGATGCTGATCAGCATTTGCCACATGGACAGTTTCAAAATGCACATTAGGTTCCGTGTGTGTGTTTTGTAATTTTCTATGTCACACGCAGTGACTGAGAGAACTGAGTCACTGTATATATTGTCAGCCTAGAACCAGCTAATCCATGAGACTCACAGACAAGACAAACACATATATACATCAAAATGAGTAAGTTCACAAATATTACTAAGCATGGTCAATTCAGGTCAGATGAGATGTGGAATGCTAAAAAAAAAAACAAAAAAAAAAAAACCTAATGATAAAAAAATACTCTTTTCTTATATCTGCCATCTCCTCCTCTTGTCATCTCTACTAATGAATGATCTCAGCTCTTGTACACAGCAACCCAGATTTGACACTGCTCCCCAAGCCACAGCCTCTGCCGTGCTGTTCTCGTTACTCTGGATCACTGCTAGGATGTGGTGCGTAATTGGATGCAGATGTGGCTGTGGTGGCTCCCGCTTGACTGTTGTTTTAGCCTAGGCAAAGTACCTTCTTACATACCAGCCTGACCTCCCTTTGAAATGGTCCAAAAATTACATGCCTTCGTAACGTTTTATGCGGGCTTCTGATGTGCAGCGACCAAGACAAAGGAGGAAAGAGGTGAATTCCGTTTTTTTTTCCTCTGGTGTTAAACCAGGAGCGATTTTAGGTCCCTTCTCCTTGTATTTAACAATTGAATGGTTAATACTGCTAATACGAATGTTATTGCTGTGCTTAATTTGCTAGAAATGGTCATGTCAGACAGTCATATTTCCTGTGTCTGAAATTGTCTCGGATGCATATTTGGACTATGGCAGATATTCAGAAAGACAGAGGTCTATAGGTGGTCTAATCCTAAGCCTTAATCTTGCTCAACATACTTAACTCAGTATTTGTAGGGCTTCTGAGGAGTAAGTGATTTATTACGGTTTTATCTGAATGACACTGTAAGAAAAGAGCAGTTAAATCCACACCTCGACCTGACTTTAACTAGTTAATTTTCAGGCAAAGTGGCATGTATAAAATCTTGTGAAACATTTCAGAACAAGCATTCTGTATTTGTTAGAACCTCGTTTATAGATTGGAAGGAATATGGCATATCAGCATGTGAAGTGACACTGTTGTGTAATTATTGCAACAGCATAAAATAAAACCTGTCATGAGCGCCTTAGTAAAGTTGTAAACTTTAGTTAATGTGTATATAAAGCCTACATATACAGGGAACATTTTCAATATCTGTGCTCTGGACTGCCATCCTGTCTAATGGTGATCCTTCTAATCATCTTTGTGTATGCTCTGTAGTTCTCACTCTGCTCAGATGTGGCAAAGGGCACATTAGTTGTAACATCAAAGCCAGATGGTGGACCACTAAGGTCCTCTGCTCATTCTGGCTTTGTAACGATGCATTTGACAGCCAAGTGTAACATATGTATGTAATAATTCTGAGGCTTTTTCTGTCTTGTGAAACAGAGATAAAGGACACATGATGCGGACTGGGCTGGCCCTGTAGGAGAAAAGTTAGACCCAAGAAAGTAAGAACGGAGCAAGGATTGGGACAGTTACAGGAGATCATGTAGGCAGTTGGTGGAGTTTGATCTATGCCCATGGTCATGCAAAGGGTTTCCTATCTCAGAGTTCATGAAGTCAAAGATTTGGCTTGAGGCTTGTCGTAGAGGGAGAAGAGTAGCATGAGAGCAGGAACACACACCATTTATTACCACAACAGTCCCACACAGTCCCACAACGCACCAAATTGTTTGACAGTGATCAGTCTCCTTTCCTTCAAATAGTAGCAGGTGTTGATAGTTCACACAAAAAGCATACATCTCTTTATATCCTCAACCAGACATGATCGTTAAATCGACAGGTCACAGATGGCTTGCAGCAGTTTGAAAGGGAAGCGTGGTTTTTCGTGTGGGTTGAGGCTGTAGAATCATCTTGTTTTGTGTTGGATGAGAGGCCACAACATGTTTAGAACAAGCCTGTTGCTGTCCAGCATGTAGCTCTTAGTACATCCTTTGTGAAATTAGCTTGGACGGTAACCTTTTCACACTCACTACCACAATTTCAGAAGAAAGCCTTGTTCCTGTTACATAGGAGACAGCCTTTTTCATTTCATCACATGGGAGATGGCTCTCATAGACACAGATAGAGTTGTTGAACCAAAGTTTTCCCTCTTGATATCTCGAGGTTTATTAAAGCAAGTCATAAACGAAACTGGCGGGTCAGGTGTTTGATGGCTAAACCTTTGTTTTTATTTCATCTCAGTGAAAAGGGAAAAAGGTGATATTGTTTTGGAACTGAAAGAGGAAAAGAGCCCCAGGGACAGCTGGGATACGGTGCTAACTAGCTAGCTGATCCGAGACCTGATGGCCTCATTGTGGTTCACAAAGCCTCTCTGTGTGGACCTGTGGCTCTCAGCCACACCTGGATGGACAGGTGACAGACATGGGCGAGACACTGTGGAGCTGGAAGCCTAGGGTCACAGAGAATAAAGACTGCACTGTTTCTTCTCGATCCCTGCAGGAGGCTTTATTGACGCTAATTGTGAGCATCGGCCACATAACACACCATTGACTGCCATCAGATTTCACAAGGGCTGTGTTTTTTTTATGACGAATCCCATGTAATTTTTTTTTCTTCATTTTTTCATCAAACCTAAAACAGAACACACCAGAAGCATTTTTTTTCTTTGGCCAAAGTCAAGCATTTACAACATGATCCTATCGCTCTCTCTCTTTCTTTTTCCTTCCACTGCTGCTGCATGTCATGGGCTATGTGAACTGACAGTTCTCATCCTAAGGCAGGAAACAAGAGCAGGCCCTCGAAACCATTAAAACATATGCTTTCAAGCCGCCTTCTCCCTGCTCCGTGCACCTAAACACAAAAGCATTTGCTCTATTTCCTAAAAAAAACCACTGCAGGCACTAGCTGTATAGCGTCGTACCTCTCAGCTAATCAACAGAAGCACACTCTGTATTGAAATAGACACAACCTCAGACCTGGTTCTCTCAAGGCTTAAAACAGCATGACAAACATAATGCATGCTGGTTACAAGCAAGCAATCAGCAAAACCAGCTTTAGCAGCTGTTTGTTTTTTTTTTTTTTAGTCAATGCTCATTAACCAGCTAAAACCAGTATCAGTCAAGCAATAACCAGAATAAACCAGCTTGCACCAGCATGGAGTTCATGCAGATCTAATCTGTTTTCAAGCAGGGGTGGAGAACACCGTGGAGTGGCTTCCACATGCTAACAGAACAACAGACATCAGAAAAGCGATCCAGCACGGTAAACACTATCTGATGTGGCCGACGTGTGAACGAGTGAAGTATCTGGGCTTGGAATCCCTCGTTTCAATCTAAATGTTTGCTTTTACCTGTTTTGTGGTTACTGACCCAAACTGCAAGGCGTTTTTGTAGAGTTTGCCAGAAAATGCAGTCGTGCATGATTTCCTTAAGCAGGTTCAGACCAGATTAGCTTTCTGAAGCAATCTGCACTTTCTTCTGGCTCGTCTGCTCCTGCTTTGCCCCCATGTTGATTTGGTTAAACATTGGCTCCCTAGAAAATATGCTGTTGTTGTCTGGAGATGGCTGAGGCAGCAGGTTGGGCTAACGTCAGCCCCTGCTTTTGCTTACCCGCTGTCACGTTACCTTTAGCTTCACCAGCCATTTCCTACAGTTGATTTGACCTTACACAGCAAACCAGTGTTTCCGCTTCACTCGCAGTTCCATTGACGACCTGTAGAGGCGCTGTTAGGCTAAGTCAGTGGATACTGGAAAACTGACTTCTTGTTGAAAACTGATCGGATCTAGAGATGAACTATTCTGTTGTTTTTCTGTTTTGCTGAGATTCTGTTCAAATGGAGGACATCCTAAAATTGTTTCAGGCCTATATTTAATAGACATTGTGCATACTTTATATGCATTAGCTATACTTTTAGACAGCTTTATTCTTGTGAAGAGTTTGTCATAACCCAAACAAAATCAAAGGTCTCAATAAAAAAGAGAAAACCAGACGAGCAGAAAGCAGAGCTGTGTTAGTTGGAGTGTGTGGGTGCTTGTGTGTGTGTGTGTGAACATGGCATCTGGGCCATTCCTGTGCTGAGCCAAAGTGTTTCAGGTCACTGGTTCAGTTAGCCTATCTCAAACTTTGGAATCCAGATTCTGTGGAGGAGGACATCGCCATTTTGCAGCATGAGGAGTTTTCCTTAATTCACTACAACCGTGTCCTTCTTCTTATCGATCAATAATGGACATTCAGCTTGTCTTTTGAAGTTGTTTTGCTGTTCTGATATTGCGTTGCAACTAGTAAGTGTTAAGAAACCAGATGATTCCATAGTGCTAATGGAGGTTAAAGTAAATCTCACACTTATATAGCAGTTCTCTCTGTTGTCTTCAGTAATCAGTTTCTCTTCTTCAGTCTTGCTCTGTTCCCTGTGGCGGCGTTGTTTATAGCGGCTTATAATTTATAACTGTACAGAGTGGATTTAATTTCAGCACTGAGCCTCGCCAGCAGGGCGCCAGGCTGCAATCAGAGGAATCGGTGCACTGCGAGGCCCTGTTGAATGGAAAGTATTATCACTGGCCACAAACGGACACTGTTTCCCCTCAAACAATTCCCCGGACGCTCTGCGAGCCCTTCTTCTCTTTCATTCATCTCTTCTGGTTAGCAGCCCATTCCTCCCTCCCTCCCTCCTTTCAACACATCCCCCTCCTCCATCTCCAGTTCCTTCAGCCAGCACTCCTAACCTCCTGTTACAGGTTAGGTTTGGCATGGTGTTTTGTGCCAGCTCTCAATCCAGACTAGATTCACAACTCAGTAAGTGTTTAATGATCGGTACATATCAACAAATAGGGCTGTGCAACCTTAATGCAACCTTTAACCAGTATGTTCGTTTTTGGTGAAAACTGACAATTAAGGGTTTTTTTTACAGTAATTTAAACAAGACCAAACTTTAGAACATAATATTTTGTCCTTTGTTCTTTCTTTTTTTCTAAGGTAGGGGTTCTCAAACTTTCTGCAAGCAGGGATTCCTTTAAACGTAAAATAAATTGGACCTCCAATCCAACTATTCAAATATTAGGCTTATTATTTTGGCTGCTCATTGCAGATTACAGATTTTTAATTCTGCACTTTTCACTTGAACAATTAGGTCCAAGTTGACAATTTTTAGGTCAAAATCTTTTAAAGTTACTTAGGTTTGGATGAATCCCATTCAATTCAACTGACCACCCTGCAATGGACAGTCAAATAGTCTGATAACTATATGAACTCAGTAATAAATATAATAACTTGGATAATTGTGGGTTGCGATTTCTAACAGTGTAAAAAAAAAAAAACAGATCCCTGGTCCCCACTTTGAGAGCCACTGCTCTAAGGAAAAAGAAAAATCATTGTACTAATTTATATTACAGAATTTATCTTTTAGGTCAATTTGATCTCCCTCATCTTCATTTCATCTCTTGTACTGCTGTAAAGAAAAAAGAGAATGAGAGCTGGCCTGGGTCAGCGGGGCATCCGTTGCAAAATAAAGAACTGACAATGAAGGTTACAGTCAAAGACTTTGACTGAGATGTTTAGACTAATTTTGTATTTCACTCAAATCAACAGGTCATTTTTAAATCCACTGAATTGTCAACATGTTGTGTAGGTCTGTATCCTGTTATGCTGCATTCACAACCACTGTGGCGTATAGTGGGTTTGACCGATTAGATCACTGTTGTCATCTGTATGGACAGCTGAGCCGAATGGAGTTCAACTGGGCATGATGGAGCAACACAACAGGCACAGCTGGGTGGAGGTTAGAACCAAGCATCTCAAGTAACAACAAACTTACCTCTCTTGGTAATTTAAGACCATTTGACCAAGACCATAGTGTTCCCTGAAACTGAACAAAAGGAAGAGTGGCAGTATTACAGTAGCCCATGGGACAGACAACCTCATTACTCTGTATTGCCTCATATATGATAATATTGCAGGCATTTATGCAAAATTATGTAAAAGCAAAATTCCTTGTATTCTTTGTGATGTCTACTTTCCTTTAAATCCATGTGAAGCTTGTTTTTGCCAGTACACTACTATACTTTATTATGTTTGTAGGCTTGGACACTTATTTGCTTTGGGATGATCTAAAACTTGAATACTTTTCCTCAACGGAGCCTTTGCATGTCTCTTTAATATCTCTTTCACAGAACCTCCCACCCTTTTCCTTCTCTTCCGTTTATTTCTTGGCACCCAGCTCTGTTTTTACCCTCTGCTTACGGTGGGAGTTGGTGACCATAAATCTTAATTTGCTTGGTGTCCTCCTGATTGGCCAGACCTGCACTTTGTCATGGCCTAATAGTAGCTTTGTCGGGGTTAAAGATGCCCCCTTTGGCAGCATCCTCAAGTCCCTACAGCCAAAGTAATGATATTTAAACACGGCAGGCCATTAGCAAGCCCTCATGACTCATGGCTCTCTCTTTCTCTATGTGGAGTCCCAGTATATTTCCCAATCTCCACCATCTCTTTGTGCCCTGTGGCATTTCAGGGAGGGATGAAAGGTAGGGGAAGGTTAAAGCAGTTTACGGTGAGCCACTTTCAGCAAATTTGTAACTAGGTGCTTTTAGCTGCCGAAAGGGCCATTAACCAAAATCATAAGAGAACCCTTTGACTTGCTCGTAGCTTCATAGCTCGCAAAACATTATGGGTTAAAACTGTTGCTGTGGATCCCCAATTGTTCTGACAGCATATTCTCAGGAGAAAAAGATTTCCTTAAATGGACCAAAGTTACTTCAAAAGCAAGTTAGTCATTGATGGCTTTAGCACTTTAGCAGTGTAACAAAATGGATTTTGTTCATTATAAATGATGATCAGCACTGAATTTGCTTTGACAAACTGTGGTAAGTCATCAGTTGCTTCAAATTCATAAGAGATCTCTCTGGAAGGAAGAACATTCTTGCCCTGTGATTGCCCTTGATCAGTGATCAGGAGGGCAGACAGGAATGTATTATAGTCCTGACCTGGCCAGTGTCTATGGACCTAAGCCCTTTCGCTCTTTCATCTAAGCCTAACTGACACCAAGATGGCCCCTGCTCTAAGAAGGCAGCTGCATGTCGAGGATCATATGAAAATGATTGCAGCCATGGATCGCAACCCCATGCTGCTGCCGTGGCAATAATTAAAGACTCATATTTCTGCAGAATTTGACGAACAACGTTTCCCTCCTCTCTCATCTTGTGCTGGACTCGCCTGTAATGGTTGTGGGTTGGAGCAAGAATACTTTATGGACTGTGAAAAATAACGCTCATGCACCCACAACAAAGAAAGGGCCTCAGGAAGCCATAAGTACATCATTGATTTTCCTGGAAGTTTATATATTTATAACATTTAAGTAAACTGATGTGTTTCTTGGGAGAGTTTCAGAGCAGTTTCGAGCACAGTGTTGAGAAAGGTGCTGTACTGCTGTGTATGTATCATGGGTTTTTGTTAAAAGACTTGCTGTAAGGAGAACAAACTTTGTAACTCCTACATGTTTTATATGTATTTGCAGAAGCAGCTTGGACATGATTTTAATGAACTCATTCTCTACACTGCGAAAAGGTTTTTTTTTTTTTGTTTTCCTCTCAACCCCATACCAAAGTCACAATGTTCAAGCAAAGACAGACCGGCAATAAAATGATCCGAAGGATCCTTAACTAATGTTTGGCAAAAGATGGTGGAATGTTTTAGAACCTCTGTTATTAATCAGATGGTTATTAGGTAGAATATTGGAAGGTTTTTCAGACGCAAACCTTAAACCATGCAACCATACCAAAGATCAGATACATTAGGTAGAATTAGTTTACTAGTAGCCAAAATTTGTCTAAATAAGGTTTGTATGTAGCTGTAGTTTATATGTCGATTGTTTTAAGAGTTTCACACAGTTTTTCTTGTTTAACATATAAAGTTTAATAAGTAGCAGCTATATTAAATGACTAAGCTTAAATGGCAGTTTAGCATTTTTAGTGCGACTGACAGCTATCCTAAACGCCACAAGTGCTAGTCTCTTAGCTTTCAGTCATATCTCAACACTATACCCTGTTCAAGGTGATTTATAAAAGGTGTGAAAAATGTTGATAGCCTGTAATACTGAAGCAGATGTATTGCGGTATAATCCAGTAATCTAGACTGGACAATCCCGTTAGTCTTCTCTTAACCTAAGTCTCTGTGGATCAACAGCGTGAGAGAGAAACTCTCTTCAGCAATGCAAGTGCCACTAATGACCTGTTGCCGAGGACGCAGAAAGCACTGTCCACTCCCACTGTACTCCCTCTGTATTTATAGGTTGTAGAGTCTCTCCCAAGTCCAGGTTATGAAGTGTGAAGGAAAACAGTGCCAAAAAGGAGTGAAGAAACGAGTGGGTTTAACAAGTGTGATGCTGCAGTCCAGGGACACCTTGAAAGAGAGGAAAGGAGAGGAGGAGACGAGAAACGTTCCACTTAATCACTCTAGTCTTAGAAAACACTCTAGTTCCTTCTGCTCTTTTTTGTATCCTGCCTCTCTGTAATAAATAGAAGGTGACAGGCCTTCGTGTCTTCAGAACTTTTCATAACTGACAAATTGTGCAAATGCTTCGATGTTTTCAATCATGAAGTCAGCATCGTTTAAAATAATGCCTTGTGAATGCTTTGGACAGAGACAACATGATTAAACACTTTCAGCATGTCCTCAGCTAAATGTAAACCTTCTTTTTCTGATCAGTTTCCCAGCGTTCCTTAGCAAACAAATGTCTGACCCTCAGTGACCAGTGTTGGATTCAATTAGTGCAGTTAAAATGTCTTTCTACTGGGAGGAGTGTGCTGGGCTTTTTGGGCTGCATGCTGATTGGGGCAGCGCACGCGATTCGGCCCATAGATCAAAAAGGGCCACTTGATGAACGACAGGGAAAAGAATGGTAGAGGAGGGAGCACTCCCTCGCTCCCAGCTTTGAATGATTGATCAAGGTCGTTCTCAGTTCATTAATTTTAGCCCGAGAGGGCCTGCCCTTAATTTTTGTAATGCTAGGCACACACACACACATACACACTAAACAAACATTTTCATGTCCCGTTCTGTAAGACACTTGAGGAGACGTGGAAAAAGAGTGCCATCCGTTCCTCCTGAATTATCTCCTGGTGTCATTACAAGTACTCATGCACACCACGTGAAGCAGAGGGACTTGTAATTGTGTGTAAGCTCAAGTTAGCATTCTTAGTACTTTGTTTCTCCTTATAAACCTTAAACCTTAAGCCCAAAGGGCTTCAGCATCTCGACAGGCTGCTCAGTGACCCCAAGCACATGATTAGTTTTACGGCCTGTAACAACTACAACCTCCCCTGTTTACAGACATGCGCCAAGTTCCTGTCCCAAAACGCCATGCTGTCCTCACACTTGGCCTTTTTAAATCCTCTCTCTCTCTCTCTCTCTCTCTCTCTCTCTCTCTCTCTCTCTCTCTCGTCTCAAGGACTGATCTGAGATCTCGGAGGAGCTCTCCTTGTCTTTCATTCTCACACAGAAGGGTGTCCTTTCTACTTCAGACATGACATAGCTGACCTTAAGCAGATTTGCCCCTTGTTCTTGAGCATATTGTGAGGTCAAAGCCAGCTGGACTAGATCTGGTGTTCACAAAGAATCTAAATACGCAACTTGGAAAAGAGGCAAAATTGTTATACGGGGTCAGAAATGTTGAAATGTATAAAGTGAAATGATCATATTATTAAAGAACACATATGAATTTTTAGAATTAAAAAAGAATACACATTTGTTTGTGTGTTTTTCATCTAATCAGTAACACGTGCACGTTTTTAATACAGAAAATATCATTTAACATCTATGTCTTAGACGATTATTGCATCCTGAAATATTAGAGCCACACACTTGTCTAGGATGTGTTTGTATGCTGTAGCTTTAAGATTTTATTCCACTGGAACTAAGACACTTACTAATACACTTCAGCACATACATTCCATCTTCGACAAGCAGCAGTGCAGCGGATCCTCCTTGTCATGCTGCCTCATGACTTCTAGTTATATTATAAGACAACTGGGAAGTTCAGCAGCAGATGTTACTAAATTTAGCAAAAGTTAATTAGTTAGTTGATCCCAAATTACACTCCCTAAAAAGACAAAGAGCTTTTCTCCTCCTGATGAAACATTCTGGTATCCTTTACTCACCTGGATGTGAAGAGGTGGTAGGTTTCTGTGCTTTTAAATGCTTTGAGGCACTCTCCAGAGTAAGGAGATGGGTAATGTGTGAGAAGTATATAAATCAGAAAAACAATTTTGTTTTTCTGCCAAGGTGAGTAATTTCAACCATCTTTTACCTCTGTTTATGTTTGGATTTTACAGTAATGTGAGATTTGGTCTCAAATATGGTGACCACAACAGAAAAATCACATGACAGAAACACTAAGGTAACATGAAATATTTATGAGTGAAACCAGAAATGTGGCCAGGAAATAATATGTCAGGATTTAGGTTTTATCCACCTAGATCCGTGCACTATTCTGCAGCCATTCATGGAGGTATACTTGACATATGATAAGGCATTATTAATTTTTATTAACGTTTGTCACAGTGGCACAGCATCACAGGTCCAGGGCCATGCTAAACTCGAGTTTTCTCCTGTGTCTTCCTGTGTCTGTGTGGGTTTCCTCCATGTTCCTCTCACCTTCCAAAAACATGCCAGTAGGTAGATTAGCTAAGCTAAATCGCCCCTAGGTGTGAATGAGAATATTTCCAGTACGGAGTTGCATACTGGAACATACTGTACTGGCAGGACACATGACTGCACTATGTGATTTTTATTTCAGATCAGGTAATCTGATCACAGCTGCACGTCAGCTATTTTTTTATTGTGCGTTGCATGAGTGGGATCACCGATCCACCAAACATGTGGTCTTTCAAATATACCATGAACACCTGTCATATCAGTAATTCTATATCATATTAATAATGCTATCATGCCAGACCTGGGATATTATTCATTTAGAATACTTTCAAATTGCACTGTAAAACTGGAGCAGTCTAATGCCATATGGGAGCGATTTTTCTATAACACAAATGCCCATGTGCTGATTGCTTGCAAGATTTGTTTCAAAAGGAGGTTCATGGAAGCCAGAGTCAGGATTTCAGGAGGGGAGAGAGGGAGAGACAGAGAGAGATGGATGAGGAAAAGAAAGAGTGAAATAAGGAGGGAAAGGAAAGACAAACAGACTCTGGAGGAAAAAGTATCAAGTTACAGCTGTATTGATTGATGGGCTGCAGGTATGCATATAAGCCTGCACATAGCTGTCTTTGCTGATATGATTTTAATATTGTGACAGATGCTTGATTTGCTGAACCTGGCGCCAGTGGCATGTCATTTGTTATTAATTCTGTGAAAATCCCCAAACTAAAGCCATAAACTGGAACGCCATCCATCCGCTGGCCCAGATTAATGACGCACAAAAGGAGAGGGCTGTCATGGTAGCTGACCTGTTAATTATATCTCACAACACACACACGCACACAGACACACAGACACACACACGCCACACACATAAACAAAGTCCTAGTCACTCCCACACACACATATCCAGAGCACCCCACTTTGACACACCATCCCATTCTTTTTCAAGTGGACAATACAGCAGCAAGCCACTTCACACACATACTGTATACAGTACTTCCCTTCCATTATAATTATTTCACATTCATTTCAGCTTACAGAAAGCTGTTCTTAGGTTACACCACTAAAATGAAAACTTTGTGTGAACCGTTTTCTAGAATTGCCCTTCTCAGCTCGAGTCCCTCTTGATCTTAGGGTAATTTCCTAACATCCATGCAAGTGGAAAATAAACATAAATAACGCTTGGGAGACGTCAAACACACTTTGCCGGATCGTGGTTAAGTGGAAATTCCCTCTTACAACAGCTCGAAGGCGATGTGTTCTCAGTGGCGCCCGCCTCCGTGAGAAAGGCCTCCGTGTTTATCCAGACTGTCTTCGGCTTTGGAGGGCCTCCTGTCGCCATTGTAGTGTTTGTTTGCCAGCTGTGGTGCGGCAATAAAAATTGGAGAGGAAGTCGCTATTTGTGCGATTGTCCAAGTTGTAGTGGAATGAGTGGGTCAAGAGTGTCTCCCTCACTTATGAAATGACAGCAGTTGTGCTAACAGTGGGCTCATCTGTAATTTAGGATTAGGCGCAGGAGAGAGTCGGCTCAATGATGGGAATGGGGGTGCCTGTGTTTTGTGTATTAGGGAGGATTAAGATTAAAGACTGAATGGTTGTGCTTATATAGTGCTTGGTTGCAGCTACAAGAAAATTGAATATTAAGGTGTTAATATTACTTTGTCTTACAACAAGGAGCACCACACAGACCAACTATTCTTTCAGGGCTTGTTTGTGTCTTATGACCTCTACAAAACAATATTCTCTGCTTTGTAGGCTCAGTAGATATGTATGTAACTGAATGTATGTACCTGAATACGAATACATTATTTCAATTAAACAAATAATGTGTTCTAACTTGATAAAAATACAAATAGGAGTTTTTTTCCCAACATCTATGCGATGCATTTACAACATTCATCTTTAATAACTGCCTGATCAGGGTAGTGGTAGTTTAAATCCGTCTACTAGTTTATATTTTGAGAAATAAAACCAACGAAATTGGTAGCTGAGTGTTTGTTTGTAGTTTTAATCTCGGATTAGGCTATGCTCAGGCTATGTCAGGTTCAAATCACAACACAGATATGGATATTTGGGGCACTAAACAGATTCAGATAGTGTCACTGGGTTGCACTTTTGGTAGATAGGCTTTCACTCCCTATGGCATATTAACCTGCTCCTCCACTCAAATTTTCCTCGCTCTACACTCTCCAGACACTTAGCACCTAACTTGGTTTTGCTCATGTGTAGAAGCAACATGTGGGGAAAGAACACATCAGCCCAGGTCTGTAATCTCAGCCTCTCTACCCATTTCTGTGCCCACCTCATCAAGGAAGTTTTGAGTCTCCTACATAGAAACAGTAATGTCCAAACATGCCCACAAGCTCTGCCGTGATTGGCCAGTAAGGATGCGTGAAACTCCTTTATTGACTCAGTAGCTACATAATTTAATTTTCTAAAAATAACCTACACAATTGAGATTTTTATACCATCAGGTTATATATTTTCTGTCGTCTGGTTGGAGGCACTTTCCCTCTATTAATACTACTTGCTTTTTTACTACCCTTTTTTACTGAGTTATTCATAATGACAACGCAGGACAATTATTCTCTGCTTATTATGCAAACGAGATGTGAGAGGGAATTAGCATTCAACGCATCAGTCTAGCTCTCGAACAGGCGTCTGCTTGGTTTGATACACTTTCTCTCACTGGTGTGACCTCCTTTCCACAGACTGCAGATTCATTTTCCTTTCTGTAGGGTGAAGACTGAGACAAACGGGAGGTGGAGAGCTGTAAGAGGGTCAGATTTTCTAATTGAGTGGCTGGTGTGTAGTCAGCAATCATGTGACACAAGAAGAGATGATTTTACTTTAAAGCTACAGTGCAAAAATGGGGGAAAAAAGGGTTAAAAATGAAACCGAAACACGATCAGGAAGTTGCTCTGACAGTGACATGATAGTTTTGTTCTCTCCACTGAGAACTATTAGCTAGCTAGCCTCAGTAACTATGACAGTTACATTAACATACAAAATGTTTTTCCCCATAATACATCTGTAATACTGAGATGAAATGAAGCATTTAACTATATCCCAAGAGTTGCAAATACCAGGGCCTTGTCCGAAACTGCATGCTACTGCGCTAAATATTCATATACACTGTTGGTGTCATTACTATTTAGACCAACTACTTAGTGTGATTTTTTTGTGTGGTTCGTGACAAAGCCCTGAATTCTCTCTGAATGGCACTCACACTTGTGAAAAACAATGCATATTATTAAACATTCTTCTGCAAGTAGCTTCCAATTTTTCTACAAGAAAGTGCCAAAATCCAATATTCCTACGTTCTCTAGCCTTAATATTTAGATCAGTGCTGACCAATTCTGGAAGCTTCATACATACACATATACACAAAAATACTGTAGTTACATTCTAATGAGTGATATCTCTGGATTTCATAGGAAAATTGTCAATAAAAAAGTACAGTAACATCTATTCAAGGGGTCAGCACTGGGTTATAATATATGGCAAGGCATTATCACAGTGATAACATGCACCAAAATCTTAATGGGTCCATATTGGCGTTTTGTATCTGAGGAGTCACCCAGACACCTCTGCTGCATATCACACTAATCCATCCAATGTCACAGCTTTATCAAAACCTGTAATCTCTACATCCCACTCTCCCAAATCCAACATCATGGGCATCATATCCATGTTATCGAACTTTAGATTCAGAGACATCACTCTGCAGATCCAACAGTAGGCATAAAGTGAGTGACTATAATTTTTTAATGTGGCATGGAATGGAATGAACTGCACTTTTCCCATACCTTCTAAACTCTTTGGTATTTACAGGAGGTTTTTGTTCCTGTATATTACATAGTAAAAAGCATTTTCTCATTTATAAGGTAAAGGCTCCAGGGCAGACCTCAGCATCCTGGTTATAGGCTTGTTAATGAGTTGAAACATGACCAATTCTTTGAAGGCTTACGAAAGTCCCTGATAATATCAGAGAATTAAATATGGCTTGCAGCATTTTATCTTACTTACCAAATAAACTGGAATTTGTCACATTGCAGATACAGCATATATATAGCATAGACTACTTTGTAAACTTAGGATAAGTCACAGAAATACTTTTATGAAATATGATAAGGCTAATGAACTAATGGTACAGTTTGTTCAAATTAAAATTAAAATTACAAAATATTCCCCCAGCAATTTTTCAGGTATTTATATTATCAGAGATTAAATTCAGTGTATTTATGTTTTATTGTTAGTCTGACAATCCCATAATTCACATTATGTGCATAACTTTGAACACTTACAATGTCAGAAAGGTTTCCAAGGATCACTTGCATTCTCAGAAAGTCACAGCTGAACTTGAGCAATTACAACATAGACGAGAAATAAGTACAAGGTAGCTGTTTAATAGGTAATAGTACAAGCTCCAGTGGCTTTGTCCTCGCTGTCTTTTTTTTTTTTTTTTTACCTGCAGTGACAACTAATGTTTCACTTTTCTTGCCATGTAAATACCTGGAACCTAAGAAACTTTCAAGGTGTGGTGTGTAGGTTTGTGTATATATGTTTCTGCTTGTATGGCATGGCTGGATCTTTCGTACACAAAATGACCCTTAGAACTACACTAAATATTTATATCTGGCACAGTATGAAAAATTGAAAATGATCAATATGACACATTCGGGGGTGGAATAATCATGAATTTATTAGTTAATGATAGCGCTAATGTGCTGCCCAGTCCCATGTTTTGGTTTCCATAAAAGTGATGGCTAATATAATATAATGTATGGGAAGCTAGGCAGCTACTGTAGTTAGGTACATAAATACAGACTAAGGGAAATGAACGTGTATATGTTCATTTAGCACACTGTGTTTGCACGCTTGACAAAGTTTAGAATTTCATTAGCTGTTTTTCTTATCAAGGATTACCATCACACCAGTATAGCTGCACACACACACACACACCTAATTTAACAGCAAACCACTTAATTAAGCCCAATAGTTCATCTCCTCTTGCACGACCCCTTCCTGCCAACACGAAATGGTCAGTGAGCATTACTACTTTTCCTGTTTTGTCCTGCCTTCCTCTTGGCGATTAAGTAGTTACTTTGTGTGACTTTCATTGCCCAAAGGAGGGGGTAAAAAGAGGGGATGTTTTCCTTTACACCCAAGTACACTGCGTTCACCCTTCCCTGTTTCCTAAGGCCAGGCTGGAACCTCTGTGACCTTTCATCCTCGACGTTGCATTGTTGCATATACATGAGCAATAGGCCACTTGAAAATTGGGATATATCAATTTAAGCCGTGAGGAAACTGTTGTGATGTGGATAAATCATATTTATACCATAACACTGGTGAATTCTTCAATCTGATTGCTCATGCAGATTTATTTTCTATTTATAAGAGCAGCTCTGATAGTAATTCCAGCTGTAATTCAAATCACAGGTTTATATTAATGTGCTCATTCTAATATGTTATCATTTCTAGAGTAAGAACTCACACAGGGACTTGTATCATGGACATAAACAAATGAAAACTTGTGTTGAATTGTTGAATGAAATGGTAAAGTTTTCTTCACCAAAAATGAGGAGCATTTTCAGACGGAGTCCAAAAATGGAAGAAGTCTCCAGTGTCAGCATTTTGTATCAGTCTGAGTTAAAGTTTCACAGACATTCTACAACACTGACTGTAACTTGTCTGTAAATAGATTAAAAAATATAATAAAAAATAATGTGTCATTCTTTGAATGCTTTTAAAGAAAAAAATGTAATCATTGGCAAATTGCGGTGGGATATGAGGACTCGAGACTTGCTGTTGTTGGAAAACAATTAACTTCAAGTGGTAACATTAACTATAACGACATTATATTTTCCTTTAGCAGGACTTATTCCTTATTCAAAACCTATTAAGGGACACAGGAAGTAATTCTTCCCATTTTTATATCACATTATTGCTCTTAGATATAGAAAAAGAAATATATTTTTTAAATATTTCTAAAAGAAATTGATCCCAGAATTTAGATGAAATTGATTTCAGTACATAAATCAAACTAAATAATGACCGTATTGTTCAACTTGTAGTAAAAGTTTTTGATTTGTGAGTATAGAGGTTAGCCTTCATCACTGACAAGCACATCTTAGGTTGGCACACAGGGGCAGTCAAGAGTTGTCTGTCTTGGTGGGCAGGAATGTTTTGTGGTAAATAATTGGGCAGGTGGGTGGTGCATTCTGATGTGGTTTAAGGCTGTCGCTGTGCTGGTGGCTTTGCCATTCATTTGTCTTTGCCTAGCCGCAAACAGGCCTACACACAACAGCCAGATGTAGAGAGATGTGGGGATGTAATCAGAGATGTAATCAGAATCAGAGATGTAATTTTCATGACCATGGGTTTTAGGATTAAATTTACAATTATACTGCTATACAATAAGAAGACGTGGCCTAGGTCAATGGGACATCATTTGCTAAATAGCAAACAGAATATGATCCAACAACCCTTGACCTGTAGCATGTAGCATGTAGCATTGGGCATGTGGCCCTGATTAAGTTATTGGTCAGACCCTTTTTACAGAAAACTAGACCAACTTTGTTACATCTTTAGAAAGTTTTCCAATTCGCTAATACCCTGATTGAGCACAAGGTCCTTGGCACATTCAGTACATCTTCTGCCCCTTGGAGCAATTATACACCTGATCACAGGAAGTCAGTACACAGTAGTATTACAATCATATAGGGTGTGATTGCAGGAAAGGAAACGTGACAGTGAGCACAACTTGCCAGCCTTGTAGCTGTCCAAAAACATCACGAATGAATTGCGATCTGGATATTAGTGCAAGCCTAATGATGAGCTTAAGCACACACTCATGTGCGTGTGAACACACAAACACCAGGGAAGGCCTGGTTTGGGAAAGCCAAGAGATGTAGAGCCCACATGTGGGTTGAGTTCAGAAGATTTAGGCATAACTCTTGAGAGGTCCTGAACACTAACCCACATATGGATGTGCTCTCATCGGGCCATTTTGCTGCCCCTGGATTGCGTGTATATTGCGCTATTTTAAATTTAGCAATGTGTAATCAAGTCGTAGAGGCATAACGTGGCCGGTGGACGCTTATGTATTTTTGAACATCCCAGTGGCCAAAAACAATAGTAGAGCCATAGCACAAAAAAAAATAGGTTTCACAGTCTTCCAGGAATCCATCAAAGTGTTTATGCTGCATTTGAAAATGTAGCTTTCTAGCCTTCGTATCCTACTATAGAATTGCAGTATTGCTCGGGTAACCGGACGTCCTTCTATTCCCGGACATGTCCTTATTTTGAGGCTCACAGTATTAGTCCAGCTGGGTTTTATCCAACAAAAGAACAGCAGCACAAAGGATCAGAGTTGACAGAAGTATTACAACTATAAATGTTTTTTTTAATCTGAGTGCAGTAGGTGGGTAATCCAAATGTTCAGCACAATGTTTAATAATGATAATAAAAGGTAAAAATAATAAAAAAGACACTCTCCTTCACACCACTTTGCACCTTGCATCATCTCCTGAAGGAGGCAACTCAGTGAATAATACAAAGCAGCAAATACTAACCCCATCCCCCACCCCACCCAAAAACACACACACACACACACACACACAGAGTGCTGGATACGTATTCTGGTTTGAGTGTTGACAGTCAGATGAGATGTTGTGAGTGCAGCGTTTATGAATCAAGAAAAGTTTTTTGGCCTAAATATTTCTGCAGCCCCTGACATTTTCGTGTGTATTTTAATTATAGGCAGAAAAACATTCACGGGGCTCAAATGGGCTGTCGAATAGAATAAGAATTTTCATATAAACGGATATTATATTGACTCATTGACTTTATTGGCCAGGTAGACTTGCATGAACAAGCAATTCAGCTTGGCAGATTTGGTACACATAAGTGGCCAACATATAACAGTGCAGGTAACGCAAATACAAACAGTGCAACAATGAGGACACGGTACAAGTAAAAATCTCACAGTAACACAAGGTTAGAAGGTGCGAAATAGTTGTAATTTAATGTACAGTGTTTATACAGAAATGAGAGGTGCACAGTGCAAGTACAAAGTTTTACGGAATGGGTTCAGAGCTTGTTTTGCAAGAATTGTTACAGAACTGTTTTGCTATAAAATCCAAATACTGGCCAGAGATAAGTAGAAAATGGGCATTAAACATTTCTTCCCACAAAAGATGAGCTTATTACAGATGGTGTTAAGGTTGTAATATTTATCCCACCGGTCATGCTCAATGGGTCACTGGTCATGTCAGACTCACAATGCAGGAATAATAGTAGGCTGAGCTTTTGCTATTATAAAGATCGATGGTGTTCCAAGCGCCAGCGTGGTGCGTTGAGGTTTGGCTCTGGAACGCTAATGGTCAGGCTTCATTTGGACTAAATTGGGAAGGTGTGTGCGTGCCATGTCACAGCTTTGACGCCTAGAGCCGTCGGGTGTGTGCAGCGCAGCACGCCCTCCTGACACCCAAATAAAAACCAGACGCAGACTGGTGCTCGTGTGTACGTGTGTCTGTTTTTAAGGTGAGGGTCAGCAGCTGCTGGAGGATATACGCCTCCACACATAGACAAACACACACACACACACACACACATATAACAGGATCCTATCTGTATCCTGTGGGCCAGCTGGATGTGGGCTCACCCTCACCAGATGGACACGGTTAGCAATTAGCGTTCAGGCTAATGGCTAAAACAATGAAAGACTTATGATTGCTGTTGAAATGTGGATTGAGTTGAACATCTCTTCAGTAGAAAAATAGAACGACCCAGAGACGGAGGGATCCAAAAGTCTAAATCGTTGTCAACAATAAATGTTTTTTTTTTTTAAATTGAGAAATCTATATGAAACTGGCATATAAGTAAACAAATATACACACCGTTTGCAATTTTCAAAATTATTGTGTTGCCATATATTTTAATTATTCATTCATGAACTTTGTATTTATTTATTAATGAATACTCTCTACCACTGTACACGTAAAACTATTAATATTCGTAGTAAAACCTAAATACAAGAAAAGGAATGAAAAATGATTTTAAAAACGTTTCCTCACACACTCTTGGCAACCCTGCTCTCAAGGCACTGTATGAATCATTGTTTCATAATAACTAGAACTTGATATTGCATCAGTTAGTGTAGTCTTTTATGCATTATTTATCCTTACTGCTTTCAATAAAACTTTTTTTTTTAATGATGTAATTTTCTTAAAAATAGAATTAGTCAAAATCATATTACTTCTTCACAACCAATGAACGAAACATGCTTCTTGGTCTCTTGGATTTTTGGAATGCTCCTATATATCTCTACATTGTAAAGCAGTAGGCGGCTTATTGTGGAGCCACCGCAAACTTTAATACCATGATCATGTTACTCCCAAGTTAGATTTGGGGGATTTGATATGCAAAGTTTCAGACTAAGATGTATGATGAGGAAATCAAGGTTGTAATGCCGAGCTCAGTCCAGACCCGGACTCTGTTTGTAGCCTTGCCAAGCATCGTGTCACACTACACCGGAACAGCCAGGCCTCACAAAGCCTGTGCCTGTGTATTAATGGTGATATATTGAGGATTGCTAGGCCACTAGTTTGGCTTTCGCCTTATTTTCCCCAGTCATTCATGCTGCAGCGGTAAGCTCAGAGAAAGTGAATCTCTACATGCACAATGGTGTTCATTTCTCATTCCGATTACTTCAAACAGAGCTTGGCCTCATCCGCGTGTATATAACACTGATCAGATTTGCAGAGAATGTTGGGTTCTCATACTTCATCAAAAGGAGAAATCAAATATGAATCTTTATTTATTTTTATTTATGCTTGCCCCAGTTAGGCCTTTGTGTTTATGATTTTTTTTTTAGCTATAACATTTTGTTCGGCTCAAATTCTCAAACAAATGTGATTTTTTTATGGGATTATTTACAGATCATTTTGACTTGATTGTTTCTAAGGGTTTAAAATGACTGGACTTTATAATTCTGGAACAAATAGGTAAATCTATTGTTTGCCTTTTGTGTTTGTTTCCATAAATGTCTGGCAGTCTGGGAAAACCTGTCAGATATCAATGCAACCGAATTCTTTCAAACAGCCAAAAAAATTCTAGATGAAAGCCGTAAGTAGATTTCAGCAAAACAATGTGGAAATGTTTTATTTGCTTTTTAATCTTGCCTAGGCTATCTTCCTGCATAGATTATGTTGTGTACAGATCCAGTTAAACAAACAGTGTTTAAAAAAGTCACTTGGCCTAAGAATGTCTAGAACTTTGCTAGCTAAGTGTGATTTCCTCACACACGGAACATCACAATTTGATCAAGGTGTTGGATATTTACGTGCCATAGCTAAATGGACATAAGCCTAATCACTTTAGTTTGTAATGAGATACTGTCTGTTAAAAATGTCTGTGATGCTCCTGTGCAACAGTTGGAATGGAATCTTTAAATGCAATTCCCTCCCTTTTTGCTTTTGACTTAATTTTTAGAGCTAATTAAATATCAAACCTTGTGAAGGCTCTCACACAAATATTGTTCATATTGCTGTGAATTAAATATACACAATATCAGGTAATTCATTATAGATGTTGAATGTAAAAGATATAGAACAATGTGATATCCATTGCTAAATAGTGAACACACCATAAGATGTAAAGACAAGCCTGATACATATCAAGGGCTTCTTATATAATGCCTCATTGTGAAGGCTTGGAAGCACATAATAAAGCATACAGTCTCTCTTACAGTACGAAGGCTTTCTAAGCCCGACCTTTTTTGCCCAAAGAAGAGGGGAATCACTGACATCAGACAGTGCCTTCCTTATGATAGGGCATTTGGAGCATCCTTTGTGACTTCTCTCTAACTGTTGCCAACTGGAATCGGCCTAATTATAGCAGGAAACAGGACAAATGAGGATATCTGACACTACCTACCCACAAAGCCCCCCAGGCGTTAGCGTCATCCCCTGCTGCCCAGGGGTTGTGACCTCGTGTTGGAGGAGAGTGGCTCCACAGTTGGAAATTTCAGGCATGTTATTGGAGGAAATGGACAATTGTCCAGGCAGTGATAGCTCAAACTAAGTCAAACCAGATCTTTAATGTGGTGAATTAAAACATAATGAACTAATGATAAACAATTGATTTGGGATTGAATATTGATACACAAACAAATAATTACATACTTGTATTATGTACATTTATTCATGAATTTATAGTGGTCATTTCAGTGCTTGCTTCAGAGATTTATTTAGAATTTACTGTATAAAGAAGTCACAAAGACGTATATATGCTTGCCCGTCTTTTTTTATAGTATGACTTTAAGAATGCTCTGTATTGTACATTATTTTGGTGATAATGGTGTCTATTATTGATTGGATGATTGGATGATCTACTATAGCCCTGCGATGGACTGCCGTGCCATCCACAGTGTACTCCTGCCTCACACTCAGTGTTTCCTTGATAGGCTCCAGATCCGCCATGATCCTGACCAGAAAAAAGCACATAAGTGCATAATATAAGACGTTTTGCAAAAAGAGATTACATAAAACGGTTGGTGTTGGAATCAGACTACCAAGAGGAAATGATGTTCAGCTTGAACCGCTATCTGTTTACTGTGTCTCTCTTCCTCTGGCTTGTCCAAAATCTGCAGCTGTTTATTTGCTCCAAGCTGATCTGGGACCCAAAGGAGCCTGTACTCAGCATAGGAGTGTAAGCAGCGATGCTGGGCGAGAACGATGGCGGCTCTTACTCCAAATATTTGACTCCTAAGTGCACGGTGGAGTACTACAAATGCTGCCAGAAAAGCACTTAAAGAAGATCTTTCTTCCTTTCACTTCTCTCCCCTACCAGTGAGTGCTTTGCTCTGGAGCCGAGCTAAATATTAGTTATGTTTTATGATATTTGGGCTGAGGAATTTAAGTGGGCTTTGTCAGACAAAGATTAGGCCTAATCGCTCAGCAAGGTGAGAATGACTTAGCTCAGTTTAACCAGGTGAGTTAACATAAGTTGCTAATTTAGTAAAAGCTTTAATGGCAGCAACTAAATTGTCGAACTCACTTGAAAGGGGTAGTAACAGTAACTCTGCTTCACACTACCCCATAGTTGATTGTTTTCCTATAACAACATGTCCCATTGTGTTTTATTCCTTAGATGTTGGCACTAGCCTAGTCACTGGACGTGTTAGTTGGCCTTGTTCTTTTGTTTCTTACCTCAAGGTTTTGAAAGGTGTGTTTTCTCCTTCTCTGTGTTCTTTTGTGTGTGTGTGTGTGTGTGTGTCTCTCTCTCTCTTCTTCACAGCTGATCCATGACCGGCGAGAGCTGTGTTGAATATTTCAGTGCGCCGTCTGCCTAGCCATCTCACTAGAGATGCCTTGTCATTCTAGATTAGCCAATCAAGCGGAAGCAGCACAGCAAATCCAACCAAAGCCTGACACAGCGAGCCAGTAGGGACCAGAGAGAATGTGAGAAACACACATACACACATGCATACTCAAAGTGGTGGTGTAAGACAGTTCTAAAGAGGCATACACTTGCACACATACGCACATGATTCAATGTTGTCCTTAAGTTACACTAGTTGTCATGAAAAACCCTTTAGACTAAAACTGGGTCTAGCTATTATTTAAATAACTTTAAGTAACAGTTTGTATTTTTTTACTGAAGTGAAATATTCTTGTTCAGTAACTGCATACATGGAAGTAAGCAGTGTGATTGTTTTTTCAGCTAATATGGCTCCAGAATTACACCGAGCTGGAGATAAAGGAGATGTGAAGTGCAGGATCCTACACCCTACACATGCTCCACGTAAGTATTTGATGGGAACGTCGCAGCCAAACTCACTGGCCTCTGATGCCTCCATTAAAGTTTGATGGTGCAATTTAAGTGCGTGTTGATCTGACACCTCGGCTGGCGAGAGCTGTAGCAAAAGTGCTGGCGCGCAGAAAAGCTCTCTTTTACTCTCGCCCTCTCACTTTCTCTCTTGCATTTTCTCTCTCTCAGTTGACAACATCAGAAGTGTTTTAACAGGACTTTAATGGGTTTTTGGTGCAACTTTTCCGAGACCTGAGTGTGAAATTTTTATCCTGCTGATGGAAGCTGACATGTCCTGCTTTTCTCCACCTTCCTCTACACATACATGTGTAATCAGCGTGACAACGTTTTTGCTCTCACAATCTCTGACTGTGAGTCTTAGTGCAGTGGATTGTGGGTATGCTTATAAGCATTCTGTATACTACCAATTATTCCTGGTATTAGTATGCAGGAATTATTGTTTGATATATGACACGTTCATGGTGCTGCCTGTCAGACCTGTGTGTGTGTGTGTGTGTGTGTGTGTGTGTGTGTATTCAGTTCAGTTACCTCTGAATTACATTATACTGCTTCGTTTTTCAGTTATTCTGACCCAAATTGTATTAGACTTTGGGAGTTAAAGCCAAATATTATGTAATGTGGCAGCAGAGCAGGACTTAGCCTTAATTGTGGAACCGGAGTGCAACGTAAACACAGTGTCAGACTCAGATGGATTTGGATTCAAATGCAGGGTTTTATTCAAGCAGATTGATCAGACAAACCATAAGGGCAAGCTAGTATTCAAAGATGTAATGCAGGCAAAGGGTCAGACATGCAACAAACAGGCTAGGCTAGGCTAGAAAAGAAGTAAATAATGAAATCTGTAAAATGTCATTTTGTGTAGTTGCAAAGATGACCATTGCATTGTGGTATATAAAAAAATAGCTCATATGTGCTGGTCAGCTGTCAGCATTCACATAAAAGAGCCTACTACATACTCTTTAAAACACACACACACACACACACACACACACAGCTGAGGTGAGAAGTCATCTCTCTGCCCCTCTGGAGCTTCTGTGCAGAGGGTGTAAGTAATCTGCCACGATGTATCATCTCTGAAGTGTGTGTAGTGTGTCTTCAGCATTCACACTCTAGATACTAATGCACCACTTACATGCACACACAAGCTACAAGCCAACTACTTACACATAGGTAGCTTCCAAGAACGACTTAGTACTCCTTTCATACCATCAATACATTCATTTTATAATATTATTTTTTGTTTGGTGATATAAACATGTTGTGATAACTGGCATAAACTTTCATAAGCATTTATAAAGCCTAATTCCATCATGCTTCAGCTGTCATAAAGACTACTTATTTACTACTTACTGCTTTTTACATTTCTGACATAAAGATGCTCAATGTCCATAGATCTCAGTTGACATGTAATTGTTATGACACTTTTTGAACTTTGTAGCTCAGTGTACTTCTGCTAAGTCACATAATAATAGTGATGATGTAACATAGCATGCCCAGGGTGGTTAAATGTAAAATTGAATGTTGTCATTGACATATCAGAAGTACACTGAGCATCGATTGTCCTAACATCTGACTGTGAGTCAGTGTGAAAAGTGTCATAATAAAACCTTGTCATTCAGGTGTTCCATCAAATTGACATCAAGATTTACAGAAGCTGATGTTAGCTGATAGATTTTTAAGCCTTTCTAAATGTCCGTGAAGGCTGTCAGTTCTCATTCAGCAGTTCCCATAGCTGATTGAGGTAAAATTACATTGATGAGGCCCATATCATAACAGCTGTACTTCCTTCGATCCCCTCCCAAAACACACATCCCTAACAGCCTAACAAGACCTATTACACCATCTAACTGCCTTGTTAGGCTCCCTCTTTCTCTACCATAATGGTCACATGCTAAATGTTTCAAAGCGCTGCTCTTATTGAATGAGGAGGCGCCGGATGGGACCCATCAGCTCCAATTTGCGCAGCAGGGACACGCAGGAATGCCACCAGGACTGATTGGCCAGAGAAAGCAATCAGAGAGGAGTCCATAAGGCCGAAGTTCAAACCCACAGCTCATGTAGTGTGAGATGTTTTGATGTGTTTCTTTCATTTTCCCTCTCAGATAATCTACAGTGGAGAATAATTTGTTGCACTGGTAGCATGTTAACCAGGAACTTCTGCATTACTCATTTTTGTGCTTAATGCACCTGATATAACTCATTAACCCAGTAACAGGGTTAAATAGTAGCATGGTGTGTTAGGTCCAGAAGAACACAAAAAATCAAGGGGTACCATGAGTTTTGCAATTTTGCTTAAGTGGTTGAGGAAAATCATGGCCTTAACCAATAAGGTGCAAGAAAAAATGTTAGTAAATTATCCTATTTTAGATTTTTGGTTTTTATTCTTCCTGCAACCTAGCATGCGGTCTCTGATTGAATAATGTAGCAACTCCATGCCAATTTAATTACTGAAACTCTGGCATGCAGAGCTAAAGCCTGATTCCACATCGCTAATTAGTATCTGCCTTGTTGACATTGATTAAGGAATGTTCAGTTTGGAGTATCCAGTTCTCTCCAAGTGGGCTTGCTTCCTGGTACATCCCTTATGATTGGCAATTAATCAGTGCAGTAACTATCACACTAAACGCAATAAAAAAAGCGCTAACTCAGAGCAGACGATGATGTCTGTGTGACAATATCTGACTAGCCTATGTCTGATTTTCCAGGCCGCAGGGTATGACCTAGGCATTTGGTTGCTTCCTCACTGATTTGTTCTATAAGACTGATTATAATTACTGACCTCATATAACCCCCTTCCCCACCAATCAGTGCTCCAGTAACCCTTCCTAATCGGCTGGCCATGGCAAGTCTTGTGTTTAGAGTCTTCAGAGTGGTGTTAAACCAGTAGAGTAAGCTGACCCAACATACAGGAGGAGTCGGACACTAATCAGATGTGCATGATTGACTTGATGAAGAACACAAGGCAGGGTGAGACAGGAGCCGGTCATGCTAGCCAGCACAGATCCATGAGCCAGCACGCAATCAGATTTAGTTTATGCAATCACCTTCTCCTGGCTGTTGGCCCATCATGCCTCCCAAAGAGTTATTGTGCTCACCCAAACGATACTATACTATACTATATTTTGTACTATTTCAGAGCAGACAATGCTTGCTTTATTTATTTATTTATTTATTTATTTATGTTAAAATTTTTTAATTTCATGTTGAATATAATTTATTGTGGTTGATAGCAGAATGTTAGTGGCTGGTTGTCTGCTGGAAAATGTCCCATGGACATCTCTAGTGTCTTCCACTTAATTAGGTGAATAAGATGAAGGGAAAAAAGTTACCTGGTTATTTGGAAAAGCTTTTCATGCACAGAATTGCAACAACTCAATGCCATGAAACAAGCAGTGACTATGATAATATGACTGATTATGTTTTGTAGGCGGAGATAGTGCTAGCATATAGGCAATGTGCGTTAAAAAATGCAGATAGTGAGTTATTTGGCGATACTGAGAAGTAAACAACAACCGAAATGCAGCTATTTCAAAAAAAGGTGTCTTTTCATTGTTACTCCAGTAAATGAAGGAAAATGTCATTTTTAGTTTCATGTCTGTTCTATTAGTTTTGGTTTAGTAGATGAGCTTTAGGTTATTTGGCTCCTCCTTGCCCGTTCCAGCCTCACATCTCTGCGGTTACTCCTTACATAGTTTTGCAAGCCACTGTTCTAGCTTGGTCTGGTCCCCATCAGTATTACAGACCTTTTCCTGTAGCCTGTCGACAAACGGTTGAGATTATCTTGTTTGTTCACCACTAACTGCTTCACTCTTGAATAACTTCTAAAGACCAGATTCTGTGAATTTTTTTTTTTTAAATCCAGTGGCTATATCTTGCTCCACAAAGCTCATTGTGTCACTGTGTTCAAAAGTTAACATGGTTTCAAATTAGCACAGCTAAGAGCCAGTCAGATTGCAATCTTTAAGATTCTGAAGCTTGTGGCCAGAGAAGTGGACAGAAGATATCAGAGCATCTGACTCACATGACTCTTCCACCGAACGTCAAGGATCATCAGTGGTTGAAATGAATAATTATATAACAGGGTTTTTCCTCTGAATTGTTGTAGCTAAAATAGTAGTTGTATCATCATAGTTAGTGATTACTTTGTAGCCCCAAGAAGGTAGACATTATGTTTATAAGAATCTGACTGTGTGGAACTGGAGAGTTTGTAAATTCCAGAAAATTGTTTTCTTGAATATGATAATGTTAATCGTTAACATTCTTTCAGAGAGGTGACATGAGCCTTATGTTTACATGCGAGTCTAAAGAATTTACATAGATTCTAATAACCAATTATCTAATAATCACCAGTGAGTTGTAGTATTATCACTTTCATCGCAATGCTTGTAAATCTAATCTTGTGTAGTTTGCTACCTTTTACTCATACTTTTACTTCTCCTTGAGTTGTTTTTAACTGTTTCCCCCTTCTGGATATTTTACTGTCAAGGGCAGGGGATTATTTTGACCTGTTTGACACAAAGCATTTCAACTATTCACACTTTCAAATCCTCAGTCTCTTTATCTTTCTCATGTCATGACGAATGTGAGCTAATGGATTTTTACACAATTCAAGTAAGCCTATTTTTTTCCATTACCGCCATATTACTGCTTTTCCACTGTCTCGGTCTCCATATACCACCATACACTCCAGATAATGAAGATTATTTTTACTCCACTGCTGTTTTGTTAGACTAGCCATAGTTAGTGTGGGTATCTAAGTTCGGGCTGTGAGTCTTTTATCCTGGTCTCCATTGTGTGTGTGTGTGTGTGTGTGTGTGTGCGCGCCCTTCAGGCTGGCCCGTAGGGTGCTGTTATCACGCCTGTCTGCATATGAGGAGCAGAAAAGGAAGGGGGGTGTGGGTTGGAGCAAAGACTGAAGCCATGCTTTGATCAGACCTCCACTCTTCTTTATGGGGCTCCTCAGAAGAGTTTTCCAGCGACAGTTCTGTGTGTGTGCGTGTGTGTGTGAGAGAGAGAGAGAGAGAGAGTGTGTGTGTTTGTGCATGTTTTTGCAGTCACTGGATAGAGCCCACGTTTTGTGCTTCTGAAATCAGCATGCCAGCACACACACCAGCAGCCTATATGCTGAAGACTTTTAACACTGGCACTCACACACATGAGCACATGCATGCTTACACACACACACACACACACACACACACACACACACAGACACCACCACCAGCAGCAGTTCAAGTGGAGGTGAAAGGTAAAAGGGTCAAGACAGTTGGGAGGGTGTTGAAGTGTGTGTGTGAGCATGTGAATGGGTTCCAGAGCAGAGTTTAGCGCTCTTGTTTTATAAGCTTATATAACATGAATGCATCGCTGAAGCAATTATCTAATCCCAAGTCAACCAGCAGCACTTTGTTCATTAGGACTTTAGAATGACATTTTAGCCCATCACCCACTGCACCAGTTTCATTACACACATGTACACACATTAAACAAACTTGTAGAACAGCTGTATAGAGAGCTTGCGTATCATTATACTTCATTTAGTGAGTGAACATGAACATCAATTTGGTAAGTGATCGTGATCAGAATAATTAATCTGCTCCCACTTTCCAGAGGTTGTTCTTTTGGGATCCATCTAGGTGATGTTCAACTTGTATTTCCTCACCTCCAACTGGTAAAAGCCACCGAAAAACAGCTTGAAATCTCAACTTGTCAACTTGGGGTAGTCTTCTCAGCTACTAGTTCTGTACCTGTTTAAGGCTTGACGTCAAATCAACATGGCTTGTGCACACTGTTAACTTTAGCTTGTTGCTAATGCTACTCACAGTTGCCTGCTGGTGTTGCTGTAGTGCAATTTAAGTCCAAAATGTTGCATGAATGTTTAAAATCCATATAGTAAAAGAGGACCAATAGCCCCTCAGGCCTATAGCTGTAAAAATGCAGTCAAAGTAGCTTTTTATGAGCTTTACATGCTCTGGCAGAGCAAACAAAAGACACACTTTTGTAAAGACATCCATGTTTTTTTCCACTTCGCACGTCAAATGTCCCAAGGTAGGAAATGAAGTCATTACAACTTGAAAATTACCACTTACAAGGTACCACGAATGCAGCATTAGTTGCAGGTCTGCTGGCAATGAAAAAAAAAAAGACAAAATGTGCAAAATGTGGGCTCACATATCTATTACCATTCTACAATGTACCACACTATCCAATGGATAAACGCTTCAAGAGACCATGCTGCTAGGTGGTAGGTACACCACTCCTCCCTCTCCTGTCAGTCAAAGTGACATCAGTTAACCACAGACATCTGGTAGATCAGGTATACTTAATAGGTAAGTTAGCTCACTCTTTCTATCATCTTCAGAAGCCCTTTGACACTGCAACAGCTCGAAATGACACAGTAGCTGGCTTCACGCTCCTCAGTGGAACCTCAAGCCTTCACCCTCACAGAAAACGGAGGCTCAAAGAAGGTATTATGAAGTAGTAACGTAGTCATAAAAAAGACTTTAACCTTTAGCTACAAAGCAGTAGCTACTACACAAACAGGGTCACAAGTTGCCTCTCTGAAACTGAGTAACAAATGCAGCCTACCACACTGTTCAGATCACAGCAGCTGGCGACGCACATCTGTCCATGACTTGGGTGTGTGTTTGTGTTTGTGTGCGGCCTCATAAAGCTGCGGCCTGTCCGGTCGTTTGTAGCCTGGCCAGGAAAAGCTGGCGTTGCCCGCATTGGCAAACTGTGACCTCCTGTGGAGCTGTTTATTTCAGTGTGTGTGTGTGTACATGTGCATGTTTATATGTGAACACATACACACAGACGCCTACTGACACATTTTTTATTGCTACCATGCACCACTCTTTCATATGGTTTAATGACAGGATGCTATACGTATAATATACAGTTTGAAGCAATATGGTTGCACATTATGTACCACATACTCCACTGTGATTTCATGCTATTTGTCCTGTTTGTGATTCCCTTGCTCAGAGTGAGTGAATGTGAAAGCAGATGGGGAGCAACGAGACTCAGGCTAGGCTAATGTGTTTCTAGCCTGGAAGAGAGAGGAAGAGAGAGAGAGGGAGGCAAGAATGATGGATACATAAGGAGGGGGGAAAAGTGCAGGAGGAAAGAGAGAAAATGAAGAGAGATAGCCCTAAAAGGACATTAATGACCAATGAAAGACACAAACCTGCAGCTGCTCATCTACCTGTCCTTTTCTCCTTTTCTGCATGTCCCTGCCAGTCAAAAAAAAAAAAAAGAAAAAAAAAAACTCATAAAAGAGACCAATATTGAAGCAAAGCTAACATGTAGTCATATTGAACACTTCCTTCCATCTTTTCACCAGTCTATCTTGTTCAGTCTTTCAGATGGTGAATAGCTTATTCAGCCTTCGTCCTTTTCTCCCCATGTCCCTCATGTTGTTGTCGGAACAGAATGATAGACATGTTTGAGTCTTTTATTATTTGGTCCCAGGAATTAATTGCAGGCCCAATACAGTCTCTGGCTATTGCAGCTTTCTGCATTTTAGTTGGACCAGGAAGCACAAGTGGCTCTCTCCAAAAACAAACACACACACACACACACGCACACACGCACACACATGCACAGTTGAGGTCAGCTCTATTATGGAGGTATTAGATGAACTGAAGTGGGTGCATTCCGGAACCCAAGGCCAGCTGTTTGCGTGCCCTCCTTGGCCTCCTAATTGGGCCCCATGTTTGAATGTCCCCTGCTAGACTGAATTAGAGGTCCTTGAGCTGCCATGCCGGGGCGGGCCAAGAGCCTGCTAGTGTGTGTGTGTGTGTGTGTGTGTGTGTGTGCATGTGCGCGCTTTGGGTTTGCGATCTAATTATCAGAGATAATTGCTTGGACCTGGCTCCAGTTACAGGCGCCCACTTGGTCTGTCTCTCTCTCTTTCTTGCTCGGCCCCATGGTGCAGAGAAAGGCAGCGTTTGTTTGATCTTGTGTAAGTTAGGCCCTAAAAATGAGGGAAGACCTTTCTCTGGAGACAGCTGTGCTGAACTGGCCGTGACCCTCGTCCCTCCTCGGTCTGATCTCAGATTCACGCTGCTCTTTCACTTTGACTAAATTGAGTAACAAGGCGTTCGACCTTAAGGCGCCCTTGATGTGGCATTTCAGAAAGCAAATAAATGACACTGTTTAATCTCATTTAATCAGTTCAAAGCACTTTGTCATGACTGGCTGGCATGCTTTTCGGATACATGGTGAGCATTTTTTTCTTCTTCTTCTTCCTCTTTTTCGTTTTTTTTTTTTCTTATTTAAAAATTAGACTAATTTAATGTATTTGTTTATTTAATGATAAATTGATTTATCCTATTTTTTTTTATTTTGTTTTATTTTATATTCAAATTATGTATATATTTTTTACATTATTTTCACATTTTTAATGTTTTTATTTTATTTTATTTTAGCCCATTATAACTACTAAGCAACGTTTTTTTTTCTGAATCATTTCCATTGGTGTTTCCAGCTGAAGGGAAAATCATTTCTCTCTGATTTTGATGACACTTTTTTGGAACAGTGTCTTACTTCCCTGCTTCGTAGTCCGTTCTCTCACATTTATTTTCCCAACACTCATACTACAGGGGAAAACTCAGGCAAAGCACAGGAAGACAGAAAGAGAGAGATTTTCACATAGCTTTGTACTGATTTTAAAATAGCTTTAGATAAATATGTGAAGCGTGGGAACCATGTGTTTCAGCTCCATCGAGGAACAGGGCCTCAGTGGTTGGAAGCAATTGAATAAGTACGCTTTTTACAGAACACAGAGAACCAAGATGTGACACTAGTCATTCACATGGGATGTCCTGGCTTCCTACCTTTATACTTTCATTCTTTCATTCAGCTCCAGGGGTAGAAATATAATAAATTTATTAGCAAACCCTCTGAGCAAGTAAAAGCTCCAGTGTGTGTCCATGTTGTGGTTGCCTGGAAATGTAATTGACTAGACTGAAAAGTGGTGGCTAATGTAATGTAATAGCATATGATGAGCTATTTAGATAGTTAAGGGAAATGAATTTGAATGTATATGAATTTGTTGGCAGAGGACAACATCATGTCGCCCTACTCCTTAAACATAACACATATATACTGTATGGTTTGTGCAACAAGTCCTTGTTGAATATTTCAGCTATGATCTGCAGTGTATTTTTCTCACATCACACATAAAAATTATTATTATTAGGTCTGCCTAGCATTTTGCAAATTCCTACATGTTCCCGATACTGAAAAGATCGTCTGTCATCCATGCGTACTAATTAATCCGATTAGTAAAAATCGTTCTTCTGACTACCAGATCACTCCTCCTCTGATGTTTGTAGTTCAGCAGGTGGTGAGATTCAGAATGACTAGTGCACCCTGTAGTGACAGCATCAAGGTTGTACCACCAGGAAGCACGTTAAGCTTAAACATACATACCAAAAAAAAGGGTTTATTTTACCAAAGTTAATAAAGAGTGAGTTTTTTTCTGGTTGTTGGACATGGATGACAGCTAGACTAGCTGACTACTGATCCCACATGTCCACCTAGGCAACTAAAAATAAAAACTTGTTAGCTTGTTACATCTGATATGTCCAAGAAATAGACATATAGAGTGCCAAATAGAGTGCCAAATGAGACACATAACAACATACAAGAAAGTTTGCTCACCTTAGCAGGTTACAGCACAGCAAAGTAGAGCACAACCCCAGCAGAAGCATGGAGCTCGAAGTTCATGATGGCTCTCCCAGGCCCCCATGGAGGGGAGATGTTGTGGGGAAAGTAGTGGTCCTGGGAAAGTCGACGTGCTGCCAGTCTGGAGCCTGGACATCCCAGAGGGGGTGTGATGAGGGCCGGGGCCACGTGGGTCACAAAAGGTCAGAGGGCTTTGCTTGCTTCCCACCACCACTAACATGTATACAGTAGGCTCACGTCAGGCCTTGACTAATCCGAACTGGGTTTTAAATACAAATAAAGTGTATCAACCATGTTTGGTGATGCTTGTTTAGGACTTACACCCTGTGCACCCATACACATATGCACATAGATGGACAAACACAGTGCTTCACATCTCCCAGAAATAGCCAGAAAGGGGTTTGCGTGCAACAGTGTTGTGTGTGTCTGTGTGTGTGTGTCTGTGTGGTGCTTTCATGAGTATGAGCCCGTGAGAAAAATCAAGTCAGCGTCACGACTGCATGTTTTTCTTGGCATTAATAAGTTGACTATTTATATGTGGCCTCTTTGCTCATAAACGTGCTTGTATGAAAAATGTGGAAGTTCATGAGTGTACGTGTGTGGTAGGTCCATGATTACCAATGTGAACATGCCAGTGTGTATAGTAGGCCATAGTAATGTATGTGTATGCAGGCATGCGCCTGTGTGTGTGTGTGTGTGTGTGCGCGCACACAGCTGTGTGGCCCCATGTGTTTATACAAAGCTGAGGAGATAATGGTTCCTAGCTTTGACACTGAGCATTAAAGGAGACAGATGAGCCAACTATCATATACAACACATGCACACATATGCAGACACCAGTTCAAGTGCTAATGGGCCTGTGGTTCCTCATAAGGCACAGTGATTTACATTCCTAGAACCCGGATGAAGCTCTTTGCTTTCCCATTGTACCCCAGATCAAGACTTTTAGAGGAATAATACAACAATAATACAAAATATTCATACTGTGGAACAAATATTAAATAGACATTTGATTGTTTTTTTTTTCCTCTGAGAAATCCTGTCAGTTTAGTTCATCCTAACCTCATTAGCATTAGAACTGAAGCTTATGAAAACATATGAATATTTCTTTAAACTCCTCTGAGAAAACCTGTCAGGTTATTTTAGCCAGTTGGGTAGCATTAGCAGTAACACTCAGGAAGATGTATGAATATTACTATAAAAAGCTCTCATCAAATCTGTCAGATTAGTGTAAGTTAGCTAGCTAAATAGCATTTGCAATGAAGACAAATATTGCTTCAAATATCCTCTGAGAAAGCTCATCGTAGCCAGTTCACTAGCATTAGCACTGAAGCTGATGAAAACATATGAATATTACTAAAATAAATAAAAATCACTCAGAATATCTCTCAGCTTGGTGTATGTTAGTTGCTAATTAGAATTAACAGTGAAGATTAAGATTAAAATTTATGGATACTGCTCAAAATTCTCTCAGAAATCCTCTCAGGTTAGCTCATCTTCACTGTTTAGCTTCCATATATGGACTCGTCCCTGTTCCCACATTTTTCCAGAAAAGAAAACATTAGTCACCTAAGCAAACACGGATCTTTTTTGCATATTATTACCACCCAGCACAGACATTCCTGCAGTTATATGCACACACACACACACACACACACACACACACACAGGATGAATGACATTGTGGCTCAGCACATCAAACAAAAGCTGAGTGAGTCTGGAGATACAGTATCAGTGTGGGAGGCACATGCTAATACTCTCAAATAAGATAAATGTGTGCTAGTGTTAGCCACTCCACCACATGTCTTACAGTAACAACATCATTTATATGTGGAGGAACGTTAATGGCACCTTGTGTTATCATTGTGAATGCTAACAATGTTAATGTCTTTTGGGCCTGTCTTATGTCTGCAGTATTTGTACAGGTAGTGCGGGGTTTTGAATAGGCTGCACTACCTGTTTGTGGTGTACTATAAGAACTGCAAGAGACATTATTATATATGCAAAGAGGTATATACAGAATTATTCCTGTAGCACACTAGAGTATTTTGCATAATTGTTTTTCCCAGAGATTCTTTTAAAGGACTTCACTTTCAATTCTGATTCTAGCTAATTCTAATTATATGGATATTTATTAGAAAATTACTTAGTAGCTGCAAACTTCTAGCCAACATCTGGATACCAAGCTAACCAGTTGGCTTAGCTAACTTAGCTAAGGTTAGTCATGAACAAAACATTGGTTGTTAAAATATATTTTAACAGATTAAATTGCTGAGAATATAACAATAGAAAATTAAGGCTCAGATACTGAAATCCCTGTTGGGTCTACCTAGACCCAAAACGCAGTTTACTAGCAGTTAGCCTACTTATCTGGCTAGCTATGTGCTTAGCTGAGCTATAGTACAGTACAGTTACATATACAGTAGATGTCAGGGAACACTGTGGTAAAAGTCCTCTTCTGACTTCAGATAAATAAGGTTTGTGGTCCATTCTGAAGGGATCGTGACTATGTCCTATTCCCTCTGAAGGCTCCACCCTTCTCTGAACTCTTAAGTGTCCCTGTAATGTAACAGGCATTTGGAACACAACCGAATGTCATTTTTCAAAGCCGAAGCTTATGTGAACGGTAACAATTAGCAGAATTTAATAATGAACATGTAGTCTAAGCAACATGTCAAGCAAATACAAATGAATGAGCTACAGGCTGTTACCTAAGGCAACAATAAAACCTATATCAAAGAGCTTAGATGCTGCAGCATTACTTTTAGTTCATCAGTTGTTCCATTTGAAACTGGCTGTTTTGAAAGGTCACTTAAAGTAAATGCTTTCGAGCGCTTCAGTTTTAATTAGAGAATCACAGTAATCATTACGTCAGTGGAACGTCCTCACAAGGAAGGAAGGAAGTAAATTAACTCAGTTGTAAATTATCTCAGGTTCAAGACTAAACACAAGATTTCAACTGCATTCCTCTTTCTGCATTAGCTGCTCCCATAAGCACCTACATATTACGTTTATTATCTAGTCATTTCCTGATTATCGCTATATTGACGTAATGATATTTAAACGATAACTTCTGTAGAGGCACACCTCCTCTCTAGGTTCATGAAAGACCTTCTGTCCTCACTGGTGATTATACCAATTCCCATATTACATCAGAAGTTGTAATCATTTATATATTGACAGTATTTGCTCCCTGAAACCCAGAGCTTTCAGAGGCAGCAGTAATCAAGAAGTTTTGAAACCCAAGCACTTATTAATAATAGATCAGCAGTGTATGAATGCTATAATGACAAATTCTGATGTAGCTTATGTGGGAAAGGGTTTATATTTCTTTTATATATATATATATATATATATATATATATATATATATATATATATATATATATATATATATATATGTATATATATAATACTTCCTCTTGATCTTGATCTTGATCTTCAAATGGACAGAAGAGTATTAGATTTGCTATCCATGATGGACCAAGGAAACTGTGAAGATTTAATAATGATTGGCAGTGTACTGTTTACAAAGGAATTATTTTGTACAGGTAGTAGGAACTATAAAGGAATTTACAGGGGATTATTTTTTTTTCTGGTATTAATAGTAACTGGAAATCCTGTGATTAGATAATGATTCATTGCATTTACACATAAATGGAAGCTCAGTCCTTGTGTCAGCAGTCAGGATTCGGTGTATTAATGGAAGCTTTTTTTTTTTTTTTTTGTTCTTTTGAAAAATGGCTGGGATCAACCCGTTCATCAGTGCTGGGAACAGATGCTGGGCTGTTCCATTTACTAAATCAAGTCCATTTCAGTGATGGAGCTATCGATCTAAGTCAGTTGCAGATGAAGAAGCTGTGATTTAAGATTAAGGGTGACACCAAAAACAGCAAACAATACTTTTAGGGGGCAAAATTGAATAGATGAAGTGAAGAACAAGAGTGAAGGACAGTTCTTCAAAAGAACAATTTCACTTATAGACTAATCAGAGAGCATATTTGTCACTCTCTTGTAATAGCCACAGTTCAAATCCACCAAAAATGCCAGTAGCTCAAACAGGGGTCAAATGCTACTTCCTGTTTCCTGGGGCACTTAGAGGGCAGGCAGTTCCCAAATTCAGTCCTGGCTCACTCTTTATGGGAGCTGTTAAATATAGGCTTGGCAAGGAGCGGAGGCACAATAATCAAACAGTTTACTGCACTGCGGCCCGGTTTCGTGGTGGTCTGGCTAGTGTTTGGTGGCCTTGTCTAACTGCGTGGGGGGGGGATGGGGTGGTGGAAAATAGACTCCCCTCTTTCTCCTGCTTCAGCTAGCCAGAGCTCAGAGTCTGGAGACATGCATGCTTAGCTTCCCTCCTGGAAAACATCAGCTATGGTCCTTTCCAGCTTAGGATGCCGCAAACTTTTGCTTTATTCTGGCATAATTAATGGATAGAACTGCTTTGTTAGTCATGTAGCAGTGCACGCTAAGGAAATATGCCAGACACACTGATGGACGTGATCTGTCAATCTCACACAACACAACACACGCAATGCTCCCTGCCTTGCTTTAATTCCCTGCAGGAGTATAATTGCGTTTTTACAAAAGAAAGCCAGTGAAGGAAAGGGGAAGTAGAACTGTGTAACAGTTCTAGAAACTGTGTATTACACAGATTGTTAGTTTTTATCCATAGTTGCTTGACAGACAAGTGAAAGAAAAATAAACATACTCCTTCTTGACATTTGCAAAACAAAAGTTTACATTTCATATCTATGTTTAAACGTAATGCGCTTAACAGTGATGCGATGCACCAGTGCTCTAACACTGTGGTGTGAGTTTACGAATCCCACTGCCTGCTGAACTACACACATCAACCAAGGTGATCAGTTTAATGGTAGAACAGTTTTTTTAGATGGATTAATTAGTGTACACAGATGACAGGTGATCTTTTCAGAATCAGGAACACGTGGGATTGTGGAAGTACTGATGAAACTGATCAAAATAAAGTCCAGAGCAGTGCTTTAATATAACTCACCTGCTTACAACATGTAGTCACTTCACAGTTAAACATATTGAGAGGAAATCAAGACCCAAACCCAGAGTTGAATAATAACTTTTATGTGTGATGAGAGGACAGAACACCACAACTCATAGCTGAAACAGTGGCCAGTGACTTTTTGTCAAGGGTACAAACACAACATGCTTTTAGAAATTTTGTTAGAAGAGAATAATAATAATAAGAAGAAGAAGAATAGCTCATTTATTTCCCTTTGTCTGTATTAATGCACTTAACTAGGTACATTATTACACTGCATTAGCTGCCACAGAATTTGACTAGCAGCCTTGTCAATTTCTGGGCAACCAAATCATGGGGCTGGACAGCACCTTGGAGCTTTTACTTGCACAGTGGGCTAGCTAATAAATTTAAGTATCCGATTTGTCCACCCAGAAATTTTCTAGATTATCTAGACTATCATGTAACAATCTGGATTAAAAAAAATATATATATCTCTCCTCATGTTTATCACTTGCTGCTATTCTTTTCTACATGCCATATAAATGATTGCTGGGTGTTGCAGTGACTGTACATTGACGGACACGTGTGTCAGCAATGCAGAATCGTTCATTCTGCCAAAACGTCAAGGGTGAGAGCTGCAATACTGCATTCCTTATTTCTGCAAAACATGACAAATGACCTACTGAACACTACTTTTATGCCTGAATGGTGCTTTAAGGTTCAGCCTGAATATGCATACTGTTCTCAAAAATCCATATTTCAACAGGTTCGGTGATTTCACCTGTAGGGGAACTGTGTGCCTGGTTTAACTCTTTCTCCATGAACAGTGCAGCTGACGAATGACATCTCTCCCTCTTTTTGTCTCTCGCCATCTCTATCTCTCCCTCACTCTAAATGGCATAATCACTCCAAATCCGTCACCACAATATGGGAGAAGAGGAGGAGAGCAGGAGGTGTGTGAACGTATTAGCGGAGGCCCAGCTTCCTCAGATGAAGTACCTTTTGCTCCCTCCCTCCCTCCCTTCCTTCTTCTCTTACTCTCTTTCTTTTTACTCCCTCCATTCCTCCCTTAATAAAGAAAACACTCTATATCTTACATGTTGTCAGCCCCCGTCTGTTTGTCTACGCCTGCAGCGCTTGTCCGGGCCACCGAAGACTTACCTCTATTGGAGTTTATTTTTCTAGGGGACTTGACCTGCCTCCCTGCCTATACACAGGGTGTGTGCATGTGTCTCAACCTATAATGCATTTTAGACTGCCTCAGATTCTGAAATAATTATACCTATTTTCCAGACAAACAACGACAGAAAGGGCAATCCAAGATCAATTTCCTGTTGATACACATATTTCCTCTTTTTCATTCATAGTCTTGTTTTCCTTTTTCAGCACAACCCCACATGTTATTTGGTAATTGACAATCGTTTGATCTTGCCAACAAACGCCATTAGGACACTGCTGATTGGCATTTATGTACATGATAGTCTGCTAGACCAAGCCAGAAACACTGAAGTCCATTGGGCTAATCACCTAACCTAGTAAAAAAACTATAAAATGCTATATGTTTAGCATGATTTTGCATTCTCCATCACTTTTCAAACCTCTGAATCAGAACCTTTGGCTTTGACCCAACCCACCAGAAGCAATCGATTCTGAAATGGGACTTTTACATATCACACCATCAAAGATGCTCAATGGAAATTGACCTGTGTATAAAAACATTGTACCAGGCAGAAGGTGATTTTATGCAAATCTACACATTAGTTTGAGGAGGATGTAAGAGGCAAGCACTGACAAGCCCTTTTCGAAACATGTACATTTACATCTAGAAAGCTGGTCAAGTTCCCAAAAGAGAGGCCAAACACAATGTACCACAGGTTTAAAAACATGGGAAGAAACATGGATGAAACCCTTGCAAAACTCCACACAAACACCAACCTGAGCTCAGGATCAAATCCGAGACCTTTGTCTGTGTTAAATATTACAACACAATATATCATCTAACAGAATATCAGCACATCTTGTGGGTATTAAGAAATAAAAGATCCCAGTCTATAAAAGAAGTAATTTCCAGGGGGACTGAGTTTTCTGCTACACAGCAAAATGAGATAAATCTGCCCTCAAATTCTCATCTCAGATCAGTTCCATCTGTGAATACAGCCATAAAATATAATGCTCCAGCGAGCTGGATTTATGCATGAGCAGTAGATATTGCTTGACTATTTGTGTGTTTGTAGAGCTAGATGTTGGCTGCAATTTTGAGGAATTCTACGTGGAGGAGATCCGCACAGAATCTACACAGGGACAAATCAAAGAACTAAAAAAAGCCAAGGTGTTAGATTTAACCTTTTCTTTTCAGTTTTTTTTTTTTTTGTGAGTGTGATGGTTAACAGTTGTGCCTGTTGAGGGGTTTTAGCTTTACTAAAGAAGGTTAGAAAGGGTAGAAATTAACATTTATGCAAAAAACATTCTCTGACCTGACAATTTGAACATTTCTGGAACAGAAGGTTTCAGAAAATATTCAGCTAACGTAAGTTTCTTATCTGTGATGGTGCCTTTTTTTTTGTAGGAGAGTAAATGTAAAGTTCCAGTCACTCCTTTACTCCATTAGACATTTGTTCTCATTTGTTCTGCTTCATGCAATGACGTCTTAGCTAATCCAGTTGGCTCTCTAGACACTCCATCTAATTTTATCCATCATTTAAATATCAGGTGAAATTTGTGTGGCCCAATTGCAGACGAAAAAACTATAGGCCATAACTGAGTTCTGTGGCCCATGTCACATGGAAGCCTATTGTACTTAGCTATATTTATACCCGTCGACTAGTGTCATTAGTCTCCTTGATTTTAATGCAATTTTCCTGTGCTGTTAGAGACATTAGAGATGGCCCAAGATGCCTCATTGATTCAGAGGCCTGGAGATCTGTGTATGTGTATCCTATTAGATCCATCACATTCCACAGTGTATTATTTGCAATCTAAGCTCTGATCAAAGTTTCAGCTGATGTTTCCAAGGATGTTCATACAACGTTCTGGTGTGTATATGCGTGTGTGTGAATCCAATAGGCCCTAGAGACCTCTTTAGTGCAACATAACAGCAAAATATTGGACATAGGACACCCCTGATCAAACTCCATTACATTAAAGAAACATTAGAGGCAGTAGTTAAGGAGGGTACGGCTTGATCCATTTACATGTCAAAAAACAGGGGGAGTGTAGTCACAATCAATTAGATCTGCCAAAGAGTGCAAGTCTTCAGATTCCTCTTTTCCATCCACTCCCTCTCATCTGTCTAATATTAATTTCCTTTGTGCTATCAGGGAGTGTATTAGCGTGTAACGCATCCATTTTTATCTACATCATAGAGATCAAGGCGTGTTAGGGACGAGACTAGGTTGTGCTGTTGGCGCCAGTTGTAATGGCCCCATCTTGAGCTCTGCAGTATGTGTGAATGAATGATCCTATCTCAGGTGAACAAAGGACTTTCAGAGGAGCTAGGATCAGTCACCAAAAGTAGAAAATTTTACTTTGTGATACGGTTGTTTGCCTTCATTCCTTTAAGGTAAACCTTCAGAAAGTGGTCTTGCATTTCATAGAGCAAGAAAACTGGATTGTTACCCAGATTTGTCCTCTTTATGAGAAGCATGGGGTAAAGTGTGTAGTGTTGCTGCCTCACAGCTCCAGGGTCCCTGGTTCAATCCTGAGCTTGAGTTTCTGTCAGTGTGGACTTTCACATGTTCTTCCTGTGTCCATATGGCTTTCCTCAGGGTTCTCTGGTTTTCTCTCAGCTCCCAAAAACATGATGGTAGATGACACTAAAATTGCACCTAGGTTTGAAAGAGTGTGTGAGTGTGTGTTTAAGGAAAGTGAATTATTACACTCTTGTTAGAACTTTACTTACTTCAAGCCTTGAGTCACTAGAATGATTTAACCATTGTCATGATGGTTGTCCAGTGATGTAACATTGTCACGTGATTATTACTGGTAATGGCATCACCCATAATGTTCAATATCATGTTAGCCTATGTCACATGCTACGTCATGCCTGTGATAATATCTGGTGACATTTTAAATGTCATTATTGGCACTCTAGTCAGCATGAAGGCGTTGAAAAATTATCACATTATGCGGATGTTATGCAGCAGCTATCATGGGAATTACCAGTAATGTTAACATGACTGCCATGATGTGTTCATGGCATGATGGTGCAGGATTCAAGTAAGATGTTACTCTTTCTTCATTAAGTCCTGGTAGATGCTGTCATTGCATCATAGGCACCATGTTGAAACCATACTCTTGCTAAATGTCTTTTGTTTGGGGATGAAGTGTCCTGATTTTATGATGCTGTTAAAAAAAGAGGTTAATATGGGTTAAGATTCTTAGCCGTCCCAAAGGCCTCTGGAGCCATTCCTTATTAATCCTTTTCACCCCCTCAAGACATTAGTGCCAGGTTTATCCGGATTTACCTCGCTCACTTCACACTGTTCAAACACTCACATCATCATGAGGGACTCATACACAGGAGTGATGAGAACAGCAGAGAGAGAACTGAACAAAATGTCTTAGCTCTTGCAAAATTAAAAACATGTCACCCCCAGCCTTTTTTTTTTCCTTTCAAGCTGAGGTGTGTGATGACAAATCCAACACTCAGCTATATAGTCCTGGCAGGCCATTTTATGCTCATATCTGCCATCAAGCCTACGTCAGGTGACCTATTTTTCAAAGCTATGCTATAACACCCAGCACCATAGAGTAGCAGTATACCATGCAGAGACTGGGCAGACTTGCTTCTGTTTGTGTGTGTGTGTGTGTGTGTGTGTGTATGTGTGTGTGTGAGAGAGAGAGAGAGAGAATCAGTTTTATCAACCGAGTAAGCTGTCTTTTAGAAGGAATTTAACTTGGCAGTTGTTCACATTGACACTGACATTGTAAAAAGTAGAACAAATTGTAAATAGATTGCATTTGATCTCTTGCACTGATTAAAACTGACCCTCATTTCTTCACTCTTCCCTTTATATCACTTGTGTTCCTGGGTAGTGACTGTAGCAGAGTCCTCATTTAGACAATGTAATGTGCAGGGTAATTTGGGACGAGGCAGCGCTCACACTAATGCAATTTCACTCTTCTGGGAGCGTACGCTTGTTTGAGTCATAGGCCTATAGGTGAAAGGTCAACGTGACCAGGGCATCTGCTGAACACTACAGAAACTATTAACCTTTGTATTCTGTTCAGGTTAAAATAACCCAACTGTAGTTTGAAATAAAAGTGGAGCAATGCTAGTATTTCCAAAATGAAACTTAATGAGCATTCTAATGAACACACACACACAAACACACACACACAATTTCTTACTTCAGATTTATGAATGGGCAAAACGATTGGATTAAATTAATATTACATGCAATTCAAACATTTAGATTTTTTTTAAAAAAAAAAAACAAAATTGTTGACACCTCTTAAGAATATTGAACATATATGACAGATTATGAGACTTGAATGGTGATTAATTTTTATCAACAAATTTTTGGTGTCGTCATTTGTACTGTGATAATCATAAATTTGCATTTATCTGTATAATTAGTGTGCTGTGAAATTGATATTATCTATGGTCTGCTGTAACTCTGCTACTCTTCTATAAATGTAAAATTTGTATAAAGAACAACAACCTTCATAACAGAAGATGGTCCTTAACACCAACCATTTAATCAGGTTGGAGGATTACACACTTTGAGGTGTCCTGATCAGGCAGGCTTTAGAAGCTACTTCCTCTGTCTGTTGCTGTCCTTCTCTCTAGCCCTTGCGTCCCTGGATTGCCTTGCTAAGAAGCATCATGGTAGCATATTTTCAGAATCAGCCGTGTGTTAAGGTCCATCGAAATTGGCACATGTCCTCCACTGACATCCATAAGGCTCTTATGTTAGGCTGTGTCTGGGCAGAAGCAGCGATTTACACTGTCATGGTGGGGACAAAACCGGTTGAGGTGACAAAGACCGGCTGTTTTAACCACCTGGACCTGCTGATGAGCTTTGGGTGTTTGTCAGTTTGTGTGATGTTGCTGTGCACTGTAATGGCCATACACTTTACAGTAGTGTTGAAATGTCTGATTTTTTCAAAACAGTTTTTGTTGAAAGAATACATGTAAGCATTGGAATGAAATACAAAATGTCATAACAGTTTTAAACAAAGCATATGATGTGCAAGCTGATTAATGTGGTAGACCCAGGGGTATTATTGTTAAAAAAAAGAAAAAAAATTAAGGGGTATGGTTCACAATAAGGGGGAAGGGAAAGTTAGCTAGCTAACTAACTGGTTCGCCTATTTTAATATTGTAGTAAGCTAGCCAGGCAACTGAAGTAATATTTTTTTAGGCCACAAGTCTTTCAATTGCATAACCAATACAAAATGTGTATTGCTACATAACCACCTTGTCAGTAGAGCTTTGCCCTGGTTTGAAGACTCTGGATAGATGGATATAAATTTATGATAGTGATATCAAATACTAATGTGAATCCATAATGTGGGGGGGGGGGGGGGGGGGGGGGGGGGTTTCATAATGGGAATTATTTATTTGTTTGTTTGTTTGTTTGTTTTACTTTTTTGACATTTAATTTGTTTCCCATCAAATCAAACTCTGAATGTATATGAATTTTGTTTTACAACAGCAAACAAAATTATTTGTCTATTAATCTGGTAAATAATGCATCTATTTATTTGCATTTTAAATAGTGGATTCTTGAGGAATAAGTAACAACTATATAAAATTTGGTATTAATTAATTAATATATATATATATATATATATATATATATATATATATATATATATATATATATATATATATATAATAAATACACATACACACACACACACACACACACACATATATATATATATATATATATGTGTGTGTGTGTGTGTGTGTGTGTTTGTAGGTATGTATTAAATAAAAACAGTTGACCCTACCGTATGTTTTCTGCAGTCATTACATGCATAATTCATACATACATAATTCCTTTACAAGCTGTATTGTATGTAAGCAAAGAATTAAGTTTGTAAATAGGCAATGAAGAAAGGAATGGTGAACTTAGCATATCTGCCCAAACAGCTCAATTTTTGTTCAATCCATCACTCCTTTTTCACACTAAAGGTCCACCCCCTGCAGCCCGTGTCTAATTGGACAAACAGGCTCAGCAGGGGAGGGGTCACTAACAGGCATGAGCTTTGATATATGGGCACAAGGGCACTGTTCTGGCTTTCAGAACATAGCCCTAAAGAGCTTAACCACTCAAATTGCACCTCACGCCTCTGATTATAGTGGTACGTAATTCTAAAGGTATAAATATAATTACGTTATCAACAGATGGCAGAGCAGTTGGACAGTATTTGACTCTTTTCACGTCTCTACATGGTTAAACCAGAGTGTTTTGGTGACATGTTGGTCCTGAGCTTGTGTATGTTTAAGGAAGCTGGAGTAGTTGATTAGGTAATGGTTGACATGGCCCTATGGGGCTATAGACAGGGAGAGGTCCCTCTGATTACAGCTAATGACCCAGAAGGCTATCATAACACATATATACACACACACACACACACACACACACACAAAGCAGCCAAAGCACACTGTCAGGCCACCCATGCACTTCCTATGGGTCTACCTTCATTTCCTTATACTGGTCATGAGCGATGAGAGCTGTAATACAGAAGGGGTGTGTGTGTGTGTGCGTGTGTGTGTGTGTGTTCAGGGCTGTAAGACTACACAGAAATGTTCACAGTAAAGATTTATGATATTATGAAAGTCAAGGGAGAAAGAAACAAAATATACAAGATACAGCTCCCACTCCTTCTCACTTCCTCTTTCTCTCCATCTTTCAGGGAAAGGGGCCAAAAGGAAGTGACATCATCCGGATCCTGTCATTGGCTGACATGCCTTAGCTTTAATTCGGTGCACTGAGGAGCTCCTGCTAAAAAGGAAAGAAATATGTTGTAAGGGCGATATGCTCTCCTGCCACTGTTTACAGATGAAATTAGAGATTGCAAGTTTGGTTGTAGATGATGCCACAGTCATCCATGGAATGGCGTTCCTTTCTTTCCTTGTTGATCAGAGCAATGCTAGCATTTCATGGGGATGTGTGAGTCATGAATACCGAATAAACCAGTTAGTGCTTTCATTCCCCAAGGGTTCTTTGGATAGTTAATGGTTCTTAGCTTCTTAAAGTTCCTCTCTGTAAACCCTCTCTGAAAAGGAAACCTTCTGTTTTAGGCTCCCCTTTAGGGTTCTAGATTTAACCTTTCAAGTTTTAAGCAAATTTCTTGGAGTGCACCATAGTACCAGAGCCAGGACCTAATCTCAAGTGTATGATTTCATTGCAAAAGAATACATTATCAGCCAGCAACATCAGTTTGGTTCCAGCACCAAAATTCAAGAGCCACTGACATCAAATGCCATTAATTAGAACTGCGAACCAATGATGGTCACAAAACTTTGCTAAAGCATCAACAGAAGATCAATATAGACATCTCTCATCTTGCATGCAGTTGTTTTCTATGACAAAATCTTTTCATTGAAGGATTTATTTTGGTTCTCAAACTTGCAAAATACTCCATGGTTGTTATTAATTTTACATGCTTCATTAGTAAACTTCCACATCTCATTACGAAATGGTTTGGCTATGAAACTGGTTGAGACATGGGCCAGGTCTTTAAAAGGTCCACTGGTTTCCTGAACCCACACCATTTCCAGCACCAACTCCATGTCAGTGCAAATGGGGTATTTGTTTCTCTACTTCACTATTTCTTCAGCAGACCTTCCCAAGCTCTTACAAACAGACACACATGCACTCTTTTTAGCACACTCCATCCACATCTCACATCCCTTGGATCTTTGTGAGTGACCCGGAACTCCTGGAGCCTTTGATTTGTGGTTCACCCCGAATTGGCTGCGCAGCAGATGGATGCAGGGACGAATGGACGAGGAGATGTAGAAGAGTAGGCCAGACTTTCCATGCTTTAAGCTGTGGTTTCTGAGGTGGCAAGCCTCATTTGCTCTTTCAATGGAGGCTGTCTCCTGCTCCGGGCCTCACTGCTCTGATTCTATATGGAGCTAAAAACTTGCTTTCCATTGCATGGTACGCATTGCTGGACAGTGAGACAGAGAGGATATAGAGATTCGTTCATGTGCCTTTACTCTGAAAGAGGGAGACGTAAAAAACAAGAGAATAATTTATTATGTCTTTTAGTCTTCATACTGCATGTAATCAGCAATAAGAAGAGTGCAAGCAAGAGAAAAGCTAATATCTCCATCTAGTATGTCTATCTCTTTCCATCCTGCACGCTAACCAGTGCTTCATTATGATCTGCTGGAGGAACTCCAGGTTCTTTGTAAGGCTTTTTTTTTTTAAACAAAAAACCTACCACAAAGGGTTTTCTCACCTTCTTGTCATTTCTTTGTGGCACCACTTAGCTAGTGGTATTTTATTTTATTTTATTCTTATATTAGCTAGCTAATAAACTGCTAGCCTTTAATAAACTCGCTAGTTGCATTGTTAGATGGATGCAGAATGTCATCCAACATTACATGCTGGGAGAAGGCCGGGTGTCTACTGAGAGGCACTCTCTCATTAACAAATATTACACTAATAAAGTTAATTTGTGGAAAACAATCTGAGCAATCTTAATATCCATTGCCTGGGGGCCTGTTTGACCAGGGGATCCTTGGGAGTCCCTGGTTTGCTTGTCCTCTAGCTTTAACCACAGCATGTAGTTCATTTTATGGGGCTGGTGTGGTCGTATGGAGAGAAACATTCAAGAATTGCCATTAGAGACAGATCCACTGGACATTGAGGGGAAGCAGCCTCCTCTAGATTCCCGAGCCCCACTTCGAAAAGCAAACTTGAGGCCGGGAGTGTTTACTTTGGCCCAGCCTGAGGCAGATCGATGATCTGCAAAGTGGATTTGTTATTGCCTTGTTTGCCTTGGCAGCCCTTGAGAGCGGCACACTGATTGCTGCCCCAGATGTCTATAGTACGCACACACAATCACACACGTACACACACACACCTACAGGAACGTATGGCTCATTTTCAGTCACCTTTTCAGTTTGTTACTGTGGTATTCCATCGCTTGCCTCCAAACATCCACCATTAGCCAGTATCACTGCAGCTGGAGGGGTATTGCTACTCTCATTTCTTTTCTGTCGTGATTGCTTCCTGTCACTTATTAGCACCTGGAGTGGAATGAGATGGAAGAAGGTTTCTGCTTTTATTTAGTGAAGAAGTTCAGCTGTAAAGGCTCTTTCATCACCATCATCATCAAAATTTGTTGAGCTATAACATTTGTTTGCCTCAGTCTGAGTGAAAGATTGGTTTCCGTTCAACAATACTGTGGTGCATCGCTAAGCAATCAGTCTGTAGTTTAATGCAGGTTCTAAGTGAAGTCTCTCCTACCAGTAAAACCACAAAAAGCTATAAATTATTTGTTTAGGCCATATTACATACAGTATATTATGCATGCTGTAACTGTCTCAACAGAAACTGGTAGACATATGAACGGAACAAGTAAGATGTGTGAGAAAGACAGATTGAGCATATACACCCAATCCTTGCCATTCCTCCATGTCTTGGTACTCTAGGCCTCTAGATTGAGCTGCATCATGGGCCTCGTGCTCTCTGTCTGTGTGGCCAAATAAAAATGACCTCCTGACACTTTTATGGCAAGACACATTTGTGAGGATTTATAGTAGTTGTTTTCTTGCCGTCTAAAGTGAGCCTGTCCGGGGCCTAGGGCTTATTGCCTCTGTCAGCACATATTAAATGTTTATGCTGTTTGTCTCACACACTTGTCCTCTATTTGAAGCTGCTTGACTCTTAGCCTCTGTGCTAGGGTGTGTCCCAAATATGGCTACTGTGTTACCATTGACTCTTACAATAAGGAAGTTGAATATAGAATTGACCCACTTAGGTTTCAGCTTCGGAAATATCACTATGTCCCCAGCAACAAGTAAACTGTTTTTTTACTTATTTGCATTGCAAATGCATATACACTTTCTCGATTATTATATAATTTTCAGAAATTAATATTTGTATATTGTTATAGTCACAGAAGATGACCATAACGATAAGAAAGATGTGTCTTTTAACCTAACAGGACCCTTGGATCAAGAGAAATATGTCCATTTCTTCTGCTTCAAAAATGGCAAAGAATCAACATTTTAGAAAAAAAAAGCCAAAAGTGTTTTTTTCTGATTCCCACTGTTTTGTGCTCTTTTACAATGTTGCTGTGACTATTCTGTATTTTTAAACATGGTGAAATATTTTAGAGGGCAGACAATAATATATAGGCCTACATTGTTTTAATAAAATAAAATAAAATCAATCTAGTGAAATCCAGTTTTGTGATTGTCAGAACTGTTACTGCTCGATGCTGCCTGGCCATAAGTTTATTTTATGGCATTATTTCCATATATTATTATTGTTTATACCTTGGAGCTGTTGAATTCTTGACTTAGATTGGTCAGAATTTCATTTCATTTTCCATAATAGCAGCTCTGACTTTGTGGTTTCTTTGTAATATGACAAGCTGCTGATGAGGGATTGGCTGTTTATAGCTCCAGCAGCAAGACTATGGGCATGTATGAAGATAGAAAGTGATAACCCACCTTTCTTTGTCTTTTCAACAACAATGCAAGCACCTTCCTTAATGGTAAGATTATGAAGGCTATCTTGCTTTATCCCTTTGGCTGGCTCTTAAAGCCCACAAGTTTATTTCTTTTCCTCTCTTTTATCGTAATTATTTGGCACATCTCGCTGGGACTGCTTGACATTTTTACAACAGTAAATGAGGTTAAGTGTTTTTATCAAAAGGTTGCAGTGTAGGACTTAAACTTATAACCTTACCTTTACGAGCACAGATCAAAGACAGACCAAAGACTTGAGTGCATTCTAACTTTTTTTTGTTTTTTAATGGAGGTGTGCTTTAGGGTTTTAAGGGTACATTGAAGGAATTCACATAGGTTTTTTGATATTTGGTGGGCAGTATACACTAAAGGTCGAAAATTTAGGGATACCAGTTGTGAGATCAGGCTCTACCCATTAGATCTGTTCATTCACAAACACAATTGCTATGATAGCTTTAGGACTGCAATTGCCACGAACAGTTTTGCACTCAAATCTCCATCAGTGAACAGTTGATAGCCTCAACAAAATAGACTTCATCTGAAAATTATAATTTCCTGGATACACAATTGCACTTTTTGACCACGTAGTACACAGTTATAGAAGGGAATTATAATTGCACTATCTGGTGTCACCCAGATGAGGATGAGTTCCCTTTTGAGTCTGGTTCCTCTCAAGGTTTCTTCCTCATATCATCTCAGGGTTTTTTTTTTCTTGCCACTGGCTTACTCATTAGGGATAAATTTATAAATTTAAAATTTATATACTGAATTTATATATTTCTGTAAAGCTGCTTTATGAAAAATGTCCATTGTTAAAAGTGCTATCCAAATAAAACTGAATTGAATTGAATATTCTCTGGCATGTATACATAACTGTTGCACTGTTGAACACAGCAGGATCCATGCTGTGTGCGTCATTTCTGTTTGGATTAAGGTGAGAATGCAGACAGCCCAGTCAAGCACGGTGCACTGAGTGGCCTGTGAGGCATCTAACACCTCCTCTGTGACTGTAATTTTGTGTCAGTGCTTAACACACATGCATACACACACAAGCTTTTCATGATCTCACTCAGTATTTCTGCATACACTTGCTTTGTTTCTCTGCTTCTCATCTTTCTATTGTCTTGGGCAGAAAATGAACTGGACAGATGCTCCTCTCATTCAACTCTCATCGCTACTTAACAGAATATAGAAATACTTATTTATAGAAATACACCTGTAAAAATTATTTACATTACTGATCATTTCTTGTCATTCAGAGCCATAGCTAGAATACAGCTATGGAAGTGGAGGGCTTTCAGGTTTCATGGGGTGCAACCAGGTCTCAAGACAAAGTCATGTTGGCGCGCCAATCATATAGCATTCTGAAGCTTGTGGCCAGAAAAGTGTACAAAACATATCAGATAATATCTGACTCGTCACAGTTTGGTCAAGTTGTTGGATAGCTACGTAAGCAAAATGGACATCAGCCTAATCAAATGTGTGAACTGAATCTTTAAATGCAGTTTTCTCTCTTTTTACATTTGGTGGTAACCAGAAGCAAGAAAATGCTAGAACTTCATCTGTGATAAAGATACATGCAAAACATGGGAAACATAGTTTAAGTTTAACGAAGGTTGTAGTTTTTAGAACTTCAATTAGTAGAAAATGTAAAAAAAAATTGACCATGTAAAGGGTTTTCCCAGGGCATTACACATATGTGACTTTGGGTTGGCTATGGTCCATCTCAATCATTAGCCATCAAGTAGATATAATATTTATGGAAGCACAGTACTATTCCAGTGCTTGGAGATGTTCATGATGACGCGTTTGCCCAGTCATGAGTGTAAATGAGAAAATGAAAGGAATGTGACAGAGATTAAAATAATATTTTGCTTGTTTCAGATCAAGACCAGTGACCTTTTAAACAGTTTTATTTCTTCATGTTATTCTCAGGGTGAAAATAGCCTGAGCGTAATAAAATATGCTTTATTCAAGAAAAGTAAATGGTCGTAAAAAAGGTCTACCTTTAGTAAAATCTTAAAATGGGTCGATTTGGCCAAAGATAAGATAAACACATGCCATGCGTTGTGGAGATGTGTAGACGGAGATGAGAGTCATTGCTTTCCATGAGCAAGCAGAAGTCAGGTGGAGCTCCAGCTCCAATCAATCATATCACTTTCCCCTGCAGAGCACACACCATGGCAGCCTTCAGCACAATGATAGATAACGCAGGGTGACAGGGCCGGGAGTGTGCACAAACACACAAACACACAGTGCACCATGACACACAGAGAGAGAGCGGGAGAGGGAGTGAGGGAAAGAGCTTGTTCCACATAGCTCTGCTGATGGCCAGAGGATGCGTGACATTACTGGATTTTTTTTTTTTTGTGCCACTCCCTTCTAGAAAACTCACGTGAACTTCACATTCACATGTGAAATTTACAAATGTAATACACTGTGTTTCTATCTTTCACATAACATTTTTCCAATTATTCTTTATTTTCACATGTTGTCAAATTATTCACATGATATAGGTACTGCTATGATGCTTATAAGAAGATGAGGAATGTAGATTGCGGCATATCTTTTACAGAAAACGGCGGTATTTGCCGCCTGTCTTGCAGTGTCTGGTGTTAGCAGAACTGTAAGCACACTCTTCGTGGGCTTAGAAAATGATGCATATTACCACACTTCCTGTCTTTTATTCTTCCAACCTCCAATCTGCACACACACACTCAAACACACACACACACGAAGCATGAGATCATGCTCTATAAGTCTAATACCCTTGGATTTCCTTCACATTGCTGTGTGCATGCATGTCAGATTAAATGCATGTGTGATGGTGGATTGCATATGCCTTAAAGTGACAGTAAACAATGCTGTGACCTGTTATAAACATACATATATTCTCCATCTAGACACACACACTGCAAGCGTGAACTTTTGTGGTTAACTGAGATTTTCAGCAGTAAACATGGCCAGGATGCTGCAATCTTATGAGCTGGAAACACTGTTGGTGCAAATCAGTCTCAAGCATTCATGTGCTAGCCTCTAGCAAAACTTCAGCAGCCCTGTTGAAATTGATGGTTTGTTATATTCAACTGTGTTGACAGAATATAAACAGCCAAAGTCAGTTCCAGCATTGTGGACATAAACTAAGCCGACCATTAATCGTGCACAAGCAGTACACTCTAGGTGCTAGCGTGACAAACGTAACTAGCAGTGATAGGTCAAATGATAAATGAAGCAAGTCTGACATGCCTCTCTTTAATGCTGTGTTCAGCTTTTTTGCCTCCTAAATGACATGTTTAGAGTCAGAAATGTGTATACAGATGGAAGCTCTGCCACCACATGTGTGTGATCAACTCTCCCACCTCGAAATGCACACAAACTCTTGTTTATAGTGCTCATCAATAAATCATACTTATTTGTTGTCATGAAGAGCAATGGATCTATTCCTAATGAACATATTCTAGCTATTCAGCGCTTGTCCATTCACTTCCCGAAGTGGGTGGTAAGCACATTAACAGCTCAGTGTAAACACTGTGTTTCTTCGTTAGCATTTGGCGTAACGCTACTCAAGCCATTAATGCCTGCCAGAGTGAGAGGAAGAGGGATCATGCTATGCTTGAGGCAGCTTGTTATTAATGTAGCAGGGTAATATACTGTTTATATATCTCCTCACCACCCCATTCATAACAGGAAGTGGGGAAGGGGAGCTGTGTGGGATTCATTCATTTAAAGCATTTGGTAGGAGGGTTCACAATGTACCAAAGTCACAATCTTTGTCATACATTCTAACTTAGGATATGTGCATGTTAGCTATTTTACTTTTCCATTCATCTGCAAACACAGCCTTGTATTGAATTTTTTCACATTAGTTCATCATTATTCACCAAAGGCTCTATTTTGGATTGAAGCCATACAGTATGAAATTCTCATGAAGTACAAAACTCATGAAGAAATTTGCTTTTTTTTTTTTTCTGATCCATTTGCAGAGTAATTGCTTGTGTCCCAGTGCAGTCAGGCCCAGCTTACATGCAGGAGAAGGTTAATCTGCTCTGAGTAGCCTTTTGTTTCTTTCGTCTCTTTCAGGAGGTTTTGGTCGTGTCTGCGAAGCCTACAGGCATGAAGAACGGCTTTTAAAATCCAGCGTAGACTTAGTCATTTTGAAAAATTGCTCCCTTTTCCCAAAACGTGCTTTTAAGACTGCTGAGGTGTGTGTGCATGTGTGTGTATGGCTGGCAGGCAGATTGAGTGAATGAGAGCGTGAAGAAAGAACCTCAGACTTTGCTGATGTGATTACACACACTTTTTCAGACCAAGGACTTAGCAAGCATGTGAGGAAGGGCACCATAAGGGAGAAAACGATTTATCAGCCAACACTCTAAGCGCATGGAGAGAAAGATGATGAAGCGAGGCACGGATCAGGCGGCTAATCCAAAGCACTTATATCTCCATTAACATCCATGAGGCACTTATGGCCATGGCAATTGTGAGGCAGTGGAGAGAAGCCATGGAGAGACTGAGACAAAGACAAGAGCCACGATGATGGTGACAGTGATGATTGTTGATAGAGTATGTGAGGCCTACACTGAAAAATCAGTTCTTCAAAGATTCTTTGTATGTTTTATGGTTCTAGCTTTCTATATTTTGAAGAAAAAAGCCCTCTATTATAGGGTTCTACCTAGAACTTTTAAAAGTTCCCCAAGATAGACAAACCAAAGAACATTTATCGTGATAGATGTAACCTTTTTTTGTCTAGGAAGGGGAAACTGTGGGTTAAACAAAACTGCATCTTTATTAATAATATGACATGACAGAACATACTGTTATAGGAAAATAATCAACGATGAAGCATTGATTTACTGAATTGCTGTTACCACTCCAAAGTCAATTATTTTCCTATAATAGCACAAGTGTTATCCTCCTCTAATACCATGGCAATTTGCCAATGATTAATTTTTTTTATCTATTAAAGAACTTTTACTCTGGTTATAGTTACATTTATACGCTAACCTATATATTTTGTTTGCAGTGCTCATTTTATTCATTTTATTCAATTTTTAAATTGTGCATTCCCACTAGCAAGCAACAAATCACTCCAAAGTAGATGAGTAAAAACTGCTGCTGTTGTCGCTTATGTACATTGCCTGTACTCCAGTTGTTGGTTTTTTTTTTTTTTTCATTTCCAATATGAAATAGTATTAACCAAAATATATACTGTATAATGTATACAATTAATCTGTACAGAATTGTCTTATTTTGGTTTAAAGTGTATGCTGGAATCAGTAGTCTGTGCTCTGAACTTACATGGGAAATAAATTGTTGCCTGTCTCTTTTTGGCCTGTGAGTATTAGAACAAACGCAAGATAAACGCAAGAAGAAAAAGTGTGCACATCATCTTGAGAAAGTATGTACACTTATATGTCCAACTCTGGGCTCTTTTCCATTTTCCCCATAGATTGTATCTGTGCTGAAAGGAGGAAGCAACTTGTCTACAATGGCCTATTGAGCAATTCCATTCCCATTTTTACGATTTATTGATGTTATTCCAAGCTGATAAACATAATTTAACAAGAGCACACACCTCCCTACCCTTGGGTGATTTGTGCTGCAGGAGGAGGAACTGACTTTTTACAATTTTTTTTTACAAAGTGTCTCAATTTGACACTGTTTCCCTTCGTCCCCGTTTCAGTGTCATGAGCGTGAAAACGATGGCCTGCACGGCCAAGTGCATTGAGCAAGAAGGTTTTATCAAAAGAAAAACAACCCATCTCTGTTTGGAACAGTAACAGAATTGATCTATGTGGATCTCCTGCCTTTTTAAACTGGTGTCGGAATGAGACAATCTTATCCCGTGTCTGGTTTTCAAGTGCATGTTTGTGAATGTTGGGTCTCAAGAGCATGACCAAAAGCTAGTTCAGAGTGCACTAGGGCACGAACACATTTTAAAAGGTCTCCTAAACATTTTTTTGTTGTGAATGAGCCGATTAAATCTCTGTGGAAATTTCAGCACTGTGAGATAAGCCCCAGCTTGTTGGCCAGCAGCTGCGCCAGCCATAATCTCTTGCACACCCTTTTTCATTTTTCAGAATGATAAAAAAAACACTGTTATGTTTGCAAAGCCTGCAAACATAGGGTAGTGTCGTTCGATGTGCATGCAAGGATTAAGTCCATGTCCATCTCTTTCTCTTCCTCTCTCTATTTCGCTCAGTCTCTCTATCTCTCTCGTTTGCTCTCCCCCTGTGAACTCTAGAGAGACATTATTATTTCATGGTGCCATTTTAAAAGCTGGGTGGGAAAGCTTCGGTATGCAGACTGTCAGACAGTTGAGGAGAAGAGTGCATGTCTTTTTGTTCCACAGGAGAAGCCTGCTCCCTTGACTGAGATCTGGACAATTTATTGCCTTGCTCCAAGTTCTGGACCTGAAATAGCTTCAGCTAGAATTTAGGCCTACAACTGTAGGGGCCCACCAGGCAAGATTGTTAGCAGGGTAACATTCCATATATACAGCCTTCACAGTGTGCTACAACTCCAATCTGATTTTGGAATGAGCACAGCTATTCTTCCAACAGTTCCTCTGTTTTCACACACAAAAAAAGTCATTATACAAAGCCTCACCTTCTCATGCTCCTTTTCTTTCCACTCTGATGGTCATATCTTGGTCAGGTGGGTCAGGGGCAGGTGGCACTTAGCAAGCTGAAGCATTATAAAGTTTATCAGTGGTCACCAAGTTTCCACCTGGCTGAGTGTTTACTAGGAGCCAGTAGCCTCCACTTTTATCCCTCCACACCAAGACACACTTGTTGGCTTTCCCTAATGACTTGTGCATATTACCTTGTATGTAGTATCACATAAGAGGCCACTTGGCACCAAACACAATGTATTCATTGGTATGCTATATTTTATTTGAACTAGACTATAGTTCAGACTACAAATCAAGTCATGATTATTTGATTTGTTGGACCTTTTCTATGAATTCATTCCATGAATTTCCCTTGCACTGATATCGGAAAACCCTTAAAATGGTGATGGGATTTCCACCAAGGGGAGACAGTGAAGGCAAGTAAACAAGAGTATCAGAATACATGGCTGGTCTTCCCAATCATTCCCTCCTTTGGACGCGGGCATCAGTGGAGGGTTCGAGGGGGAGGTGACCAGCGTATTAGCAGCTGTCAGAGGGTCCAGCGTGTGGCTGAAGGAGTGCAGAGTCCAGGCGCAGGGCTAGATAGCCACTGGGCTCCACATCAAAGCCTATACTGATAACCTCTATAGTATTTCATGCGTGAGGTATCTGTCCACTGAGTACCTTGTCCAACTCCCCCGACATCCGAAGCCTGTACAGTGCTATCTCTGCAGTCTCTTTGGACTTTGTGATTTCTGTGGACCAGATGACTTCCTCCTTCTCTCTCTTCCTCTTTTTATCATACCACAGGCCTCTTCCCCTGCACAACCAAAGCTTAGAAAGAATGACCTTTCTAAAGTATCCAAAATAAAGATTTTGGTATCACAATAGTAACAGTCATGAAAGTCAGGCTTAGATCACAGATCCCGCAGACATCAGCAGAAATGCTTGATAATCGTAGTTACCAGTTTTCTGATAAAGATTCCCCCAGCCTAGCAGATTACCTGAAGAGTCTAGGGCCCATATTCCCCTATTACTATAAGCATATTTAATATTATTTAATACATATAATATTAAGTGTATGTGCGATTGTGTCCTGCGATGTGTTGGCACCCCATCCAGGGTGTCCCCTGCCTTGTGTCCCGAGTCCCCTGAGATAGGCTTCAGGCTATCCCGCGACCCTGTGTAGGATAAGCGGTACAGAGAATGGATGGATGGATGAATTTAATATTAATATTTTAATTTTTTTAAATATTTGGATAATTTTAAAATTTTCAATTATTGAATAATCTTCTTAATTCTGTCTTTATTAAAGTAATATACAGTATGTTTGCTAAAACCAGTATTTCCATGCCAAAAAGGAAAGTACAAGCACTTCCACACCAACTACTAGATATTGTACAATCTTAACCTTTACCTGTCCTTGGGTAGCAATATAACCCAAAGGGAACCTTGGCAGGTTTTGCATTTATAATAATTTTATTTCATGATCATTCTAACTCGTACTAAGTGATGCATGCAACGTTTGATTTCTTGCAATGTCTTAATCTGACTAATATACCTCTAGACAAAAAATTACATGTTGCCTTTATGTAGCTAGTTAACTTACTTAGATAAATTTAACCGAACAGCTCCTGGCAAACTACGATGGCAAATATTTACAGTAGACAAAATGCAAGCTATAGGAGTTTAAGAGACTGACTTTCATAATGCTTACTCGAATAAAGCCATCAGAGTGGTATTTCTAGCTGTTATGTTTTCACAGCTCCAGGATCCCCAGTTTGATTCTGAGCTCAGGTTGTCTATGTGGAATTTTGCATGTTCTCACATGGGTTTTCTCTGGTTCTCATACTTCCTCCTACCTCTCAAAAACATGCAGGTAGGTGGATTGACTATGCTAAATTACCCCTAGGTGTGACTGTGTCTGTGAATATATGTGTGCATTGTGCCCTGTGATGAACTGGCATCCCATCTAAGGTGAGTTCTTGCCTCATGCCCAGTGTTCCAGGAATAGGCTCTGGATTCCTCTCCATACTGACCAGGATAAAGTGCTTACTTAACAGGAATTAATTAATTAGTTAGTTATATAATGTTTTTTTAAACTGGTGTCCTGTAGTTCCTATTGAAGATCCATGCAATGCTACCTTTAAATAAGTTACCATAGAATAGATAGCTTGATAGATAGATAGGCAGTCAGTCATACAGATAATTCCTACAGAAAAGCTGAAACTGCTCAACCGTCCATAGGCAAGTTTTAAAAAAAAGGCCCAGATCTCTGATAGTGTTTCAAACACACACACTTTGTTTCATTCAGTTAGATCATACTCTAATCGCAAAGTTGCCTTGAATTTATGTGCTACTTTTATCTTACTTTCCTTTAATTTCCTCCTTCTCTGAAACATGAAAAGATAAACCTGTGTCTCTCCTCTTAATCATTTCTTAAAATGATTTTCACCTCACAGTAAAGCTGGAAAAGAAAAAGCTTTCTTTTCAAAGGCCTCAACTGCCGTAAATCAGCCGATTTCTCTTCGTGGAAGATCTTGAGATGTCTTTGCTGTAGATCCGAATGTTTTATGTTCTGAATGTATAATTTTAAAGCAACAAAATGGCCTGTGTTGGGTGATAAATTGTTTAATTATCTTTTGTTTATGTATGAGCTAGAAACTACTAAAACAGCCTAGGAAGCTCCCTCATATTCTCCTACCATCCCAACCTCACTTTTTCTTCCCACTGCCTATGGTGCACTACTCTATTACACAAAGGCCACATTAAGCAAATACAACCCTATGTTTGTATGGCTGACTAAGTCAGAAAAGGATACATTTGTTGACCAAAGTTGGATAATTGTTTGCATTACAGTGGTATGTCTTTTACTATAGTGCTACTGTATGATACTCTATATCAGGCACCATTAGCACTAGCCAACATGTTTAGGATTATGTTAAAGGATTGTTAATGTAATTAAAATAATCAGGATAAACCATCAAAGATGAGTTATCCACTTTAGTATCATGTTTTTAGGATATTAGCCATAACACTGTCATCCTAAAACGTACAATGTTGTACTATAGAGCCACCATTAGGCCAACTGGGCCCATCTCTCTTGCCTGAATAGCGGGAGGGAGTATTTACCAAATTTAACATCTCTAAGAACAACAACAACAACAACAACAACAATAATAATAATAATAATAATAATATGTAAAAAAAATCAAAATGTGCAGAAATCAACATTTTCTTTAAACAACCTTCTCCTAGCACTGAACTGTTGATTTTGCTATCCTTATTTTTTAGCACAGGAGGATACACAGAGAAATAGAAGGTCACAAGGCTTTAATGCATTTAGCATCGACTGCACCCCCCCTTCTCTCGTGCACTGCGTCTATTAGGCCGTGATTCGATTTGGCCCTATTCATTTGCAGGCTGAGCAGGGGGGACCCATGCTGGCTCGCTCGCCTTCCCACTAATTGAAAATTCTGTCTCTACTTGGTCTGTCATTCGATTACAGCATAGACTCCAAGACACTTGTACGCTGCGCTTGTGCCTCCATTTCTACGGACCTAATCTAACACAAAATTCATTACTGATCGCATTAGGGTTGAGGTCACAGACATGGACAGAGCTCAGCCTATGAGGAAGGATAGAGGGAAGAAATGCGGAGGAGCAAGGTGAATAGAAAACGAAAATGGACTCCACTTTGGGTCAAAGGCAATAGCAATATACTTCATTTCCATTTAAAAGAAGAGTAACAATTCATTTTTGTTTTTCTTGCTCTTGTTTTTCCAGTAGGCTTGACTTGAATGGAAGCCAACACCTGTGTGTTACCCTGAACATAACTCCCAGTGTATAGTAGCATTATTATTATTATGAGCACGTCTTATGTTTCATTCCTAAATTCATCTCGTGTGGACAGCCGAGTGGCAGCAGATGGTTTGATGCTCACTCTGTACATGGGATGGACAGGATTGTCAGAGGATAGCTGTCCATATGAGGTCATCTCAGGAGGAGCAGAAGACCCCACATACTTTTCCGAAGATGGCTGTGCTAAGGGTCTATCCATAGTCTATCTGGTCATAAAATACAGTGCAAGAGGCTGTTAGTTTGCCACTTTAAAAGTGTATCAGTGTACACTAATTAATCACTATCATTAAAACCATTTCAATCTACAGTGTGGCATGCTTTCTGAATATCTGTAGTTTTTTAAAACCAAAAATGGTTACGTTAAATGAATTAATGAAATAAATTAATAATGAATGTGTGGAGTGCATATTTGTATGTAGCTATATAAAATGACTTTTTGTTTACTGGGATTTTAACAGGAAATTTGTTAATAAAATAAGATATTAGCACAGATCTCTTCTCAAACATGAGTGTACTCCTTCTGTAATCAGATTTCCCAAGGCCTACTACAATGATGCCAATTGAGTTTCACTTATTGGTGTTAATCCAAGACAAATTCCGTTCTACTAGAGAGAACATAAGAGGAGGAGGGCTCAGATTTCTCTCAGTATTACTGGATGTAGTTTCACATTGGTGTCCTTTCTTGCTTTGATACACTATAGAACATGATAAAGGTACTTGAAAATCTTATATTCTATAAAATAGCAAATTCAGTAGGCTTTTGTTTTCCCTCAGTATCTTCAATGGCAGCTGCAGGGCTTCTGGCTTTGAGCCTAATCTTGAACTAATTTTCAAGCTAATAATGGAATCATTTGCATGCATTTTGTAATGGCTAATTTCTCTAAATATGATGTGCCATCCATGTGTAACTTGGTAAATTTATTTGTGAGGTCCTGTTGGTGAATTTTGGAAGTTTTTTTTAATTTACAAGCCAAAAAAAAAAAAAAACTAAACACTAGCATTTGTTTGTGTTGATTTTATTTAATTTCTAGGTAAGTTCAGGGAAACCTAATGTATAATGTGTATAATGTATAATTGCATAATGTGTCAAATGTTATGTTTTTTTAGTTGTTATTTAAGTTCACTGCAGAATTAAGTTTTGATTTGGGTGAAATATTGGTGAGATTAAGTCAGGGAGCTCTAAAATGAAACCCTCTTCAGCATAATGCTCAGGTAATGTTTACACCTACTTACTAAAGATTGGATTGCGTCCAGTCTTAGGTCTGTACGAAGCAGAGCTTTATTTGAGCTATGAATGCCAAGGGCGGCTCAGACAAATTCATCATCATTGTAAAATAGGAACTCTGCTTTTCCATTTATGAGATTTATTTTGGATGTATAAGGAGTTGTACATGTCAAACTGACAACCAATATGCCTAAGACTGAAAATTTATTCAAAAGGATATAGATTTAATAAATCTCAAAGAATAAATTACAGATTACTGCTTTAGTCATGTAATTTGTACCAGTACCAGATTACCTTTACTCTGAAATATACATATATAATTTGTAATCCAAATCACTGTTTAGTTAGATTTTCTCTGCATTGAAAATAAAGATGACTAACTAGACTTGAATTCTAGACGTTGGGGCGAGAATGCATGCTATAGTTGAATGTTACATGGCTGAATGGCAATACCAGTGGCACTGTTTTCTTCCTGCTTGTTCCTCTGTATAATGTAGTCCATAAGAGTGTACATTCGATCGTGCTGTTAAACCATGCCTAATCACTCAAACGAATCATGTTCTGCTCCCTGTTTGCAATGTTTGCATGTGAACTTTGAAAGCCTAGCAGATTTGGATCTCAGTTGAGCCAATGGCTGATGTGGAAAGGAGATATCATCCAGGGTCGGTAGGTTAACTCTGAACTTGGCAGGGTAGAGCTCACATGCCCCAGGAAACAGCCAAGCAGCAGTAGGGTTTTCATTAAAGCTTAATTGAAAGTGGCGCTGGATTTGCGCCACTCCACCTGCAACGTCTGAGAGCACGTTTAATGATAACAATGCACCATGCCACCAGACCTATTATTAACCCACTACACATAGATCAGTGGGACAAGATGTGCTTGTTGTCTTTTCACAATTTATGAGTTGCAATGGGAAAGCTCAACTCTTGAAGAGATAGCAATGGAGCTGGCTTTCAAATTTGTATAATGATTTAAGATCAGGAGGGGTGACAATGAAAGAATTTCGAGCTATTTAAAGTTGCTGCCAAACCACCCCCTCTACTGGTATTCCTTCTCTGTAAATTCTACTATTATAAGTTGTCATATGGCTACATCTGAGAAACTCATCTGAATTTTATATATACATACATATATATATACAGCATGGCTGCAATGATATAATGTATTCAAGCAAGTTTATTCTATCATGCTGTCTCTGGACAAATATTGATTTAGCCAGATGGCATTTTGCATCTCTATTCACTGTAACACGATCGCATCCTCTATATGACATGCTACAAAGAGGTAAGGATGTCTTGCAGACTGGCCTCCTCTAATGAACCCTGATTGGGGTAGATGAAGATGAAATTGTCTCTTCTACGTCCTTCCTGAAGCTGGTTTGTCCAAGGAACATTTTGACATGAGATCGCTAACAGAAGACAGCTGCATTAAACTTTAAATGACATAAATCAGAGAAGGAGGGGGCATATGGTGAAGATTGGGGCAGGTGTGGGTTACTGTGTTTCTTGTGGTAGAGATGCCTAAATTGGCAGAGAGACGGGAGCAGGGGGTTGTTCCCAGTCATCCATGTTCAATGCTGGCACACAGCCCCCTGATTACGAGCGTCTTTTTCCCCTTTGATCCCCATCTTGGTTTTGCAGGCTAATGTCTCGCTGCATGTATCTCTGTCACCGCAAGTCTTTCATTTGGGGCAATGTGTTCTTAATCTGGGGGGACATTTCCTTGAAAAAGGAGAAAGGATTGTGGGAGATGTGAGAAGCCTGATCTGAGAGTAGCTTTGCTAGCTCTCTTATATTTCTCAAACAGCAAATGTATGTATATGTAAGATCTATGTAAGATCTGCAAGACATACAAATTCACCGGGGTTTTTCAAGTTTGTTTTTGGGAACGTTGAAACCATTAGATGAAAAGTGGAAGCTTTCTATACCTGAGGTACAGTGTCTCAAAGTGAGAAGAAAAAGAATAGAAAAGTAGGACTACTACAGCTGGGTCTTATCAGGTACATCTGAGGAATTGAAAGAAAGCGAAAGAAAACAGGGGAATTTAATGAAATTTGATATGGCTGTTTTCACCTATGTATTTTTCTCTATGTGTACATTTAGTGCAGTGTCTGAGAAGTGTTAGAATGCAGTCACATTAATCCACACAAGAAAGGCTTTCAGGTCTTTAATGGTTTTCATCAGCTTAAGGCCTTTAGTGTAATGAGCCACGCTTGCATTCCTATGGGAGCGGAGGCTCGGAGTGGTACAGGGGCCCAAGCTTTCGCTGGGAAAGTGATATCATTACAGATTAAGCCTTGATAAAGCCCTTTGCTGCCTCTGGATGCCCACAGAGGGTGTGTGTATATTAAGGTATGCAATAGGCAGAAAAGGCTAGCAAAACAAAGTACAGGAACTGATCTACCAATGGTTTCTTAAGCACTGATAATGAGGCATTTTTTGCCTTTGCAATTCATCCACATCGGCTGGTATGATAAATAAAGTATAAATTAATTTGTTATAAATTATATTATAGCCACATACCATATTTCAAGTCATATTAATGGGCGATTACTTAAGTCCACTGGCTGAAATGTGTTTGCTTAACCTCATGTCCAGACACTTGCACTCACCATGTTTTCTATTTAACCAACTATCACATTATTACAGGATAAATGCACATCTCAGTGCCCTGGCTGCTCCTGCAACCTAAGCCGGAGAAATAAAGTCTCCCTGTGGCCCCCTTCCTGTTTATCACTGGGAAGAGCTTCATGATGGGCTTGCTGCTTTACTGTTTCGACCTGGCGTTGACTCCGCCAGAGGACAACGTGACCTAACATGATGTCAAATGTGTCCCAGGTGTGGAGTGCGAGTGGAGAGGTGAAAGTGGCTTCACCAACCTGAGATTGATGATCTCCTTCCTGCCCTCTGATGTGGACGGGCGTTTTTTTGGGCCCTTGGAGGGGGAGTTGGAGGGCTCGGCTCGTCCTTCGTCTGTGCTGACTGAGGAAAAGCAGAACCCCTTCTCACTCTCTCTTGTGCCTTCCTTTCAAATCCACAGTGTACATTTTATGAAGGGTTGCAGGGGAGGAGGTATGCATTGCAGCTGAGTCAAGCGGGTAAACATGCTGCATTCATTTTGTTTGGCCGACTTGATCTCACAAAATACATACAATGGATTTTACTGGCTTTTAGATGAATGAAGTTGTAGATAAGGCTACACCCATTAAACCCTCCCCTTGCTCTAACCTTAAACAGTTGTAACGTTTCATACAAGTTGGCTCAAGTGGATTCTTGTGGATTTGCAATTGGACGACTATGCTGATCCTGTGGAACATGAAGAGAAGAGGAGAGAAGAGAAGAGAAGAGAAGAGAAGAGAAAGTAATACCCTCTCAACCCCTCCACCCTTAGCCCAAAACTTGGCTTGTCTTATGGCTTTGATTACAAGTTATTACCCCTGTTAACTGGGGAGCCATTCGTCTTGTGTGGGAGCGCTGAGCTCACTTCCTCACTCAGGCCTGCACTGTCATGCGGCTGCAACCCCATCTCTCCCTCTTCCCCCTCCTCCTTCTCTGTTTGTTTGAGCATCCGGCAAGACAGACGTTCATAACTAAATTAATTGCTGGTCTCCTTTATTGGTCTCATCTTCGTGGTGATCAAATGTGTGTAAGAATCAAAAAGGGAAGGTAAGAACAAGATCATGAAACAGATAGTTACTCCTTTTGGACAGGTCTCTGCATTGACGCTCCAGCTTGGATTAAAATACCTGTGTTTGTATTATCTGGCCAGTACTGCTAAGTCTAATAATGCTTCCCCTACATACAACCACCAATCCATAAGATCTTGAACATTCCTCTGAAAAATGCAATGTTGATGTGCAGAGAGATTGACCTGTGAAGTTAATACAAGCAAAGCTGAACCCCCAACGGCTCTGGCTGCCTTTGATCAGTGGTGGATCGACTCAGTGAGGCGGGATGGATGGATGACCTTTTTAAGGCATCTCAAACATTTTGGGCCACATGCATGTAGAGTGGGAGCACTGAAAAAGTCCCTAAAGGAGGCTTAATCCAGTACACAGTATTTGATACAGTGTTTGACTGTTGTGTAGCATTTTATATGAAAGGCAATCTTTGGTTAATTGTTGAGTGAAATGTGTATGGTTCAGTAGATTATGAAATGGATTAAATCTCCAATATCCACATAATTTTCCCTTTTGTTACTCTACAGTTCTTTTTCTCACTAAATTATGTGGATGCCCATATCTTGGGTCAAACATGGGTGTTATATTGAACAAAAACCTGATTAAAAACCCAAATATTAAGAAACCCTGTAGAAAACATTCTCTGAATATTATATTAGTCATGTTACTCTCACTCCTAACCCATATAGCATGCATACATACAGCATATTTATTGATATTACATGATAATACCAATAAATATTGCTATTCAGTTATTGAATTGTACTTCTATCTCTGCAGTATGTTAGATGTTAAGGGTTTATTAGGTGATATCTTTAAAATATGCAGCACTATGTATTTTAAGGTCTGGAATTAGTTTGTAGTGTGAAAAAAATTGTAATTCGACGTCATCAATTATCTACCATAACAGGACTCGATGGAGGTTTTACCTTCACTTGTTTTCGGTTTGAAGAAGCGAAGAGACGTGGACAAGTTTTTTTTTTTTTTTTTTTTTGGAGACGAAAAGCATTTTCTAACCAAAACAAAACCATTAGACAAAACAAGTCTTTTTTTTGACGGAACAAAACGAAACAAAATGGGCCTTCAAGCGCTTCGGCTCGCGTTTATTGTGCTTTATTGGAAACATGCAGGCAGACACGGACACACACCCGTGTGTATTGATGCAGTCACACTCATATATCACAGACTTGAGACACTGATTAAAAAACAATTATTTTTATGCTCAGTTTTCAAGCTCCAGTACCAACTGTAGCGTTTGTTGTTGTTGTTGTTGTTGTTGTTGTTGCTGCTGTTGTTGTGGTTGTTGTTGTTGTTGTTGTTTTTGTTGTTGCTGCTGTTGTTGTGGTTGTTGTTGTTGTTGTTGCTGTTGTTGCTGCTGTTGTTGTTGTTGCTGCTGTTGTTGTTGTTGCTGCTGCTGCTGCTGCTGTTGTTGTGGTTGTTGTTGTTGTTGTTGTTGTTGTTCTAGATTTCATACTGTTCACTTTTCCCTTTTCCCATCCACATTTTTGACAAGAACTGGGTGAAGGATATATTTTCTGGAATGTCTCTATCTATCTATCTATCTATCTATCTCTCTCTCTCTCTCTCTCTCTCTCTCTCTCTATATATATATATATATATATATATATATATATATATATACATACACACACACACACACACACACACACACTATCTATCTATCTATCTATCTATCTATCACACACACACACACACACACACACACACACACACACATATATATATATATATGTGTGTGTGTGTGTGTGTGTGTGTGTGTGTGTGTGTGTGTGTGATAGATAGATAGATAGATAGATATAGATATATAGATATTCATATGTATATGAATTATCTTTATCAGTTTCTTCACTGATGTATCACACATTGAGGCTCACCGTCAATTATTACACCAAGACTGTCAAATTAAATATTATGTCACTAAATAAATAAAGCGCAATTAAACACATAAACACATATATGGATTGAACAGATTATTGGTATTAGACAATCCAAATGGCAAAAAAAAGAGAGAGAGAGGATAAACATCTGATCTGTAATCTTTTTGACAATAAATCCATTCTCAGTGTTTTCACTGAGACAATGAAAACATTGGGCTGTTTATCAATTTTCCCTTTTATTCTAAGTTCATAATCCTTATTCATGGCGTTGCAAAACGTTCACGTGCACATTTATTATGTTTTCATAACTTCCTAATGTTCTTTCGTAACTTTATAATATGACTCAAAAGTCACTATCTAGTTGTATTCGGGTTTTTTTTTTAATTAACTTTACATCTGAGACAGTCGAGATGCTAGTTATTATTATTATTATTATTATTATTATTATTATTATGATAAAATGATTTAATTTTCCACCAGAATTTGCCGTTATTGTTGTATATTGAATAATAAGTATAAACAAGGCTACATAAGGTTTAGGTGAAATCTGTGTACATTTACACGACACCTTTTAGGAATTTGTGCAAAACTCCGAAATTCCAGATAAAACTTTATTTACAGATAAATAGCTTAATGATGTTATATTACTGCTCCAATATTATAGTTTAAAACTAAGGTTTTAAAATGAAAAATCAGTATTTAGGTTTTCCATTAAATTCAAATAAATTTCGGTTGAATTAACTTTCGACTGGAGACAAGCCACAAAATAATTTTTTTATTCCACAGTAAATATTACCGTCTCCAGAATGAAAGCTGTTTTGTGGGTGCTTGTGGTAACTAGAAGCTACCATTACACTGTTACATTGTTATTACAGCCTAGTATAACCTCCAATAACAGAGCTTATTTCCTGAGAGAATATATCTTGCTTGAACATGTGGATTTCAAAAAAATGGTCAGTATCCTCCCTTAAAAAAATGAACATATACCTACTTGATTATGTATTCATTTTTATTATTTTACAATTATTAATTATATCTAAATAATCAACCGATTCTAAATATTCGTTAGATTTTTTGTAATAAACTTTTTCAATTCGTTATATTCTGTCCACTAATTTTGTGTTGATCTGCGTAGACAAAAATAAATCTATTCAGAAATTACCCTACAATATATATTTATAAATAATACACTGTATATATATATATATATATAATAATAATACTGTAATATAATTTCATTATAATAGACTAGGTTGAAATTGAAAAAATTCAATATGGGACTTTTCTGTGTATGATGTAGGTTGACTGTAGTATTTGTTTGATCTGCACTGACATATTTTTAGAAAATGAAGTTGTCAGATACTCCGAGACTTTAACTGAAACCTGTTGCATTAGTGCCTGGAAGCTCAGGTCATGAACTGCTGATCAAAGAGTCTTTAGAATGAAGCGAAATCAAGCGAAATATCGCAGCTACACTATGGAGCTTAATGTTCACTCCTCCTTCACTAGCCACATTTATCCAGGTTTGTTTTTCCCCCTTTTTTCCTTTCTTTTTTCGCATGATCCAAAAACATGCATATTTGCTTGTAAATCTGTGTTCATGACACAAATGATCCATGTTCTCTTAGTGATGAGGCTCATTCCTTGCACAAAGGTTTATTTTACATAATTAGATGGATCTGTAGTTGTGTTATTTTGTGTAACAGTCTGTACATGCGCTTGTAGTTCGATTGTTTGACTTCCTTCAATTTTACACGAGCCACCACGATGATCATTGGTTGTTTTCTATGACATTTTTAATGCTGCACAACAATTAGTGTAATGAGCTATTAAAAGATGCCCATTTCTCTAATGAACACATTGCAGTTTGTCTCATTTCCATACAGATGGAGTCAAGCTTTCTCTTGAACCAAATTTTAGACACCTTATACACAGGTGAATAAAACTAGTGTTGAATTAACCCTTACATTACCATTTGATTCCTGAATTAACACTTAATTTAAATAAAGTTTAAATGAACTTTTAAGTCAAACGCAACACTGCTGTGTGTTAATGTGGTCATTTTGCTTGGAATCAGTGTTTCTATAAAGGAGAAATATATAGACATTATTTCCAAGCCTCTGAAAAATGTCATGAGGTTTGAGTCTCTTAATAGAGCAGTGGCTAGGATTTGAAGCAGCTAGGCCTGACCAAAAAAAAAAACACACACACAAATGACACAATAATAATAATAAATGACACACTGTAAACATGTTTATTATTATAACTTTGTTAAGTCATCTTAGATTTACAGTTTCTGTTCATGTAACATAATTTACTTATTACATAACATAACTTACTTACTATTTATTCAATGGGATGAACATTTAATTCTATATTGTGACAACATATCATTTGTTAGGGTTGAAAGCAAAATTGAGAAAATGTTTCATTAACATCTGCAGTGTTCACAAGACACAAATAAGTGTTTTTTTTTTTAACTCAAGGTAACTCGACGCTTCTAAAGGTTAATGCAACTCTATACGTCTTATTTATTTATTTACTTATTTATTTACATCACATTTTATAGTGTCGAGAATGGAGGAAGAGGGAAGTTTGGCAAGTTCAGAAGTATAAAATTATGAACAGCATGAGCTTCTGCGTCATAACAGTGAATACAAATCATTGGAATGGTGGTCTGATTATAGCCAGATTTTTTTAAAACAAAGATTACTATTATAATAGTCTCATTAAAATTTATATTTCACCCTGAATAATTTCACTGCAATGGACTGGCGTCCCATTGAGTATGGTCTGGGATTCATCCTGAAGATGAATGAATTGAATGAATGATTGAATGAATGAATCTGACTGCTTTCAGTGGAAAGAGCTATTTATTAAAAATAATAATAATAATAATAAAAAACGAGAAATGCTTTTAATTTAATTGTAAAGACCTCTTTAATCTGAACCCCACACCAGTGCAGTAATATTTGAATAGTCTACAGGCTGAGAAATAAAGGTGTATCTATACTCTTCCTTGTCGCTGGGGTGGTACTGGGGTGTAACTCTGGTGTGTATATTTTACCTGGGAAGGTGCATGTGGTGTAGCTTTAATTAGCTTAAAAATCCAATCACCTTATGGTCCAATTATGCTCCTTAACCTATTTTAAAGTTAAAAATATGCGTACTAAATGTACAATAGGTGCAGCTTTGATAGTATTACTCCATCCACATGCTACCATTATCTCTGAGAGTTTAGACCCTCTAAGCCACTGATCATCAGGGTTAGGATGTAAGCCGAGGAACTTCATGGTTGATAATATACCAAAGTATTTCTACTTGTATTCCAGTGATGTTTCTCTGATGAGATTAGAACAGCATTAGACAGCCGAATGAGTAGAAGACCCCACACATTTAAAAGCTCAGAGTGTATAACACCTTCAGCGTTCAATTAACACTCAGACATGTCCTCCTAGCCCCATATAAACACTTTATGCGTTGGTGCAACATTGTAGGTGTGTTAATTCCACAGTGCATGTGTGTTGCTGCAACACTGTAGGTGTGTTCATCCAGCTTTGGTTGCAGTAGTTACAGGGCTTCATGCCTTCTACCCAGGGTATATAAACAGTCGCGAGCGCCGTGTTGACTGTTGTTTATATAATTAGCTCGATGAGCATATACACTGCAAATCATTAACTTCCTTCGTGTGGGGTTAATGCGTTTTCTTTCAGTGAGCTTTTTAAAACCGACAACCTCAGCAAACTGGTGGTGCTTCCTCTTCCTAAAGATCAAATCATTAATGCATTGCTCACAAACTGAAATTTCTGACCTTTTATGCCAAATCAGCTTGCAGTGTATCTTCATTCTCTGAACCAAGTCTGATCACAAGCTACATTTTTAATAATAGAAGTTCAATCAGACTTAAAAGTAATGCCCATAAATTACTGCATAATCAAAATTATTTGTTTAGCTCAGTTAGTATTTATAAGTCATTGATTAAATTATGTTGCATTGATAAGCAAGAAAAATGGCTCAGTTTTAGTAAAAGAGACACTCTTATGACCTTGATGTCTATATGAATCATTTATAGTAACATATGAACTGTTGCTTGATAAAAATGAATGAGCTATCAGTTAACATGTGCAAGCAATGAAGAAAATGGTCATCTTTCTGTTTTGGCATGTTTTATTTGTTTTCACAGTCCACAAAATATTCCTACTGGAATACATCCAACAAAATAGTCCACCTGCCATGTTTTTTTTTTTTTTTTTTTTTTAACATGTGGAAGTTGCATAGAGAAGCGACGCTCCATCTTACCATGAAGTGCTGAACACACGCTGCTTCTGATCCACATGCTGGGTCCTTAATGCTCCTTCATCCGTGAGCTGTTACATCCACAAACCCACCGAAAACAAAACTCAGGAAAGAAAAAAAAAAAAAGCAAGAAGCTGGTGATGCTTAAGATTGAACCCGAGAGCCGAGTTCAATGTTTTGAGGAGCAAAAAAGCAGCAGAGACCTGCAGCAGCCCCTCTTTCTTTCTCCCCCATCTCTCTCTCTCTCTCTCTCTCTCTCTCGGGACTACTGGATGAAGTCATGTACCTTCATGAATGAATGTCTGTGCTGCAGCAGCAAGAAGTCATCATACATTTATGGTGTACCAATAACCTATCAACGTGCGCAAAACCTCTTCTCTGTACGCACTTCATAGAAAGAAAAAGACATCTTCAGGGTGGAATTAACACCTGCAGCGCTCATGTGGTTGGAAATGAATATGATTTTATATATATATATTTATATATATATATATATATGAGTTAACACTATGATGCTAGGTGTAAGGGTTAATGCGCGTGCAAGACTTATCCAAGGTTATATATGGTTATTGAATACTTTAGGTGAACATGCTAGTTCAAGGCTTTTTCATGGAAATCTAAGCATGCATTCTGAGCTCACTGTGCACCACTTTTGGTGTATAGAAGTTAGCAAAATGTGGAGCTTCTCAAATACAGACACTTTGGGGTTTTTTTTGGTTAATTATTGCGCACTGATAATATGGTTTTAGTGGATTTAGTTGGTGATGTGAGCACTGAGCGGATGGGTGCGCGCCGTTTGAGGACTCAGGGGGTAAATATGAAGTGACACGGGCCAGGTTCTTATTGTAGGACCCCAGCCGACTGGCGCCAAGCGCCCTTTTAACAAATAGCGGAGTCCCACTTAATCAGCGAGCGCTGACGGAGCGCCTTAAAGGGGCCGCGCCTTCACTTTCTGAGCAGCGAGGCGCAAAAAAACAATAGTTTTTCCGTTTTTTCCCCCATTTTTTTGTGGATTTGATTAGACAGCTTGCGCCTAAAATGACGACCCAAGAGCGATTTAGTCACAAAATGTAAGGAGATTAATTATAATTATACATTAGACATCCTGTATAATTATCTGGGTATAATATAACCGATTACTGTCGATTGATAATTCATTATTGTGGTTTCCTGCTGATATTCTATCCATCAAAATAATGAGTATAAAGGTATGACTTTTCTCTAGAAATGCGCTTTTTTGTTTGTAAAAATTTTTTTTAAAAAATCTTAGGGAACACTTAGGGAAAAAAATCGACATGATATTACAATAACCAATAGCCATAATGTTTTAATATATATATTTTTTTTCAATATTCCATATATAAGCAGTTATGTGATGTCCTAAAGCGTACACATATACACTATTCCTCCATCAGAATTATTTTATTTTGTCATAAATACAGGTGCTATATATGCTAAAGGTCTTTAATTCAAGCACAGAATGCCGTGCTGAGTCTGTTAACATCCCAAATGTGCAAAATGATTATTTTTTCCCCTCTCTCTATCTCTCTGTATTTGGTGTTTTAGTGCTTTGAGAAGTGAATTGCAGCTCCAGTTAGGCTCTCTCACTCTCTCTGCTGTTCAGCTGCCCTTTTTTTGGGTGGGGGTGGAGGAGGGGTGGGATTTCCACATCTTCTCTATGTCATTGGTTAATATTTTATCCTGTTGACATGTTTTCTCGCTGCAAAAGCTTCCGACACCTTCGAGTCCCCCCTCGCCCCTCCTCCACCTCCTCGGCCCGCCTCCTCTTGGCTCGATCTGTCAAGGTCACGCCCACCGCGCGCCGCGATTGGTCCGGAACGCGTAAAATCGGCAATCAAGGCGCTTTGGCTCATTAGTGTGGGCGAGCAGAGAGGAGGAGGGACGCGCAAAAGACACAGAAGTGTTGAAGACGAAAACTCACGCTGAGCTCCGGATGAGTTTGGAGTTTTCCTGGAGCTGCTTTGTTTTCCGGTGAGGTCTTGGGGAAAAAAGAAGTTGGAGAAAGAGGGAGAAAATCCGTGAAGTGTCAATGTCGCTCTTCTGACGGATGATATTAAACACTGCACTGGAGCATCATCAGCAGGACTAACAGTAACCTGCCGGTCATTTCCTCTTTTCTCCTGCCGCGGAAACGTCAGCGCTTTAGTTCTTGGCCGCGCTCTCCAAAACTCTTCCGTGATTCTTATCAGCCGGTTATTGTTCCTTTTTGTCAACCGGACATACACGAATCGATTCTCGCCTCTTACTGCTTTGCCTCGTTCCTTTTTAGTGGATGCACCGATGAGAGATCCGGTTTTCACGGGGACCGGCGCTATGGCTTATCACCCGTTCCACGCGCACCGGCCCGCCGACTTCCCCGTGTCGGCGTTCCTTGCCGCGGCGCAGCCCGCCTCCTTCTTCCCGAGCCTCGGGCTTCTTCCCAAGCCGCTGGCTGAGCACGCTCTGTCCGGAGCCGCGGAGGCCGGCCTGCACGCGGCGCTGCACGGCCACCATCACCACCACTCTCACCCGCAGCAGCAGGCGGCTGCCGCCGCGCACCTCCGTGCACTAAAGAGCCTCGAGCCAGACGAGGAGGTAGAGGACGACCCCAAAGTCAATCTCGAGGCCAAGGAGCTCTGGGATCAGTTTCATAAACTCGGCACCGAAATGGTCATCACCAAGTCTGGAAGGTGAGCGTTAATTTATTTGTCCAGATAATACAAACCCTGCAGATAAATTTACAGAAAGAAAAATCAGAATCAAATCAGAATGAATCTACTATAATAAATAAAAAAATAAATAATTTCGCTTTGTGTTTATAGGTCAAATATTGTGTATTCACAAAGTAATTCGAATATGTAAAAAATAAAAGAAAAGGGTTTTATTTACAGGCTATTATGGTTCAAAGGTTAAATAAATCACTCAGAAATATTTTTCAGAAAAAAGCACAAATGATTTAGTTTTGTGTTAATATGGGTTAAATGCAGAGAATAGTGTATATAGTTTATATATTAAAATATATTTTAAAAAACAGAAAGCCAATTTTTTGTGTTACAGTCCTACATTGGTGAGACGTTGCTTCTGCAGAGAGCAAACATTGCCGAAACAAGGATAAATGTTTAATTTGTTTAGCAGACCAGTGTAGGATAAAGGTTGCTTGGGCAGATTATAAAAATTTGCAAAGAAGCTAACTTAAATGACATGGGTCAGTGCTGGATAATAATGCACTGAGCAAAATCTAATGTGTTTTTTTATTTCTTTTGTTTTGTTTTGTTTTGGTCTCTCATCCATGTCATAATCACTTTTGAAAATGATATGCATAATGTTGTTTAGGATGTCATATGCACTGTAAAAGAGATCACAGAATCAGAGTCAGTTCTGTCATGGGGTCATTTCGAGGAATTTTTTTTAACCTTTCACAACTGTTATGCTTATTTTCTCTGTTCAGTGCAGGTTCTTTTCTGCAAATTAAAAAAAAATAATAAATTGATCATAATATTATTGGTCATATTGTGAATGTTTTGAAGAATTAGTCAATATTTGACTTTATAAAAAGATTAGAGCTGCAGTTTCTTGGACTAGCATGTTGCACTATGCCATAGCATACTTTCAGGACTATAACAGGCCTAAGGTTTTATTTTATTAAGAGATTTTATATTTTTGCAAGTTTTATTTCCATTGCTTGCTCTTTGTTTTAAACTGAATTTAGAAATTGAAACTTTCGGATATTTTGGGTGCATTTCTTTTTCTAATTTATTAAAATTCTGGTTGGGCTTCAAAAGTATGTACTCCCTGCGCGCAGGAGAATGTTTCCTCCGTATAAAGTGCGCGTGAACGGCCTGGACAAGAAGGCCAAGTACATCCTGCTGATGGACATCGTGGCGGCGGACGACTGTCGCTACAAATTCCACAACTCTCGCTGGATGGTGGCGGGGAAAGCGGACCCAGAGATGCCCAAGCGCATGTACATCCACCCGGACAGCCCCGCCACCGGGGAGCAGTGGATGGCCAAACCGGTCACTTTTCACAAGCTCAAACTCACCAACAACATTTCCGACAAACACGGATTCGTAAGTGAAGCCTGAATTGTAGTTTTATGTTTTTGGTCCTATGTGGTGTGCTGTGCTGTGGTTGTGTGCTTTGGTGTTGGTAAGTGATAAGGATTTGTCGTTTTGTGATTTGAAGATGGCGTCAGACTGCATGATATTAAATCAGGTTTTTTTTTTTGTTTTGTTTTGTTTTTTTGCGTTTTCAATCCATGTGCTTGACTTTTTTATGTAGCCCTATAAATTGCCATATAGGCTACACACATACACACAGAGGACACAGTTTACTGATCCTTAAGAAACTTTTTGTCCAATACAAGTAACAATGAATGGATTGGTAAAAACTAATATTTACCTATAATGGGTAAGAAAATGGGGTAATAAAACATTTCGTAACTGTTGTACTCATTTTATGAACATGTTCATTGCAGGTTCAATTAATATCACTGTCTGACGTCATCTTCAATAGCATTATTATTATTATTATTATTATTATTATTATTATTATTATTATTATTATAACATTAGTTGCTCTGGTAGACACTGGTATTGACAATCTATTAACAACAGGTTAATTGCTTTAAAGAGCAAAAAAAATTCTTTACAGTGTTTATTTTAGTCTAAGCCTCACTATTTTGTAATGTTAAATAAATTTGTATTTGGTGGCCCTTTGGTCTACTATGTTTATCCCACAAACCATCTTTAACGCATTTTATCCATTCTCCATTCTAACAGAGTGCCCATGCATATGCCATAGGAATATACGATTAACATAGTATCGATTAATAAACCAAAAAAAAAGAAAAAGAAAGAAAAGCATTAATGCAGCGATCCTAGTCAGGTTCCTTCATTAGGAGTTCGGTGGGCCTCTTAAGACGACCTTTGGCGTCTTTTTGGATCTCATTATCCTGAGGCACGAGAGGAAACTGTTAGATCCCCAAAGTGTTTTCAGTCACCGGCCCCTTAAGTGCAATTTAGCGAGGAAAGCTTGCCGAGTGATTGCTTTAAAAATAAATGCCACGGGGTACTAGGAAAACCACGTTCCACATGCCAGCCTTTCTAGTCTGCGGCACTGGGTTAACCCATGCTCTTCCTTGTAGTGGCTACAGAGCATAATTACTGATTATTTTACACACAGCTCCTCTAATTATTACAACATTTAATAATAAAGAAAATGTAGTGTTATTGCAGCTTAAGTTAGGGGGCCAAGCACCGAAGATGCCTAGGCACCCTACTCTAATAGCATGTTTTCTTCATCATCATCATCATCATCATCATCATCATCATCATCTTCTTCTTCTTCTTCTTCCTCATTATTATTATTATTATTATTATTATTATTATTATTGTTATTATTACGAATGACCATCAGTAATGAATGGTTTATTTTGAACTATAGTTACTGCCACTTGGACCATTTTGCTCTTATGTATGTTATAAATATACCACCCACAAATAGTTCAATAATAATAATAATAATAATAATAATAATAATAATAATAATAATAATAATAATAGGCCTTCGAAGAAAATTTGCGAACAAAACAAAAAGTTCCAGTGAACAATTTGGTGTATTCAACTATATATGAAATAAATCAAGAGGTCTAACAAAGGCCAATTCTGTTTTCCAGACTATACTAAACTCGATGCATAAATACCAACCCAGGTTTCATATTGTTCGAGCCAACGACATCCTGAAGCTGCCCTACAGTACTTTCAGGACATACGTGTTTCCAGAAACGGATTTCATAGCCGTCACTGCCTATCAAAACGACAAGGTGAGTTACAGTTATTAGTGAATGGCCCTATAGGAAATTGCTCTTTCATTAACAGCAATGAAGTTCTCATTTTTCCCACGAGAAGTCTCTTTTTATTTATAGCCTGCATTTGGCACAATTAAAGAAATGTGTAACCTGGCTAGGATAAAACAGGCTGAGAACCCCATTGCTTTTCAAGTGAATGCAATCCAGTTGTTTTTTTGTTTTTTTTTTAATTTGCCTAGCCTACCATTCATTAATCATACTATTCTTTTTATTATTAATTATGGCCATTGAATGTTGAATGTCTTTATAATGAATAAAAATGCAAGTCGTTTTCATTTTTCAACTCTAATGTTTCCATCTAACAAAGCAGAACATGTTTACATGGAGCACTTTTCAGACTGGAGTGTTTGCAGAATTTGAAGTTTTGGCTCTGATTTTTAAAACACTCGTGCAAACACATGGTGTGTAGATTTTTTTTTTTACAAACCATCACTTAAATTAGAAGTGTTCCATGTTCTGTGGCCTTGTAGTGGAAAAGTTACTCACCGTACTTACACTAAATCTAACCTCTTTTAATTTCTTCTTTTTAATTGATTAAATTCTAGCTAAGGGAAAAGAGAAAACCAAAAGTATTAGGCGTGTTTAGTGTCATGAATCAGGGTGTGTACATAAAATGCCAGTAATGAACTAGTGTTTGAGGTAGTACATAGTGCTGTTGAGAACTTTGCTTGTATAGTTGAAAGAATCATCTGAAGAAAAGTCATATGCATACTGGGGGAACCTTTGAATGGGTTCTTTGCACCACATGTAGGAAATTCAAGGTGCAAGGGTTGAGAAAGGGTTTTTGGAGCTTGGCAGTGACTGTCAGTATGAAGGGTTTATTGTTTTATGTAACAAAAAACCGTTTTCAGCATATTTTGCTTTATTTTTCGTAGATTACGCAGCTCAAAATCGACAACAACCCTTTCGCCAAAGGATTCAGAGACACTGGCAATGGCAGGAGAGAAAAAAGGTATTCAGCCTGCAAATATGGTAACATTGTACTGCGCATGCGGCGTAGATTGAGGTTGAGGTGATCATATGTATATGTACATGCATAGATTTTTTTTATTTTTTTTTTGATGTGCTGTGTAGGAAGCAGTTGAGTCTGCCTGCGCTGCGTGTGTATGATGAAGCGTGCGCTAAAGGAGACGGAGCGGAATCTGACGCTTCATCCTGCGAACCGCCGAGTAGCAGAGAGCCGCTTCACTCTCCTTTAGGATCCGCAACAAGCCCGCTAAAATTCAACAGGTCCAGTCGAGGTGTGTATGCATTCATGTGTGTGTGTGTGTGTGTGTGTGTGTGTGTGACATTAGCATTGAAATTATTACTTTTTATTTTTACGTATATTGTTTTTTATTATTATTGTATTTGTAGATCATTTGCATCTATTGTTATGAACTTTTGTTTTGTTTTGTTTTGTTTTGTTTTATCCCTTATTTATTTCTTTTTTGTTTTATCCATCTTATTAGTCGGTCATCTACTGGATAGGGACCCTTTTAGCTGTAAAATAAATTCTTCTAAACAAAATCTAAACAAACTTTTAGATTTTAGGAACATAATCCAAATATATTCAGCTGTTAGGCTCATTATTTAAACGTGTAACATAACATTTTGGTTATTTATTAGTGCCATAGAGCTTTTTATTTATCAATCTTATTTACTTCCACTCACAGAACACATTTTTTATTAAAAGATCCATAAAAGGTCCAAGTTATTTATAGGCCTTTATTTCTAGACTTTTTTTTTTTTTTTTTTTGAATTATTAGGGTTTAGATTAAACCCATTCAATTCAAGTTATGAGGCTAATAATTCTGAAAACTAAATAGTAAATATAATAGCTTTGATAATGGTGGGTTGTGATTTCCTCCACTACAACAAAATAAAAAAAAATAAATAAATAAAAAAGATTCTGGACCACCTAGCTATGCTTCACAGACCTCAATTTGAGAACCACTAGCTTGGTGTGTATGAGGTTAACATTTTCACTTTACCTCATAAAACTCCAATGCTTTATGAAGGTTCAAACATTGATAGTCTACATATATAAATATAAAGCAATTAGATAATACACCTGGGCATAATAGTCTGCCAAAAAACCTAACCATAGCCTCAGATTTTCAATGGCATCTACAAGAGCTAACTGAGAGGTCTTACATGGCACACTTTTTAACTGAGTTGCCTTTTAAACAATGTTACCAAAAGTCCCATTGACATATTTGCCTTTTAAGTGTTTGGGACCTCTTTGCCTGAGATAAACAAACCCTCCTGCCAATTGTAGCAAGAATGAAGGTTGGCGTGAAAGAAAGGAAGCGGGTTTGAGCGGAAATGTAACAATGATTTATTTTTCAGCCTTCAGTGCAAGTTCTTGAAACAATTTTTATACAACTATAGCTGCTTGAGGCACAAACTAAGTTGTTGGTTGTATTTTCACATTTTTCCTTGCTATTTGAAATTAGTGGTAAGAAACATTAAGCAGAGCCTTCAGAGTGGGAGTGTGTGATAAATAAAAAAGTTAGCAGGTTTTATTTTCTTGTATATAATAACATAGTTCTTTGTGGAAATGCCTCCAAAGAAAATCATATTCATATTTATGTCTTGGTTTTGTCACTATAATTTGATAGACGAGAAAAACTCCACTGAGAGTGATCAAGAGTTTGAGCACCAGGAGCAAATGTCTGTAGGAGTGAGTAGTCCTGGTCCACAAGCAGCATCTCCCTTCAAGCCAAGCATTGAGGAAAAGGTCAAGGACAAACCCGAGCTTGACAAGAAAGAGGACTGTGCGGACTCAAGTAGAGAAAGCGACTCTGCTTTCAGCATCAGAAACCCAGAGAAGGACAAATCAGAGAGAGGGAACCCCAAAGAGTCAGAACCATCCAGGAAGGAGGGCAAGGAACGCTTTACCCCACTTCTGATCCAAACAGAGGGCCCATCATCCTTCAGTGCCAATCACCTCCAGAGCCTGGCGCTGTCCGGCCTGCACGGTCAGCCTTTATTTAACCCACTGACTGCAGCAGGGCACCCGTTGCTGTTCCACCCGAGCCAGTTCGCCATGGCTCCTGGGGCTTTCTCGACCATGGGCATGGGGCACTTGTTGGCATCAATGTCGGGGGCAAGCGCCCTGGAGAATGGAGGCCTGTCACCTCAGGGCACTGCCACACCTGGGTCCTTCCCGTTCCACCTCTCGCAGCACATGCTTGCATCTCAGGTAAAGAACAATTTCATGCTAAATTGCCACAATATAGGCGATTGTTTATTTTCACCATGTGAAGTGTTATATTAATATTAATACAAGTAATAATATTTATTATGAACAATTCAACCTATTTTATGGGCACTGATTTGGATAGCTAAACATGATAGATGAGTAAAGGCTTATTATTATTATTACTATTATTATTATTATTATATTTTGTTGTGGCACATTTACCATCAATATTGTTTCACAATCTTTTGAGACATTTATATATAATTATAGCTCATTGTACCAAATTTCAAACAGACTAGGCTATATTACAGACTTTATTACCATCAGGAAGTAAGGTATTGTGTTATCTGACCGCAGAAGCATAATCTTTCTGTCGATGGCTGTTCAGTCAAGCTCTCTTTGCCATTTGTCTTTGGCCTATACCTGATAACTGAAATAAAGATGTATAGATAGAGGTATAAACCCATACACATTCTGGTAATATATATATATATATATATATATATATATATATATATATATATATATATATATATATATATATATATATATATATATATATATATATATATATATATGTATGTGTGTGTGTGTGTGTGTGTGTGTGTGTGTGTGTGTGCCTGTGCGAATATGTAGTGACATGATTTGAGTTTATTATCAAACATGACTTATTTTAATAAGTGCACGTGAAGGCTTTCTGACGTTTTAATCTGTGCATCTTTTACAATCATTTAAATAATTAAGTAAGCAGTAATACTTTGCACCATTATAAGTGCATGTAATAATATTCTCACAATCTTCTGTATATAGGGTATCTCCATGCCGCCCTTTGGCAGTCTCCTCCCGTATCCATACACGTACATGGCGGCGGCGGCGGCTGCGGCGGCTTCTTCTCTCCCCGCCGGCGGTGTGGCGTCTTGTCTCAGCCGCAACGCTTTACTGAGCGGCTCGCGGCCCAGACTGCGCTTCAGCCCCTACCAGATCCCGCCGAGCTCCAGCCTGCTCAGCGCCGGACTTCCGGGTGCGGATCACGCAGACTCGGGCTCGGGTTCCTCCTCCAAACCAGGCAGCAGGGAGGGCAGTCCCGCACCCGGGCCGCACGGATCCCCGCACGCACCCGCCAAGGAGGCCGTGAACGAACTGCAGAGCATACAGAGGCTCGTGAGCGGACTGGAGAAACAGCGGGACGAGTCGCCGGGCCGAGAGTCTCCGAAATGACGTAAAAAGGCTCAGTTTTCTAATGGGTTTTGGATGCAAAAAAAAAAAAAAAATGCATGAATTTGCATCAAAATTCATAATTGCATTTGGTTTAAAAAAAAAAAAAAAAAAAGTCGTGCGAACAGGCCTGGGATGTGGAGAGAAAAAACGCACTTTGGGGTCGCTGTATTGCAGAAAGATGCAGATGAAACTCGAGACTCACTGAACGCAAATTTTCAAGTCCAGGTTTAAATCATGGTCATGGGGATTGAACACTGAACTGACCCTGAACCCAGTGGACTTGGCTGAAAACACAGTCTACATCAATGGATGATCATCTTCTAATCTGCTTGTATCTGGGACTTGTTATTTTTTTTTCTAATTATTTATATGTAATATTCAGAAGATGAAAATAACTATGTAAATAAGCCGAATGGATTGAAGAAGATGCGTTTTAATTTATTCAGACTGTACATTGGCGTGTAAATACTATCTAGGTTGCAATTTGTTACATTTATATTTGCCCCAATTACCTGAGTGTATAGGAATATTATCTCTAGCGCTTGTTTGTATGGAACCCGAATGTGTGTGTGGGTGTGTGTGGGTGTGTGTGTGTGGGTGTGTGTGTGTGTGTGTGTGCCACCGCAGATCTCGCTTTCTGCTTGCAAGGCTGAATTTCATACATTGTATTGCGTTGCGATTTTTTAAATACAGCGATGCACTAACAGGGAAATCTCAGGTTTCTTTTCTTCTTTCTTTCTTCTTTTTTTTAAAAATAAATATATCTGTCCTGGAGAAAGTCTTTAAAATAGTTCCTCTGCTAATTTTTTGGACATCCTCGGGTAAATGACAGTGGTTTTGTTGCATTTTCTGCATTTCAATAAAAGAGGAAGGTGTTGCACACTTCTGTGGTCACGTCTTTATTCAAAGGTGTGACTCATTAGCATATTAGACCCTGCTATGACGTGGCGGATGATAATTGGCCAATCGAGGGACTAATTAAAGGGCACTTGATAGAAAAAGAGAAAGACTTTAATATAAAAATACAACAGAAATACTGTATTAACACTGTACCAGCAGTAAATTTTTTTCATAGAAGTGGCCAGTTTGAGCAAAGCCAGAAAACTAAACACACACACACACACACTCAGAAAATCGCAGTAGATTTCTATAGAATAATAACAATAAAAAGAATTAAGTAAATTCTGGTGTGAGCACTGTTTCAACAACAAACCGCTTACTTAAAAAATTTAACATTTTCAAAAAATATTATTTAAAGCTTTATTTTATGCTTCACTTAGCTTAAGTTCGCCTCTGAAAAGGTCTAGAATCTGAGGCAGCTGCGCCATCTGTTGATTCTTCTCTCCTCAAGCTCTGTCTCCTCATCAGAAACTTTTCGAGTCACTTTCAACTTAATTAAAACTCAAAGAACGTCTCACACAAGTTAAAATACGTTATTCGGCTATAAGAACAGCAGGCCTACTGGTGAAACTAATTGGTGTTATGATTCAAATTTATAAGTCTTTTTGAAATATTTGCTTCTTATTAGCGCACTGAGCTAAATGATTGATTTTGTTATATTTCCCATTTAATTTACATTTTGGATTTTAATATCATCAGTGATCATCAGTCAAAAAGGGAATTAGTAGCTATAATTCTCAAAATTAGCGTGTGAATAGATTGCTTATCTCTGCCAGGAGCTCAACATTTACAATTTTTATCTATTTATTTATTTGTTTATATTTTTTTAAAGTATTGCAAATCTAGTGTGCTTTATTTCTACATGCTCTATTAGGTTATCAGTATCAGCTGTTTAGATTTGGCCAGTTTTAGTGCCGTGTGTCTGTATGTGTGTGTGTGTGTGTGTGTGTGTGTTTGAGAGCGAGAGATGACAAAAATGTCCCCGTCCCAGTAAACGCTTTCACGAGCAGTTTCGTCGGGGCGCCGGCAGTGTGCGCGCGCATGCGCAGATTCCACCCGCGCGTCAGTGCGACAAGTCTTTGTGCACAGAGCGGCGCCTGTCTGCGACCCACCGGCCGCAGCGCCACTGCGCATGCGCACTGCGCACAAACGCCCTTAACGGGGCTCCTCATTAAAGTGCCGCTCGCCGCTCTTCTTCTCGTCTGCTTTTATAACCAGGGTCACGGCACAAACACACTTTATTAAGAGCCTATTGTTGCATTCTGTTATGTCTAATTAACGGAGTGACATGGCCGACCTCACTACAAAAACACAATGTTTGTCTAAAACAATAAGTGCACTGTGGCTCAGTGGATTGGAGCAGCTACATCACTCGAGTGAACCCGTGTTAATATCAGTGCACACCTTTAAAAACCACCTACACACTCTGCATGCCTTAACAAATAAACTCTCTAATATCTAATACAAGAGCACTTAAAAAGTCATTTGCCATTTTAACTTTAAATTGAAAATTAACAGGCCTTTTAATAAATTACATTTTTAGTAGTAATATCAGTAGTAGTAATAACATTCACCAGAATTATTATTATTATTATTATTATTATTATTATTATTATTATTATTATTATTATTTGCTGTAGTAGTAGTATATGAATAGTAGTAGAATTTTACATTTGTAACATTAGAGGTAGCAAATAAATCATTATAAATATGAACAATTAATTCTAAACTCAGCATGTTTACTGGCTGCACATGTAAATGAAAATAATAGAAACTAAATATTAATAGAAATAATATAAGACAATTGATAATATTATTATTGTTGCTGTTGTTCTCTTCGGATGGACTCCAGATCTACCACAATTAAAATAACTAATAATAATAATAATAATAATAATAATAATAATAATAATAATACGTTATTAGCTTTAATTTGGCAGTATATTACATAGATTTAGCCCTTTAATTCAAGTGTTTGTAACCGGTTGCAGGAATTATATCGCCCCCTTTTGGCTAAACATGCAATAAGTTTATTTAAAAAAGAAGAAGAAGGAAGGAAAGATAATATAGTTAGTGTGAGTTTAAGTAAATAAACACATTATATATAGACACAGAGTATGTATAAACAGTTTGTCTAGAAGTACAATTGTCCAAGAAATGTATTTATTTATTTATTTATTTATTTAATCTTAGTAAATGATGTATTTACTGTATCCTTTACTGTACAATGCAGACTCTGTTAAGACTCTCATGCTATTATCATGAGACGTACCCAGTGGACATTCTGCTTATTTGTACCAAGAAAACTTTATTAATTAATTGTTCTGTTGTTTTGTCTCTATGCTCCTGTTCTCCATTCAGTATAAGTATTACACATTTCTCTGTAGGTTGCAGCTATGATCTCTGATAAATGCCTGATGTTCAGAGTAAGCACTCAGAGCCTTGGGCCTTGTCTGACCTTCACTCCACTATGCGCAGCGTTATGATTAGCTCGCAGGGGACTCAATAACTTTATTAAAACACACACTTTATTAAAACACACACACACACAGGATGTATGTCTATACAGCCAGGAGCCATCTTCTTCCACCCCTAGCAGAGCATGCTCACAGCCCACAGTGAAATTCACGCTAAAGTTAGCCCCACTGAAGCATACAAGATGCAAAATCAGTTGGATTTCTCTTGCGTGCTCACAAGGAAGCTTCATGCAAAAACCCCCCCTGGAACCACTGGTGTGATGATGTTTCGGAGAAATAAACTGTGATTCAGAGTCTCAGCTTTCTGTTCCAGGCTCTGTTTTTGGGGCTGGGTTGCCCTTTCTCCACTAAACACCCTCCGAGGCCTGGAGAAAGTCAGCACTCCAGAGAGCAGTTGATTCACCGGGGTCACGGAAGGTAGCTCGACTCCTGCGTTTGATCATCCTAATCTGTTCTATCAGAGCACTCTGTTATTCAAGCCTTTTAAGTGCAACATTTACTGAGTGATACCATATTTTTGTTTTTACCAAAATAAAGGCTCTCAATATGTCACAAAACTGGAGTTGAAAGGATGTTTTTTTTTTTTTCAAAGAGTTAAATTCAGAGCAGACTCTGGCTTGTTGTTTATGGCGGAGGGCTTTGGGGTAACGTGCCGGTAGTTAAGATGAAACAAGGAAACATGTCTGAATCATTTACCCATGAGCCCAGGAACGATTTGGAAGAATCCATAGCGAGAATTTATTCAGACATTTGTCCTGAAACAGTCACTAAGCCAAATCATCATTTTAGGCAACTTAATCTAGGATTAGTCTAATCATTTTTTTAGCCCAAGAGCCCTTAAAAAATCCACGTATCCCCTTATAATTGCCAATATTTTATCTATTTTCTTAAACCCCTGAACCCAAACTAGTTACACAGTGTGAACATTATACATTAGAAACATTTCCTATCATACTAACTGCACTTTAAATTCATTAAAATGAATTTAGCTTTAAGTTGCTAAGTTGTTTACACTCACTTTCAGTAAGTGCTTTATCCTGATCAGAGTCACAGTGGATCCGGAGTTTGTCCCAGGAACTCTGGGAGTGAGGCAGGAATATACATTAAATCAGACACCAGTCCATCAGCGAGCACCGTGAACATATTGACACACTTATTCACACCTAGGGATAATTTATCTTAGCTAACCCACCCACTGGCATGTTGGTAGACATTGGGAGAAAACTGGAGAAACCGGAGGAAACCCATGCAGACAAGGGAAGAACATGACAAACTCTGCACAGGCAATAACTTGAGCTCAGGACTGAACCAGGGACTTTGGAGCGGTGAGGCAGCAACACTACCTGATGCACCACTGCACCTCCTTGTTTATATTTGTTTTGTGAATGGGAAGGTGGATTGGCTATGGTAAATTGCACCCTGCAATGGACTGGTGGTATTCCCACCTCATTCCCAATGATCTACCACAACCCGGACCAGAATGGAATGGTTAGAGCTGATGAATGAATGAATGAATTCAACTGACTAGTCAATTAGGCTTACAACTCACTCTCAGAAAGAAGAACCCATCAAGGATTCTTCAGGGATTATCTAACCTCCCAAAGGGGTTCAACTTGGAACCCTTTCTAAAAGTGAAGCACTCAGTTGTAGGGTTCTGTGGAACCTTTATTTAAAATAAAAGCTCAATGTTAATCTTTTTTCTATAGCAGTTGTATTACGACTACTAAATTCTGATGGCAGCTGATTGGGACCATCGTAATATTATTTAAAAAATATGTATAAACCCTAGTGTGAGTCATATTCTAAGTTTGAATGAATGAAATGACATTTACATTTATTCATTTGGCAGATGCTTATATCCAAATAGACTTATAATTGAGCTGAGCAGATAATGGTGAAGGGCCTTGCAAAAGGACCCCAGGTTTTGAATTCACAACCTTGCAATCAATAGACCAGAAAACTACCTGCTTAGCAACTGCTTCCTCAAAGTAGCCAAGCATGGATGTCTCCCAGTGAGCACAAAAACATCTGAAAGACTTTTTTTATGTGATCATAAAAATGATCATAACTCCCAAAAGTTCACCACTTGAGATTTATGTAAATGACAAGTGGGAGCTATTTCTTTATTTTTTTATATGTATAAATACAACTAACTTCATTTTTGTAGTCATTGATTAGTTTAGAAACCTACATTATGCCGACATACATTATAAAATAGCAAGAATTATGAAAATGTCTAATAATAGCAGTGCATTTGAATGCAGGTTTTGTAATTACGACGTCACGAGTGAGAAATTGGACCAAGCGGCATGTGCAAGCAGCATTAAAATGGATGTCTTTGGTTGGTCTAACAATGGAAGGGATGTTGCTGAAGTAAATGAAAGCTACACCAAAGCACATTATTGAGCATATTTTGCCAAAAATAACGAATATGCAAAAAAAAAAATATGTTGACAGCTTTGATATATGGCTACACACAAAAAAGTAGGATCTACTAAACCTTTCACCATTTTACTACATCTAAACTACTAGGCCTTGCTATTTCCAGTCTAGCAAAGACATGGTAGCAAAGCTGTTCATCCACGTCGTAAAGCGGTTTCCACAGCATGGCATGTCAGAATGAAATCCAGATGCGCCGACACGAAATCGGTCTACGGGAACTGGTCGTGACCTCGCGTTTTCCTCCACCTAACCTCGTAGCACCAGCTCATTTTGCTCCTGCAGCGCGGATCCGAAATAAGGCCTGTCTCTGCTGGCCACCGACCACATCTCATATTGTGCAAGAGAAAAGCCACGAGCTCAAGAGCCTTCATTTCCCTTCGCCGCTCGTTTGGCCCGCTTGGTGCGTCTCAAGCCGTGCCAGGGTTAGCTCTGAGTTTCCTCAGCGCCACCTCACTCAACGGCATGATCAAAAGCAATGCTAATGTCAAGGCGCCCCACCCCAGCCCTGTCCCCTGTAATCATTCCCACAATGCCGTCGGGCCGCCAAAAACCGCCGCGCGCTCCGCGTCTGTCATTAATACACATGTGTTCCATATAAAATGGACCTGACTCACAATAGCCTGCCGCTGAACCGTACTGCAGGGTTGCGTGACAGCCGAGGCATGTGGATCCAGCGTTCTGAGAGCTTGCAATGATGATGATGATGATGATGATGATGAGGGATGGAGCTTGAAGGACACTTGGGATGGATGCACATGCCAAGCTACTGCTATGGCAAGCCAGTTCGTGAGTGCTACATCATATTTAGAAAAGGAACTCTATTCCTGGAAGAGTAACCATACAAATAATAGCAATAATAAACATTACTCATACCGCAGCCTTCATTTCCAATAAAACATCAAGCTGCTTTACATAAAAACTAATGAAATGAATAAAATAAGACAATAAAAATGATCATAAAACAAGTTTTAAAAATACAAATAGGTCTATGTATAAAGGAGCTAGCTAAAAACAAGAGAAAATATGTTTTTTTTTAGATTGTTGCTTTTTAATCTGGACTTTAAAATTAAAAGTTTCTGCACCTCTAATTATTATTATTATTATTATTATTATTATTATTATTATTATTATTATTACTTTTTTCTTTGGAACATGATGCCACCTGTCATTTCTTCTATATACATCAACATCTGAGCTCCAGATCACGACCAGATCTTCAACCACATCACGTAAAGTACCTTCTTTATTGCCATCCATCAAGAGAATGCACAATAAATAATACACTCTCAGGTACCAAACTGTACTTTTCCATGTCACTGGAGTGGTAGCATCAAGAGGGCATGTTTGCCACTACTCTAATGAGCAGTATTCTGAAAGCTTATTAAAAATACAGCACATGCACTTTAACAAAGGTACAAAATATGTCCCCTTGATGGTACCACTTCCAAACTGTACTGTTCCTTGTTGGTGAGGTGGTACCATCAAGGGGACGTATTTTGAATGAATGCAGCAAATAGAATTGTGCTAAGCGCCACTGGATTAACACCATAGTGGTCACACCATAAACACCATCTGCACTTTTGGGGTTATATACAAACAAGACCTCTGTAAAATAGGGTAATGGATCACCAAAGATATGGGGCTGTTTTGTGGCTTGTTTGGGTTCTTTTGGGAAGATTGATGACATCTTAAACGGAAACACTGGTTGCCTCTGCCAAGAGGTTAAGACTTGGCCATAGAGGGATCTTTCAGCAAGAGAATGACCCCATATCTGTCCAAGCAGAAATGGTTGCAGGACACAGAATCAGTGTTTTGCAATGCCTTGCTCAGTCTGTTGAACACCAGTCCACAGACACAACCCGGAGACTATAAACGCTGTTGAAATTTTCTGCATGGAGGAGTTTCCAAGGCCCATTTACAAGTGTCTCCAACTTGTTAGATGTTAGACTTAGCTAGTTCTCTCCAGGGGCAGCTTCACTAAGTATTAATCATGAGATTGTTCATAATTTTGAAACCAGTGTTTTAAAGAAAATAGTATGTTTGTTTTTTTTTTTTTAAAGAAAACTGAATGTTTGAAAAAAAATATTTTGCTAAAACTAGCATGTTCTACTATCTTTAAGCGCAAAAGAGCACTTACTGCATGTGTTAGACATTTTCTATAATAGGGCCTACCTTTTGCTCATTTTCATGAAATGATAATTATGGTGTTGTCCTTGAAAGTCAGGGTAGATTATTGATCAAATGAGAAAAAACTGTGTTTCTACAGTCTTTTGTAGAATAATCTATACTGGGGTGGTGTGACTTCCTGCTACCACCTCAAAGTTGATTATTTTCCAATAGCAGCAAATGTTTTATTGGTCTTATAACAGTGCTAACAAAAAAAAAATTTTAAAATTAAAGAATACCACATTGTACATTTTATCCATTTATAGTTACATTGAATGTTAATCAACTCCTGAATGATAAAGCTGTGACTCAAATCGCATACTTAAGTATTACGTACTGTTCTAAGTAATATGTATACATAGTGTATCCGTTCTATGTTGGTTCACAATGAGAAAGGCAAACAAATCTAACAGAGTGTACCTGGATAGAATACATAATATAAATACTAGATCATGGGACTATATTTGCAGAACAAACAGAGTGTGGAGAGAAGGACACATTTTGTACTAAGCTGTCCCATCAGCCCTTTAAGCAGAGCTCATGAACACAGTTAAACAATCATCACGTGAACTCTAAATCATACAGGACTGTCAGACAGGTTCTCTTCAGATTAAAAAGTGAAAGTTGTGTAAAAAGTCTTAAGATAAGATAAGTGCTAATGACATGACTGGATCAAAGACTCGCACAAAGAGCTCAGCTGGAACAGCTGACATACCTGCAGCAGGAATGACGAGGGGAGGCAGAAAGCTGATGGATATCTACAGGCCGTAGCCAGAGGCTCTGTCTCGGCGGCAGGGGCTGAAGCTGGAAAAGCGTGTGTCTGAAAAAGTTGCGCAGGACTCGAGCAGGGTTTCTCATCAGGAATGGGAGCTATGCAGTTAAGGCGAGGTCATGCCTTAGAGGTGAGCTGTGCTTAAGAGTGTCACAATCAGATAACCCGAGTGCTGCAGGGCGAGACAGCCAGGCCAGTCCAGACAGCTCAGCCTTGCTTTGCCATGCAGAGTATACGTTAAACACACAATTTGTATGTGTGTTTGTTTGCATATATGTGTGTCTGTGTGAGGGCAGACAGCTCGGCTGGCCTCACTTTTCCACTCCATGAAGGCAAATGCTGTGTTCATGGTGCCTTGTAAGTGGTAATTTGCAGGTTGTAATAACATCATTTCCCACCCTCGACACAGTTGACATGCAAAGTGAAAAAAAAAGACATGGCCTCCATGACTGTGTCTTTTGTTTGCTTTGTCAGAGCACATAAAGCTCATATAAAGCTACTTTAACTGCACTTTAACAGTTACAGGCCTGCGTGGTTATTAGTACTGTTCTACTATACTGAACTTTAAACATTAATGAACATTTTGGATTGAAATTGCAGTACAGCATTAGTAACAAGTTACAGTAGCATTAGCAACAAGTTAGGGTAGCTTTAGCAACAAGTTAGTCAGCGTGAGTAACGTTAGCAACAAGCTAGCCAGCTAAGGTTAGTGATAACTCTAATGTTAATGATTATCTTCTCAAACAGCAAGTAGTATTGTCAGTGTTCTAGATTTAACTAAGTGCTGTGTTTGTATATCTACTGGTTTAAAGCCAATACTTGTTTAAACTAATTTAAAGTGACTCTGTAAACGGGGAAGGAACTGGAAGTTGAGAAGACTACCCCAAGCTGACAAGTTGAAATTTCAAGTTGAGGCTGTGTTCTTGGTGGCTGTTACCAGTAGTAGGTCGGGAATTACAACTGGCAACTTCACCTCAAACGCAGCATAAGCACACAGTTCAGGTGTGTGTGAGACACACTATCAGACAGATCAACCAGCCCTGATCTCGCACCTAACGTAGATTAAATACTTTTTACTTTTCACAGAAAGTGCTTTCATACTTGACGCTAGTTTTTAGTGCTCATAACAACACTCTTAACTGTCCTAGCTAGTAATCAACTAGCCTAGCTTGGTATCTAGATAAGATTTATTATCAGTACTAAAGATGAAATAAAGATTGGTGTAACTCTGGCCCCGAGGAGGTTGTTTGCTTTCACTGTAGCTTTGGAGGCAGTAAATCAACAGAATTTGAGTTGCTTGTGTGACTTGACTGTAAGCAGCCGCTGTTCAAGTGGAACGTCACATCACAAGGTCCCAAAATTACACAAGTTGTTATTTTTAGTTGGAATGAAATATTTTTTATTCAACACCTCCTTAACTAACAAGAATACTTTTTCACTGGCACTTTTTTCACCTCAACTTGCAACCTGCTTAGTCAGGAAGTTAAGAAAAAAAAAAAGTGAAGACTTGATGTCACTATCTGAAAACGTCTGACAGTAGCTCCAGCTGAACGACAAATCACAGGTTTTACATTAATACACTAGTTCAAATACGTTAGCTGTAACGTCAGGTTTTCCACCATGGGAAAGTCTTCAGAACAGATGAATTTGCGTTTTGCCTCGTTTGACAACTATGTTTGTTTTGTCTAATTAACTTCAACAAAGAGAAACGAAAGAGGCTAATGAAGGAACGACGGATTATAGCTGATAACGGGAACAAACTTGTTTTGTAGATGTTCCACAACAATTAATGTGACTATAAAATGATAACGTGTAATGTGTCATTATTGCATTATTAATGTTGGCAAATTGCTGTGGTGTAAGAGGAATAAAACACTTTGGTACACACAGATATTGGAAAATAATCAACAATTAACAGTACACATCACCCTGTCATACCTTATGTCTGATTATTTTCTTTGTTTGTTTGTTTGTGTGTTTGTTTAAAACCTCGCCATCAACCTCCTCTCTGGAGGACAATAAGGATTTTGGTAGAAATATAGAAGTTATTTTGGACTATTACAGTACTGCCAGAGGGAGAGAGAAATTATAAAAAAGAAAGAAAAGAATTTAAAAGAGAATTTTTTTTTAAAAAAAAAATGTTTTTATGATATATTTTATACATTTCCTTCACAGGTCATTGACTTTGGTCAGTTAATCAATGGAAAAATATGTTCTAAAGTACATTGATTTTTTTTTGGTTTCAATAAAGAAAAGTGCTTAAAGAAATAAATAAAAGTAAAAGCTAAAAAAATATTTTTTTACTGGGTTTTGAGGTAAAAGTTAAGGTTAGATTAAAAAAAAAAAAAAAAAAAAAAAGTAAAACCAACATGTGTGTTGGACATCTCGGCTTGTACATGATGAGTTAATGTATTTATGTGAGTGTGTGTGTGTGTGTGTGTGTGCATGTTTGTTTAAGGTGCAGCAGTTTAGTCACTTTGGTTGTCATTGTGACAGTCATAGATGAGCAACCTCAGACATGGTAAAGCTTGAAAAAGAAGCTTTGTGTCAACGAGGTCACTTTTGCTCTGCGTGACAGACCAAAAGCGCTCTCTCTCTCTCTCTCTCTCTCTCTCTCTCACACACACACACACACACACACAATTCAAAACACACACTTGGGTTGTAACTGCAGACAGCAAAAGTGTGTGTCTCTTTGACAGAGACAGAGTGTCCAGCACTTCTGTTAGTCCACTAAACAAGTCTTAACAGCACTAATTAGCCTGACATGACACTTTAATGGCACCTGACAAAAGAAGGAAGGCCTAGAATATGTGTGTGTGCGTGGGTGTGCGTGTGTGTGTGTGTGTGTGTGTGTTTGGGTGAGCAGGGCTGCAGGTTTTGGGATGTGTTTGCCTGCTTGATACAGAGATTACAACATTTATCTTTTAGATTACATTGAAAGAGCTTGACATTGTTCTTCTGTGAAGACACAGTTTATCTGGGATGCTGAAAATACACACACACACACACACACACACACACACACAGTCTAGAAGGTGTTGACATCTACAGTTACTGGTCAAAGATGTTGTGTGTGTGAGTCTCATATCACACTCTTCATATTCTTAACCATTAACTTCAGCACTTGGTTTGGCGTCGTTATGGCAACGTTAACAAAGTTGAGCAAAGCAGTCATGCATGATGGACAGATATATGATGACATTCCAGTGAACATACTATGGATAACGCATAGCCTGCGGAACTAGATTTTACAGGTTTATTTTATTTGTTTATTTGTTCATTTATTTATTCATTAATTCATTTATGCTATGTTCCTCCATTATTAAGAGAACAATAAAAACCTTGTTACTGAGGCAACACATCAATTGATTTTTTTATGGACTATTAAATCCACTTCTAATAGAGGGATAAGGAGAAAATTAAGAAGGGAAAAAAATAAATAAATAAACAAATAAATAAATAACAAGAAAAGCAGTAGAAATATGTTTTAGAAAATTTTTATAGGATATATTTTATACATTTCTTTGTCATTGATTTTGGTCACCTATATATACTCTACTTTGTTATATTTATACATACTCTATTTGTTATATTTTAAACTACACTTTGCTAAGTAAATTTACTCAGCATTGAATCTAAATCTAATTTTTTAAAAATATTTAGTTACATATATATCAAATTTGTGAGTGAAAGTAAATAAAGTTGTACATTGTTGTGAGCTTACTTTTATATTACGTTTACATCAGGACATAGTGGTGTATACATTAACATTGTGTAAAAAAAAACGTGTATTAATTACATTAATAATGTAAATGATCTTTATTAACCATGCCAGTCTCATTATTAATTAACAGAATGAGGTAATGAGATGTTAACGCTTAACTAATAGCATTATTAATGCTATTGTTATATGACTCATATAAGCATATAATGTATGCTTCTTTATTTTCTGATGAGTTAAAGATTACTGCATGGATTAATTCATCATTATGAAAGCATTAGTTAAGTTTAAGAATTAGTTAAGTAATAATTAGTTAAGTATTACTATATGTTTATTCGTGGCATTTATAGTAAAGTCATAGGAACAGAAATTAAACTGATCGAAGTACAGCAGTAGCACAGGAAGTCGTGGGTTTGTCGTTAACAGAGAAAGAAATGCAGATAATAGGAATGTCTATGTTAGAATTGACCGCTCTGTTATGTTCCTGCATAGGGTTCAAAGTTTTTTTAGTGGTTGCTCGTTAACTGTGGTCCACCATGTCCCTGGGATTTCTTAATGGCCGTGCTGAAATGTTTTTCTTCGTGGTTTTCCTGCAGTTGTAGAATGCCAATGTCCTCCTTTTTATTTCAAGGCAGTTGCATGTTAGGTTCTGTAAGATATATATAACCTCCACATTGTGATTTATTTCTATTTATATTTAGTGAAATAGAAAGACTGGACCTAAATCTTATAAAAAGCTTACCACTTCTGTACAGTAGAAATTCCCAGTTCAAGCACGAATTGTAAATCACTACAGTAAAAACATCTGTATCAGTCAAATGCTTGGTCCCAGGCACTGATATCCTGACACATGTCTAACATCTGTTAACATCTGTCTAACTACTGAATTGATTGTGTGTGGCTGATCAATCCTTAGGAATCATTTTGTTAAGTCTAATTAGACTCGTTTTCTTTACATTGCTACACACTGGTGCTAGCTATCACTGCCAGTCACAAGTATTTAAACACCCAGAGTGTCTTGTGTTTCATGTAAGAAATAACACACGACAGGGTGTGCTGATATAGAAAAATAATCAATGACAAGGTGGTGTGATACCACCATTACAACCCTGGAGTTTATAACAGGAAGTTATGAAGTTTTTTATTCTTTTTATACCACAGCAATTTGCCAATGTTTACATTTTTATTTATTAAATAATGTCATGTTATATGCTTTACCCTGTGTATGTTGTTGCTATAGAAACAACAATGTATTAGAATGAGTGCATTAATATATACCTGAGATTTGATTTACAGATGCACTATTATCAAAGCTGCTGTTTGAGAAATTAATCAACACCTTCTGACCAGTTAGAATCAAGAATTAAACAGGGCTGTGATTAGTTTTAATCGCTTTCATTGCTGTAGACCAAAAAAAAAAAATGATACAGAATAGCAATTAAATAAGGAAGTCTTTGTGGAAAATCTTTGTGGAACTTATTTAGGGTCTCATTAGGATCTACAGTTAATGAGTGTGTTGTTAAAGGCAGGTGCACTTGGATGGGAAACAATTTTAAACTTATCGATAAAATATTCATAGATGACAGTACTATTAACTATAAAACACAAATATATATAGCGTGCCTAAAGGGCCTAATTATAGCTAAATTGTTCTATAATTAGAACTTGAGGGTAACAAAAGTAATTTCTAAATTACAAACATTTATTTATAAAATAAATAATACACGTTTAACAATTTGACCTATTCCTTGGGTAGATTTTAAAAATTTTGAGTATTAAAAAAAAAAAATCATTTTTAAACAAAAATGCTAAATGAGTGGGGGTGTAAATACATTTGACTGGCAGTTATGTCCACTGTAAATAAATTTTTTTAAAAATGTTTAAAAGATTTAAACAGTTTAAGGCTCTTATCTTACTAAAGAACCCCTTAAGCGTTCTAGATTTATCCTTTTTTTCTAAGAGTGAGCTGCACACTTCACTATGTTGGCTGTTTCATTGCCTGGCAATACAAGACACACAAATACAGCAATTTGGAATCTCATGTCATTTAATGACATTAAAAATGCTGCTAGCGATGGCTTTTTCCACACAAACTGTTTTGACATCTCGACGTTTGTTTGCTCCCCCATACTCGAAGCGAGACAGTAAAGCAAACACGCCAACGGAGACACCAGGACTCTCAGACCCCGAAAAATGAAAGTCCAGCCCTCGGTATAACAAACAGCCACAAACAAAAGGCAACCACAGGCCTCTGTGTTTAGGCCTCTCTCACACACACGCATTCTCAAGTACCTCATGGAGCCTGGAGTACACAGCACATTCGAGGACACTGAAAAGGTCGGGCCAGAGCACTACACAACTACACAACGGCGAGTGCATTAGCAGTGTTTAATCAGCGTTTTAGTGCTAATTGTCCATCTCCATTGTCTCTGCCTTTGCTGGAAAAAGGGAATCTCTCTTGAAAGCATGGCTAAAGAGAGAAAGAGGCGGTAATGTTGTAAGAACGGCCATGTTTGATTTGCGGCTCTTCTTCTTCTCTCTCCCGTACGCCCTCCTTTGTACGTAGGGACAGGCGCTCATTGTCCACTGGCACGATAATTCCGAGAGTCAAAGCCTGTTGTGACACTCCACCTGTGCTGACACTGCCTCTCATTCACTGGAAATAATACATAAAGGAAAAGCAAAAGCAGATGCACAAGCCTCTTTGCATTGGCCAAGCTGCTTTCATCCACCCTCCTGCTAAATAAAGTGCCATGTTTATGGTTCAAGTGTGAGCTATTTTGGATTTTCTTTCTTTCTGGATACAAAGGAAGTGGTGGTTGGTTGGGATGGGTGTAGACAATAACACAATCAATACATTCAATCATCTAAAAAAATAAGAGCACATCATTCATTTGTTCTGTTTGGACTTGGGAATATACTTCATTTGCAAATTACTTTCATTTTTTAAATATTATATATAAAAAACATATTATATTAGGGATGGAATGGAAAAATTCAGAAAATGGTAATCATATAACAGTTTATCACAGTATTTGCTGGTTTTAATTTCTCTGGAATGTTTCTTCTGCAAAAAAAAAAAAAAAAAAAGACTATGCCATTTCTAACATCTTGCAGGATATTTACAGGGACACACAACATTGGAAATGTCCCTAGTAATGCCATTATATAAGGGGAAAAAACACCTGGAGGTATGATGTTTTAGGAAAATAATCAACAACTGGGTGGTGTGATGTGTCCTGATGCAAATACCACCCCAAAGCTGCATGTTTTCTTATAACAGCAAATGTTTTTTTCCTCTAACACCACAGCTAATAATTTGTTATTTATTAGAACAACACATCATGATTTGATTTGGCTCAGGTTTTACGCCTGATGCCCCTCCTGATGCAACCCTCCCATTTGATCCTGGCTTGGGACCGGCACTGAGAGTACGCTCCCAATGGCCGGGTTGGTTCCCTGCCCAAGAATCAAACCGGCGAGTGTGTGGGATCCTTAGCCACTAGACCATCAGGGACTGCATTAGAACGAGCATATAAATATAAAATATCATTTAAATTGTAGCCAAACCAAACAGAATCAATAATTCAGCAATTTCATTAAGGCATACCTGCACAATCATCGATATACGGATAACTGAAAAGCTTAATACAGAAACGGTTAGTTGTTTACAATGAAATCATTCATAATGCAATTTACACTCTATCTACAAATCAATCTTCCCTCAGCTTCATGAGTAATTTGAGTTTTGTGGTTTCTTCTTTACTTCTCCTAGCTTGGACGTGTGCCAGCAACACCACCTCAACACGATTCAGCGACTTTTCAACACACAGGTGGTCTTCTTCATCTTTAGAGGCACTGCGGTTTTGTGTGTTTTACCACATTAGTCCTGCACTACTGCTCCTGTTTAGACAGTGAGAGGCCACCCTGAAAGCCACAGCCTATTCACTGGAAACTCTTCACATGTGTTACAGAAAGTACAAGTTTGAGAAATCACTTATTTATAAATGAGACAATTGGAGTATTTCAGATCACACCACATTTGTATCACATTTTATTTGTTATATTGTATATATATTGTGATCTTGGATGGACCTGAGTAGAGAGGTGATATGGCAAAAATGGCATAACATAATACTTGAAGTCAATTTTATAATAAACAATAAGTATTAATTAATAAATAAATTAAGTTTCCAGCAGATCACCAGCAAAACAGTAGAAAAACATGTGTAAAAACATTTCGTGCAATGATACATGTACAACAAGCAGGGAAAATCAAACATCTGGTACAAAAATAGATTCATCCAATCAGCTAATGGTTGAGTTTGTCAGTGTTTTAATTTGTATTCACAATACAATTTTGTCTACTCAGAAACAAGTGCTGTGCTTTTGTTTATCTTAATATCAATATTATATTACCGTAGTACTTAGCCATACACTTGAGCATAAAGTGTCCAGTTGTTGTTTTTTTTCTTTCAGCACACAGTTTTCTATTTTGTGAGGTTGATCCTGAGCCATCAGCATGACTCACATTGAGAGACAGTTCCTAAATCTCAGCTTGGTATACGGTTTATGTAACACAGCCTATGTCAGCACTCAGCACTGTTTCCTTGTTAGGGAACCTAATCTATCCCTTACAGCCGGGTGGTGGCTCCAGAGCCGTTAAAGAGGGTTAAAGAGCCTCAAGTACAATGCAGCGAGATGTGATTGGGGGTCGGGTGTATTGGGGGGTTACTATGGAGCCATGGCCATGAGTTAAACCAGGGTGACACCAACCCAAACAAATGGAGACTGAAGCTGGTGAGCGATTTACATGAAAGCCAAGAGAAATCCATGAAAAATAGATATGCTGAACAGAATATTTTGCAATAAAAGGTTGCTTATTTAGCTGTATATTTTATTACTTGAATGGTATATTGATAGAGAGTAGTTAAAGAATAGATTTAGAATAATAAACACATTTCAAACTAGCCTACTGAGTGATGTAAGTATTTTGCAAACTAAAAAGTAGTAAAAAAATAAAAACCATCTTTTCAGTTTACAATCAGTTTCTAGCAACCCAGCTCAAGCCAATCACTGTCAGATTGTTCAAAAGGAGAAAATAATTGGTTACTTTTGATAATTGGTTCAATTTGTTATAAATAAAGTCTCCAAGACAATGTGGTTCTTGTTTGATACTCACTCTGGCTGGAAGCAGAATCTCCACGCTTTGTAATAATGCTACTATTAATTTGGTCCTGGAGTTGATGGCTTAGATGTTTACTTTGTTGAAGTGGTTCTCAGCCAGTGATCCCAGCATCTGACCATTTGTTATTGTTTTTTTTTTATTATTTGATTTCTTCAACCTCTCACTCAACGTACTTAAGGAAGAAATTCTGCAGCTGTACTATGTATAATCATAATGTTAATATTTATGTTTTGGGTTTATGGTAAATCTTAGTCATTATCAGGACCAAGATCATTATCATTATCATTATCAAGGTACAAATAAACTACCACACTTACATTATGCTGATCTATTATCAGTATTATCAGTATGCTTGCCATGGCTGTCTGCAGTGTAACGTATTTTACAGTAGATTATCACATATACATATACAATACTGTATATCTATAAAACATTATTGTGTGAATGTATGAATGATGGTTATCTTTAAAATGCTGGAATTTAAGATTGTTTCCTTTGGGGGGAAAAACGAATTTCGATCAGATTATATACTTTGCCTCAATGTTATATGCTCTCAATCACTGAGAGCGTCATAATTTCCAAAATGTTGCATCTGCTTTAAAACGTGCATAGCTCCCAGAGATGCACAGTGGCGCCCAGCAGGCCTGTTAATCTCCATGGGATTTCTGACTCATCTCTGAGTCATCTGCCTCATCATTGTCCATTAATCTGCATTTAGACATGTAAAGAGTGCACTTTCTATAAATCATAGTGATACCATGTAAAAATAGCTCCACAACCACAGAAATGTCTATTATAATTCAATAAATATGTATAAATATGCTAGGCCACCTGTATTGTGACTACATGGGATTTATTTTTAGCCTATTTTAATATTAAAGTTGCAGTTTGGCCTCTAAAAATTGTGACAATATTTGTTATAGTATGCAGGAAAAATGTCACTCACTATCACCCCCCCCGTTAAACATCAAAAAATGTTAAAAGGATGATTGCCATTGTCACCCTGGCTCTTATGACCTGCAGTGTCCCTATGCAAATCATCTTCAAAACCTTGAGCTTTGACCTTTCACTTTGTATTTTTGGATCAAATCTGCCATTTGTGGAGTAAAGAAATCAGAAGGTTGCAGTCAATGCCCAGAGTTACCTGGATGGATTCCAAACACCTTCCTGGGATGATCTGCTGGAATAAATGAATGTCAGGAGCTGAGCAGATGTATTCAAACTGATGATGCTCATACTGGCAGGGAAATGTGCCAGGTGAGCAAAAACAGATTTGGCAGGGTGGCGTCCTTGAAAGCTGAGCATCATGCTGAATCAGTGGCGTCACACTGTGGAGTTTCAGGACTGACAGGTGAAATGTTCAGAGCTATTCGGCCTGACAGGATGGGATCCCTGGCAGGCATTCCTGAAATAGACAAAAGCATGAAGCTGCTTACATTGTGAATCTTCTGCTTTCTATAAAAAAGATCCCAAATTGATTGACTAACTTTGATAAGTAATATATATAAACAAATAAAAAAAATTTTAACATTTTTTAAAAGGAGGTGCACTGTTCCTTTCAGAAAAGTCACATGTGAATAGTCACAGAATTGTACTTTTCACATGTAATGCATGTGTTTTTACTACTCCACATTTTACAATAAATTTCCACATCACACAATACATTCCTTTTAATAAAAATGTAACAATTTATTTTAATTTTTCCACATGTGATTTTCCCAACTAATTTCCCCAGCTATTTTTTCACATGTAGGGCATGCGTCTTTATTTTTCCACATGATTCCCATGATTCATTTTTTCATGTTAATTCTTCACATGTAGTGCATGTGGTTTTACTTTTACATGTAATTTTTTTTCACTTGATTAATTTATTTTCACTTGTTAACTTTTCACATAATTTGGTTGAATTTTTCAGAAGTGATCACATGCTGTTTACTTGAAATTCGGGGAAAAACATGGCGAAATGCACTTTCATCTTACTCACATGAAAAACAAATGTGTCTGAGTTTTCCACAAGGGGTGACATTATTGAATGTGTTCATCATCTGGCAATCAAAGACATAATGTAGTTGCACTCTAATGCTTTTAGAGAAAACATGCCCAAAGACTTTAACTGGCACTGAAACGCAAGTCCTGACACGTTAAGAGGAGGTGACAGCTGGCATATGAAGCACTGCATCATTTACGCACACCCCACTAGATCCATGCCATTATCGCTTCCCATCCACCTCAAAAATGGCCACGCTGCCGTGGGTGTGAGCTGCAAATAAATCCTGACGTCTGTCAGAGACCCGGATGTGCATCAAGGCGGAAACACCGTCCAACAGCAGTCCATTGAAGGCCAACACATCCCTGTCTCTTGTGGCACCACAGGCTTGCTGTGGCTGGTGTCAGAGATGCCGTCACTGAACGGAAAAGGCCAGCAGCCTTGGGGAGCATGTCATTCGGATCTTATCCGAAAGCACCACCCGATACAGTTCGACAGCTTACATATGTGCAAATGGCAATCCTGCCCACTGGCAAGGATCACTCAAATGTGAAATGTATGTGAGAGCTTGAGCTAAAGGGGTGAGGAGAAATGTCAGCGGATAAATGCTTTTTCCGCTGTTTTTTGTATTTCTACCTGTTCATGCCATCAGGATGAAGAGTTAGCCCAAAGATATGCTTTTCAGTCAAATGGCTGTGGATCAAGCTGTGCATAATGTGTGTGCACCGAAGTAGTTTTGTTTTAGTCATTAGTCAAGATCACGAGGCTTCATCTGAGTGTTGGATGAAGTCTTTTAATCTACACAAGCACCACCTGCAAAGATGGTTTTAATAAGCAGTGCTGGGTGGTGATTAATTTCTGATAACAGTAGTGAAAGCTCCCCAATAACCTAAGCACTAAAGTAAATGATTTAAACACGTGTTATTATTTAACAAAACAATATATATAATTGTTGATACAGAGAAGCTGTCTTGTGAGAAGACTTTAATTACCATTTATGGAAGGAGTCTCCAGTGTTAGCGTGTTGTAATGGTCAGTAAGTTTTCTGCCATAGTCTTCAGAACAGAGGTCGTTGCACTTTACAGTTTCTTGGTAACATGACAAGCTGTGTTTTTTTGTCTTATTAACTTCAAGAGAGATGAAAAAGAGAATCTGGTGAGACAAATTTTTTATAGCTGCTATAACATGAGCAATAACAGGAACTAATGTGTCTTACGTCATTCCACAATATTAAACGTAACAACCAAATGTACACTATATGGCCAAAAGTATGTGAACACATGACCATCACACCCATATGTGCTTTTTGAACATCCCATTCCAGATTTAGTCCCCGTTTACTGTTATAATAACCTCCATTCTTCAGGGTTGGCTTTCTATTAGATTTTGGAGCGTGGCAATGAGGATTTACCCATTCAGCCACAAGAGCATTAGTGAGGTCAGGCACTGATGTCGGGTGAGGAGGCCTGGGGTGCAGTCTGCGTTTCAGTTCATCCCAAAGGTTTTCAGTGGGGTTGAGGTCAGGGCTCTGTGCAGGACGCTCGAGTTCTTCCACTCCAACCTTGGCAAACCATGTCTTCTTGAACAATTGTGTGCTTCCAACTTTGTGGCAACAGTTTGGAGAAGGCCCACATATGGGTGTGATGGTCAGGTGTCCATAAACTTTTGGCCATATAGTGTATGTGTCATTCATTTATAAATGAAAAATTATTATCATTGACAAATTCCTGTGGTATAAGAGGAATAAAATACTTTGGGACATGCCATTATTGGAAAATTATCAATCCACTTCATGTAGGGCCGCATCACACCTCCATGTCATTGATTATTTCCTTGTCCTCACTGGAAGTGGCATTAAATGTGTTATCATTGAGACTGTAGCTTATCTAATTCAGGTTATTTATTAATTATTATTAATTATTTTATGGACATACAGTACATTAGAATTCAACACTGGTACGAGTGTGATTTGCATATAAGCTACTTCTTTTGTATTTCTCTTAGTTCTTAGTAGAGAAATTGGGAGTGGTTCATCAATTTATGGTGATGCCGTTGTTGTACTGCATGCTTTACTTCTAGGATTAGCTCCTACTCCTCACCAAGAGTTGCTCTGAGAACTTTTAAAAACTTTTATTTTTATCCACAACATTTAACTAAGACATTTTATGCACTTAAGTAAGACTATTTAAGAGTAGTTTAATCTTCAGTCACAGAAAGTAAATGACTGAAGGTGTTCCCTGGACAGTGCTCTCCAAATCCACTTCTGTACCATTGTACAATGAACATACTGTACTCCCTACCATGGGAAAAGTTTCCTTAGAATACATGGATTGAATTTAAAAAAATTGGCATTCTTATAAGATTTGTGTCTCTTTTCACCATGCAGCGCTGAACATTATCTTGATCACATCTTCTTTTGGGGACTTTAAAATGGTAGTTACCTATGAACTTTTGACACTGAGATGGTTACCCACCCTCTGGGCGTCATGGTGGACACTTCCTCTGATGAGGGCGAGCTGTCAAATGTAAATGTGATGCAGTTTGAGTGTCCTGGCCTAGATGCATTGAGGTGGAAAAGCAGGGTGTTGCCCCTCAGGTCCTCCTGTCATGCTTAACAAGCTCCATAAAGGAGAGCAACGGACCTGTTCTTCCTACTCTGACAAGTAGACAGGAACTGAATTGAGATCCTGAAATAATGTACCTGAAATAACCATTCACAGTAAATGAGCTGTTTGGTCCACTGCTAAGGTTTTCGGGTGGTTACTGTTCACATTATTGTGACAATCTGAGATTGTATGCTTTGCACCATCATGGCTCAACTAAATTCCTGGAGTTTAGTTCACACACCTGGCTTTAATCTTCAGTTGTATGGTTTGGAGCTTATGTCATGTTGGGTAACTGTAATCACCACCTTACACCTGGGAAAAATGTTCATGTCAGCCTCCGAATGGGTATTTGAAGCTTTATGACAATCCTCATCTCTCCAACCAAATCTAGAAGTGAAGCATTATGGCTGCCAACATGAACATGCCATCTATCCAGGGCAATAAAATCCTGAAAATTCATTCATACATTTTCCTTCCACTTTCCTGGTGAGGGTTGTAGTGGCAAAAGGCTGAGAAAGTCAGTCTGGACTTCTATCCCTGGCCATGGATTCCAGCTTCATTTCCAAACCAACCGTGTGAAATAATCTGTCCAGCAGGTCCTGGGTCTGCCACAGGGTCTCTGTCTAGGGGAATGTGACTGATACAGCTTTAGTGGAAGCCAACTAGGTCACTGAACTACCTCAACTGGCTCCTCTCAATTTGGAGATTTAGAGTCTATACTCTGAGGCTGTCCCTGATTGTCAAGCTCCTCAACCTTGACATTAACACATATTACCAATAACAATGTTATTACCGATAACATTTCAAGGATATTTCAGCTTTCCAGTTCAATCGCAGAACCTCCAGCATGGTATTAGGGACACTCTTTACAGAGATCCAGAATCTCCCTCATCAGAAGGGGCTTTCTTCATGAACTGTGCACATTTGCTCTCACCTCTTCAATAAGATCACTGACTTTTCCCCTCTTGTTGGAGGCCAAAAGATCTCTAGAGACAAGTATTGATCTAAAAGGCAGTGGACTCTGTCAAAAATGCCTTTCTATCCTCCCTGCATGAGCTTTCCACTCTGCTGAGCTGCAATCGTGGAACCATATTCACTGGTTCGGAAATGTGGCACAGGCGTAAAGAACAAGTTCTTCTTACAGTCAGGGGAAAACTTCTCAAAACTGTGGTTGAGTACTGGGTTTATGACACATAGAACAAAGGAAATAACATTTTCAACTGAGAGTTTGAATGGCTGCTATAACTGAGCCTTCATTCAATCTCCATTTAACAAAAAAAACCTTCTGGTCATTATTAAATATATGCATAGAGTATCAGAATGATCAGAGATCAATCCTCACATTTGTCACAATGGAAAATATCCAATATCCATCCCTTTTCATTATGTTGCTTCATCACCCGGACATCTGAAACCATGAGGTACCCAAATGCAAGGTAATTTTTGTACAGAGAGAGTGGCAGCTGGAAAGAAAGTGAATTATTGATGGCAAACATGGCAGGATGCAGTATTTATCAGTGTGGAGCTGGAGACCCAACATACAGAGATGCTGTAAGCGGATCTTTGGAGAAAGTGCAGCAGCCATTGTCCTCTGAGTGCCGGCGCTCTTGGGTGTGCGATACCTCACCATATCTTATCGCCTCTCTAGTGAAAGCAATACGCCTACCATGATGTTGCCGACACTGTGCTCTTTCACGCGGGCTTAAAGGGGGTTTGAAAGAGGGCCTGGGGAATGTTAGCATGGTGATATTATAGAATCATCATCGGGGGAACATTTCAAGAACTGCTTCTGGTTTAAGTCAGTAAATGGCACTAGATATTTTTCCATGTGTGGCTAGACTCACTAGAAACTAAAACACTACTGAAAAAAGTTTTTGTCTTGTCATTCCTTTCAGGTTATTTGGCTACAGTAAGTGTAAAATGAATACAAAAAATGTAGATCATTTAGGCTAATGAATGCTATGCAAAATCTAATAAATCTTGATAGTTTATGCTAATTAAGTTCTGTTGTTTGTAGCCACTCATTTATTCTTAGTGTAGTACTGACTATTGGAATAGATTGAGATCTTTCTACATCTTGGTGCTACTGAGCTGTTTTTGTCACTTTTTAACACAGCATGTTTCACTTTGACTGTGACTCCTTATCTTAGACTGACAATCCATTTTATTTACCCGACCATTGCCATGTGAAACAATGCTAACAAACCTGGTATCACAATAAGCTGCTATCACAAATCCCCAAATAACAAAACAATGTCTTTTATGCCTCCTTCTCCTTTCCCTGTCTCCTTTTCTTTACGTGATCAGAACTGAAAGCTTATATCTGCCAAAGCAAATGTTAAGCTACGGCGTGTGCTGTGGGCACAATAGGCAGGGATCAAGCTCCCTTCTTAGCCTTCGATTTCTTGGTGAAAAGGTGCATCTCCAGTTACCGCTACTTGCTTCTTCTCAATCTTGTTTGCAATTAAATATTCCAACGTGTCATTAAGCGGAAGGCGACGTGAGCTGCCACTCAATGTGGATGAAGCAGCGTGCCCAATGTGACAGGTAAACAGAGAAGCGAGAGCGAAAGGCACAGCTAGGGTTACAGGCCTGCTCAAGTCGTGCCACTCACCGGCTCTGTTTCCACCGGGAAGGGATCGATTTACTCGCGGCTGCCACATAAAATGGTCCGGTCCAAGTATACTGCCTGCCTCCGTGATGGAATGATTACTTATTCATGGAAAGTTGGCAGGGGGAGGGAGGGTGATGTGAATGGGAGTCCTTGTTTTTTGGTGGGGTTGCAAGACATGGCTGACATAAGGGTATCTATTACAAGCGTGTTCTGAGAGTCTGGCCCCCCTTATTGCCAGAATTGCTGGAGATTGTCTCAGCTCTGGCTGGGAGTGACAGATCTGGAACATACCACTCATGTTCACCATGGGTTTCAATCACAAAACATACCAGATTGAACACAGCATTCTGCATGTGCGCCCTAGTTATGGAGCATGGCACCTTGAATGTATTCCAGCAGGGGCATGTATGCCAGCTGACTTCATCTCCCTTTCTAAAGTCACCCCAGGTAGCCTGACACCTATCTACTGGCCTTGAAGGACACATTTGCTTTCTCTCTCTCCTCTGCTGCTCTGAACATCACCACCCTGACACTAGAGAGTCCGCGCCATGTTTCGGGCGTGTGAAATCTCACACTACCTGCGGATCTGAGGGCACTGGGGGCTGGAGCTTTAACAGGCAACTGCATGAGAGGCTTTTTTTGCTCTGAGCCAAGATAGGCTTATTCCATGCAAACCTTAATCCTAATCAGTATTTGAGACCCCACAGACTCTACCTCTGGATAGACACTTTCTACCAAACATTCACACAGAATTCTCAAGTATCATCCAGCTCCAGGTGCTGCATTTTCATAAAGCCTGTGTTTAATTCCCCATTTTTTCCCCCCTACCATGCCTTCTTTCAGGCCACCGCAAAACTGGCTGACCACTTTAATTAAGCTGGAATTGTGCATCAAAAGTTTCATTCAAGCATGTCCATCAGCATCTTTTGGATGACGACTGAAATCTGAGACTTGTCCACTATTCCACCTCTTCTTATCGCAGTCTGGCGCCTTGCGCTTTCACTGTAACACTCCGCCGCTTGGCAGGAACGCGTAACCTAAGTCACCCTGGAGTCATTGTGCTGGTTGTAAGCAATATGTTCCACTGTGTGATGGCCGAGCACATTAACACAGATTCTTTTCACTCTTGCGCCCATGATACCCCACCGGCATTTGTGTTACAAGCCGCTTGATTTCCAGCAATTCAAAGCCAAAGTCTGGCGAAGGTGTGAGAGGGCTTCTTTAGCAGCACCGAGGCCAAGTGTAAGACTACTGCTGGAGCACCTGCTACTGCGCCCAAGAATCCAACCTGAATGCTAATCAGGAATTCCAAATAGGGACAGTTGGTACCACTGTGACCGGGCTAAAAAGTTTCCCAATACGTAATTCTTCTTCTATGTAGCCTCCTGAATTTACAGGGGTATGAAACACATTATAGGTAATGCACCACATTATACTTACTAATTACTACTAATAAAAAAAATCTGAATTCACAAATGTATTGAACCTATACCACCTACAAAAAAGATTAAGAGCCAATCTTCTTGCATTAGTATTCAACCTCCTTGAACTTTTCCACATTTTGTAGTGTTGCAACCAGGAAATTAAATAGGATTTTATAAGAAATGGATTTAACTGAGATTATATTTCTAAATTTTTGCTTGCTAATTAAGATTTACATATCATTAGCACATTTTTTCTGTGTTTTTCTGACCTTTGGTGTGAGAATGGCCTATATAAATTAAAATTATTATTAGTAGTAGTAGTAGCAGTAGTAGTATTAAATAATAATAATAATAATAATAATCAGTAGGTGAGGTTATGGCCATGGGTTTATTGCTTTACTTTGCCCTCTAATCATGGAATAACAGAGACACTTTATTTCTCCGAAACTTTCAATTCAATTATGTTCATTTTAAATTAAAACACAGATCATAAATTATGCTGGGCCAGATTACAACCTTTACTGGGACATATATTTGACAACCCTCTTTTAACATGCTGTTTGGGTGAGGGTGTGAGGGTTTCTTTTTCTAGCACAAAAGGCAAGACAAAAATAATGCAATACAGAGCTCATTTGTTTTCAAAGAGCAACACTGACCTAAGCAATAGATTATCATAGGGACTAAACAGGCTTGATCAGCTAATATCAGCAAGCATAACTATTCTTGACACACTTAACAACAAATGTTTAATAGTAGGCTTTACCAGTGACCGAAAACGGTTTGAAAATGTTGTTTCATTACCGACAGCTACAGTGTCAGCTTTAGTGGACTCTGCTGACCCCTACTGGTTACTTATAGAAATTCGTGCATAATGGAAAATGTCCTTTGTCCTATGTTGTTGTTAATACTGTTTGATATTTTTTACACAGAATTATTTTACATCATTTAAATACTATATCCATAGTATTCTAGTTTGTACAAATTATTTGGAAAATGTAAATGTAATAAGGAAGCTTTTATTATTATATTCTAAATTAGTTGCTGTATCAAAGATGGCCACTGGGTGTCAGTGCTTGCCAATAATTCTCCCAGTTGATCAGGTCCATCTACCATAGTATGCATTAGAGTCACTTTAAAAATGGATTTTCTCACTTGTGCATCATTTTCTTAGTATATTTTGACGATTTAATAAACTAATATGAGGTTTTGGATGTAGTCAGAGGTTTCCATCCATCTATCAATCTATCTATCTAGCTAAAATTTGTTAAAATATCAATAAGTTATGTATTATAGAGAGTGGGAGCATTAGTGATAATAAAAATGCATTATTTTTCCCCCCTTTTTCATAATGTTCCTTTATTCCTTTTCTGCTAACTTTGTAATACATCCAAGTACCACAGTCTCCCGTTGTCTAGGCAACAGAAAAAGCTAACTTTCACATGGACACATCCAGCACAGCTCCAGTCTCTTGTATTGATTTTGGCTTTAACCCCAATGCCTTTTTTCCCCCCTCTATTGATCAGACTGCTATCTGATAAAAAATAAATTGGAGAAAGAAGTTATTACATAAACTATTACTAAACTGTGTGCTTTGGAAATATACAAACAAAGGTTCTGAAATTCAGAGAACGTTTTGTCCGCTTCATGCCAGACTGTTGAACTTGAATTCATCAGATTTCAGATTCTGATGCCTTTATGATGCCTTTTTTTTTAAGTCAAAATGAGAACTAGCTCATATTTTCTTGAAGATTCCCTAAATCCTACATTTCAAAATCAAAAACGCAATGGCTGCACCAAAAATGCTATACATTATATAGTATATACTATATAGCATAAAATAATGGTATAGCTATACTGTAAAGCGAATGAGGAACGAATTCAAACACAGGCCAGGAGTGATCATGGAAGTGATTCGTTTTAAGGAATGTTGTTACAGAATCAACAACAAAAAAGATGTTGCTCTAGGAACATGTTCTACTTGGAGAAATTATGACAAAAATGACCATATATACAAAACATTTCCCTCAAGTGTAGGTTAAACAGTCATCCAAGACCTGTATGGTGTAGTTTTGCACTGCAGCCATGAAGCTAAGAGGAATAAAACACTTCATGATGTGCTGTTATAGGAAAGTAATCAATGACAGGGTGATATGAGGCGGAGTTACTGTTTCCACCATCAAGTTGATTGTTTTCCAATAACGGCATGCCATGAAGTGTTTTATTCCTCTTATACAACAACGATTTACCAATTATTACAATTATTTATTGAATAGGAAATGACATGCTGTAATTCTTATCCATTTATGCTTACATTATATTTACATGTTGTAGAATATCCACAAAAGCTTATCATTTATTTTATAGCCGATATAAACAATCGTTCCCTTTCTTTATGCTAATAAGACAAAACACACAGCTTGTCATGTTACCACAAAGTGCAAAGTTCTCTGTAATGAAGAATTTCCCATGACAGAAAACATACTGACTGTTACAAACCGCTGACACTGGAGACTCCTTCCATAAATGTTAAATAAATGTCACCATACTGAAACCTTTTCTTTGTCAAATAACAGTTTTTTAAAATCTGTATATTATTAGTCTTAGATTACATGGTGTGTTCGCCATACACATAATCGTGAATTAGCTGTTACTATAGAAACAATAACATATTCGAACCAGCTCATTAATATAAACCTGTGATTTGATCTGATCAATCAGATTTGAGAATTCACCAGTGTAATTTTTTTAACCCAGAATTGGTCAATGCATAGATTTACATTTTTAAACAGATTTATTCTGCTATGTTCAGCTAAATGTTTGTATATTATGTTTGATACTTATGTTGTTATGATGATGCTGACTGTTGACAAGCTTCTGATATTAAAGAAGCATGATTTTGACAGTAAGCTTGTCTTTGCCTGCTGGCTACATCTGAGGTAAATGAAACTTTTGTATTTTTTTTTCCTTCAATTATTCCCTTCAAAGGTCTCAAGCTGATGTTTATTTAATCAGGCTGTGGAGCAGGTGATGTCTGCATGATCACTAAACTTTGAGCTGAACTTGAACCTAAAATTGAGGTTGCACAAGACTGATATTTCACTGTTCTTAATCAACCTGTTTACACAGTAGTTGGATTGGATGCCACTGTCTGCATGATACGTTTGGGTGAGCTCAGGTCAAAGGTGCTTCAGTATTTGAAGACTTGACTCTATCTACAATTAGCTTAGCATATACAATATTCTAAAGAGAAGTAATGGATATCAGAATGTGCATGTGGGCTGTTATGTTAAAGCCAGCTTTCTGATGAAGCATTTTGACATGTACATTTTGCTCATTTGGAGGACTACATTGTTGGACAATGATTTTATCCAACGTGACTTACAGTTGAGCTGAGCAGATGAAGGTTAAAGGTCTTGCTCAAGAAATCAACCATGGCAGGTTGGAGGTAATGGGATTTGAACTCACAACCTTCTGATCAGTAGCCCAAAATGTTAAAAACCGAGCCACCATTCCCCTTCAAGCTCAGTATGATAGTGTCAGAATTACTGATCCCATTATTCCATTTTCATTATGATACTGACACCAAAATATCCCTTGATACCCAAGTAGTTCTTCCAGGTTGATGGGTTGCGACTGTATCAGTGCATGGGTACATCAGCACACACACAGACATCATTAAATAAACCTGTAAAATTCAATCCAATACTGATCCAGAGTTTCAGGCCAGTAATGACTGCTGTGGAATGAAATACTCAGTAATAGATTTATGAATCCGTGGTCCAAACATTACATCAGTCAGACCTAAAAGTTGATTCCTGTCTTCCAGTTCTTTCACTTTGTTCACTCAAGAATTACAAATATATTATCATTTTTTCTCAGAACTCACTGAGCTGTCCATGCCAGTGTCAACTTCTGGAATGACAAATTAATACTTGGACAGTGTTTGTTCTTATGGAGTTTGTTCTTTCCAATAAAATTGTCTTTTCATATTTGTCATCCAGTGAACTATAGACTAGACCAACTTAACAACACTATTAAACTAAATTGATCTTTTGATCTTTTTGTTAATGCTTTGATAAGGGAATATTATTTAGACTTTGTGACTATTACTATCTAAGCAATTATATTAGTTATATGTTATTTGTGTTACTTGTGATAATAGCCCTTGTCCAAAAAAAAAAAAAAACAATCCTATTGGAATTTCAGTTTATCCTGTAGGATCTTATTTGATTTTTAGAATCGTATTGGAACTCTACTTGTATTTTATTGGAGATAATGTCTTGTTATTGGAAAGTTAGTGGAAATTTACAGAGGGTGCTTTTGGGAGTTTTAAAATCCTAAAAGATTTTCTTTAAAATGAGAGTATTTTCTATTTTTTTTTTGTTTTGTTTTGTTTTTTCTTAATTAGAGTATTGTATCCTAAGTAGGTTTTGTCTCTCTTTCTTATTTGTTTTCCAATCAACACCCAACACAACAGCACTACCCTCTCTGCTGCTGCCCCCCACATGTTGTTCACATGATGTTGCTGTAGGTTGATCAGTTGATAAGTTGTACAATATCTACGCCGATATATATATATATATATTCAACAATCCAAAAGGTTTATTTTTTCCACTGTGTGTATATATATATATATATATATATATATATATATATATATATATATATATATATGTGTGTGTGTGTGTGTGTGTATATATATATATATATATATATATATATATATATATATATATATATATATATATATACGCAGTGGAAAAAATACACCTTTTGGATTGTTAAAAATATCACATTGAATTCCCACATAGGAACCCACTGAAAATCCTTTAGAAGTGGTCCTACAGAATATTTATGTCTGTAACTATAGACATATATACTTATGACTATAGAAATCTTACAGGAATCTTATAGACATTGTTCCAAAATATGATAGAAATTCTAATTAGAATTAATTAGGTTCTTATTAAAATCATTTAGGATTTTTTGACAAGTGCAGCACCTGTGAAACCCTAATTTTTATCACATTTTTTTTTTTTTTACATTTATTTCCCTAAGGCTATACAAACTTTTGCACATAAGTATGTGTGTGTGTGTGTATGTATATATAATTAGTTGTAGCTCTTTTGCCCTTATTTGTTATTGACCTTCCTGTCTATTGCATTGCATAATTAATTTATATTATGTGGTATATAAATAAAAAGGAAAACAACTTGAAACTAAACTGAAAACGATATCAGGATGTCACTGTGACAATTACTTTCCTTT